>NC_081439.1:48665658-48968991 GCF_949786415.1 Peromyscus eremicus
AGGGAGCCCAAAAGGCAACTGAATCGAAAGGATCTATCATTGTTGTTGCTTCTTGTCATCAATTGATATCACTATTGAAGGCAGGTATTGTATAGTTCACTGGAAATTGTACAAATCTTACAGAGTTGTTGTACAAACAAAATGAGCACGTATATTTGATATTTTATGTATCACTACATATACAATCAAAGACTTAGTTGATTTACTGTGTTATTGGGCCCCACTTTCATGTCTTACAAAAGGCCTATGTCTGGAATATATCATAGTATACTAGTAAGCATTTGGGCTTTGGTAAATGCTGAGGAATGGGTAGGGACTTTGGTCCCCTGTAGACATCTAGATAGTTCAAAGGCCAAGTTGGCCCCATCCTCTGTCCTCCTAGGAGACTCCCAGTATCTTGTTCCCAATGGTTCTGAGGTTGACCCATTGCTTATATGTGGAGAAAACAGAACCTAATGAGCATAGATTCCTTAGTAGTCAAAGGAATTGTTCTGCTCCTGAAAGGGGATTGTTTTAAAAATTGTTGTCTAAAGTTCTCAGATGAAAAAATATTACTTCAAGTCACATGAGGTAGTTGGTGTTTGCCAGGCCCTTGCTAAGTCTTGGTGAGTATAGAGTTTAACTATTTTTAACTTAAAATTTATTATTGTCATTATTAATTTGTGGGTATAGATGTCATACTTGTAGAGGTCAGAGAACTGTAGCATGAATCTTTTTTTGTTGTTTTGTTTTATTTTTTTAATTTTTTTTTAATTAAGAAATTTTCTACTCACTCCTCATGCTATCCACACACACACACCCTCCTCCCTCCTCCCACCCCCTAGCCCTCTTTCCCAAGCCACCCCGCATCCCCACATCCCCCAAATCGAGGTCTCCCATGGGGATTCAGCAGAGCCCAGCTCACTGAGCCTAGGCAGGTCCAAGCCCCTTCCCACTGCACCAAGGCTGTGCAAGGTGTCACACCACAGGCACCGGATTCCCAGAAGCCTGCCCATGCACCAGGGACAGATTCCGATCCCCCTGCCTGGGTGCCCCCCAAACAGTTTGAGCCAAACAACCATCTTCCATGTCCAGAGGGCCTAGTCCAGTCCCATGGGGGCTCCATAGCCACCAGTCCACAGTTCATGGGTTTCCACTAGTGCTGTAGCACGAATCTTAAAAGGTCTTATTAATAAAAACAAACCTGGAGCCAGGTATTAGGGTGAATGCTGAAAGATCAGAAATAGAACAAGCCATAGCTAACCTCACCTTGCCTGTTTCTCAGCTGATCTTGTTTCCTCAAACTGAAAGCCTCTGTGTCCTCATCTGAATGGATCTCAGCTGAACTGCTGCTAAAAGCTAAAAGCTTAAAAAGCCTCTAGTTCCTGGTCCTCATGCCTTATATACCTTTCTGCTTCTGGCCATCACTTCCTGGGATAAAAGGCATGTGTCACCATGCCTGGCTGTTTCCAGTATGGCTTTGAACTCACTGAGATTCAGACAGATCTCTGCCTCCTGAATGCTAGGATTAAAGGTGTATGCTACCACTGTCTAAACCTGTGTTTAATATAGTGGCTGTTCTGTTCTCTGACCCCCAGATAAGTTTATTGGGGTACACAATATATCAACCACATTTCCCCTTTTTTCTTTAAAATAAAGTTATAACAAATATAATAAAAAAGTATATACAATACATATAGTCAAAAATTACATTAACAATGTCTAGTCCATTCACATTTGACAGATTCAGACAAAAACTCCATTATATATATTAACAATGTCCAGTCCATTAACATTTGACAACTTCAGACAAAAAAATTTGTTTCTTATCCTATTTAAAACAAGTAGTTCCTTTTTAAAAGTAGATTCAATAATCTACCTTTTATCTTATCATATCCATATTCTCTCTTTTTTCTTTTCTGAGTAGATTCAAAAGTCTATCTTATCATTTTTATATCTTTCAACAGCTTTGTGGAGTGAGTTCTCTCCATCTACTTTTACATGGGTTCTGGGAATTGAACTCAGGGTGCCAGGCTTGAATGAAAAGCACCTTTACCCACTGAGCCATCTCATTGTCCCAATATAGTGTTTAATTCTCAACCCAAGGGTTATTCTGCATCACTTTTGAAAGGATATTGTAGTTGAAGTTTTCTCCAGTCCCACTCGGGCCTGCAGCCTCTCTGACCCAAGTAAACACACAGAGACTTATATTACTTATAGACTGTATGGCCATGGCAGGCTTCCTGATATCTAGTTCTTATATCTTAAATTAACCCATTTCTATTAATCTACAAGTTGCCACGTGGCTTGTAGCTTACTGGTACTTTTACATCATGCTTCTCATGGTGGCGGCAGATGGCAGCATTTCCTGACTCAGTCTTCCACTTCCCAGAATTCTCCTCTCTGCTTATCCCGCCTTTACTATACTTCCTGCCTGGCTACTGGCCAATCAGCTTTTTATTTATCAAACAATCAGAGCAACACATTTACAGCATACAGAAAGACATCCCCAGCAGGATATCTTCTGGAAAGCAGGGCTGCCCCTTGTTTATTTTTACATTGTCCCCATTCCAAGCATAGTTGTCTTGTATATTACAGAAAATAACCACTTCCCATGACAACTGCTGTTACAGGTGCTCACCTGTGTGCATGCTGTACACACAAGCACAACCATGCACTTAGGGATTCTGTCTGTCTTCCATCTCTTCAGTTCTCCCATTTCCTTACTTCCAGGTTATGAGAATCAACAGCAAAATGCACAGTACACATAAACTCTATCTTCATCTTTCAGTAAATGTCGTTTAAAATTTTTCTGTTTTAAATGCCACATCCTCTTAATACACTTTCCTTATGAAATAGTACTTTGTCTAATAAGTTTTGTGACTAGTACATAAAATACTTCTAAAGTCATTTATTTTAGATCATTTGATAAAGATTCACTGTTGTATACACACATAAATGAAATGGCTGTGTATGGTGGTACACACATATAATCCAAACATTTGAAGACTGAAGTAAAAGGTTTATGAGTTCCAGGTTAGCCTGGGCTATATAGCAAGTTACAGCTAACCTGGGCTAGCATGACAGTAAGACTCTATCTTTAAAAATCACCGCAATAAGAACAGCAGAACAGAAACAGGTAACGAATTATTAATAGAAGATATTCCCATTTGGGTCTGGAGACATGGCCCAGCAGTTAAGAGCACTTGCTGCTCTCCCAGGAGACCTGGGTTTGATTTGCAGTGCCCTTGTCAGGTGGCTCACAACTACCTGTAACTCCAGTGCAGGGGATTGGCTGCCCTCTTCTGGCTTCTATAGGTACCCACATGCACACACACATAAAGACCCTCTCATTTGCAACCACATTACTAATTTGGATTGTGTTGTCAAAATGCACTCATAAGTCATTTCTCTTGTTTGTATGGAGAACTACATTATCTATCATTGTATAAAAATATGTAGTGCTATGTGTGGTCTAATGAGTAAGGATAGCAACTGTAGGTACAATGCATTGGGTACTAGGTAGAGTATACATTATGATCTCTGCTTCTCACAACAGTCATGCAAGATAGTTACCCCTTTCACAGATGAGGCTGAATTCAGATAAAGAATTTGCTTTTAGGAACACACAAAGTCAAATAACTTTCTTACCACATATATAGCTAGTTCCTGCTAAAGAGGCAATGTTGGGTCAACCATGACTTTCCCTGCCACAACTGTTGGACCCAAAGTACACCTTCCACAACTCCAACCCATTCTGGTTGTGTCCTAATTTGAAAATATGAGCTTAGCCAGACAGATTCTACTTTATGACATTTTTTAATGGTACTGGGGATAGTACCCAGGGCCTTGTGTGTATTAGGCTACCTACTACTCTACCGCTGAGGAAGATTATGAATTCAAAGTCAGCCCTGGGCTACCTGGAAAGACCTTGTCTTGATACAAACAAGCAAATAAAACAGCCTTAGGGGCAGCTTGTGAAGGGAAACTGAGAAAGCCATATATAAGCTGAAGTTCTAGGGAATGTAAAGCAAGCAGAGACTTGACTGTGGGAGAAGGATGCAGGAGGATGGGAGAAGGATGCAGGGGGATGGGAGAAGGATGCAGGAGGATGGGAGAAGGATGCAGGGGGATGGGAGAAGGATGCAGGAGGATGGGAGAAGGATGCAGGAGGATGGGAGAAGGATGCAGGGGGATGGGAGAAGGATGCAGGAGGATGGAAATGCAGCAGAAAGAAGTACATGCTGTGACAGCCAGCTTGGTGCAGAATTCTTGGCATGCTGAGGCTACACTCTGCCCATTTCCTCTTTCCACTTTCTGTGCCTGAAAATAAATCCCCCATCCCTTGAGCTAACTTTAGTGAGTGTTTTTAACCAGAAGAGCCTAATTAAAATGTGCACTCAGTAAGTGCTACAAAGGATATTTGAACACTAGTCTTACAAGCACAAATGGAACTCCTTTGCCACATTACACATGTTTCTCTGGTCCTTTAGAGCCCACAAAGTCACTTCAATGTATCTGAGAAAAAAAAATGGAGTCACATTTCCCAATTCTTTCCCCCAAGTCTTGGTTTGCTTCCAGAGTCCCGAAGGACAGGGTGGGAGTTACAAAAGTCTCAGGCAGCTAACTAGGAGATCTCCAAACAAAATTGCCCTAGGATTCCTACTTCAGAGTGGAAGGTAT
The DNA here is from genome assembly GCF_949786415.1 of Peromyscus eremicus. Lineage (NCBI taxonomy): Eukaryota > Metazoa > Chordata > Mammalia > Rodentia > Cricetidae > Peromyscus > Peromyscus eremicus. The sequence goes on from NC_081439.1 coordinate 48,670,321, forward strand.
TGGATGGGACTACAGGATAGGGCCGGGGCAGTGTTCTGTTCTTGCCAGTATAGAGAACATGGTGTCTTGTAGAACATGGTCTCATCAAGAGCAGGGACTAACTTCCAGGCATGATGGTACATGCCTGCCTGCTAGCCCCGCACTTGGGAAAATGAGGCACGAGGATTCTGAGTTCAAGGTCGGCTTGGGCTATATAACAAGCCCCTGTCTTAAACAAGAAAATTTTAAAAAGCCAGGGACTGGGCTAGACTTATCTCCACATCCAGCCTCAGATTTTAGTATAGCACCTGATATATATGTAAGTGAATGAATGAGGGACTGAAGAAATACGAATAAATGAATGGCAGAAGGAAATCACATCCCCTGTTCAAATGCCTAGATCCTTCCTCAGTCAAATCTTCCCACGTTAAGGAATAGAACCTGTCTCCATCTCTAATAAGCAATTCATGCAGCATTATGAGTAATGTTTACAGTGACTAGTGAACCTTAGCTTTAAAAAAAATACAACTGAGGATGATGTAGTGGTGACTGTGGTAATGGTAATGACATAGCTCAAAGACTGCAAATGGACAACTCTGGATTGCCCTGTTTACAAAAACACCACCCGCTTTGTCTTCCTCTGTCTGGAGAGAGTGAGGTTTTCATTTTAAGAGGCTGACTAAAAAATGCAGGGCCACTTCCTGGGCAGGCTTCCAAGTGACTACATCTTTTTCACAGCATTCCCCAGAGCGTCAGCCCAGGCTGCCTGGGGCGGGGCCTCTAGCCATTGGTGGCTGGGGAAGCTACCACAGGAGCAGTTATCTGCAGCCCGCCAGAATTGCTGTGCTTTTAGGCTCTCTCCGGGTGCAGATATCAGCCTTGGCCTTTGCATTGAAGAGACGTCAGCATTTGTGATTGGCCAGGCTGGTGTGTGTGTGTGTGTGTGTGTGTGTGTGTGTGTGTGTGTGTGTGTGTGTGTGTTACAGGAGATGTCGTGCCACGCTTCCGAATATGAGGTTCCTTTCAGCCGAGTGTCCCGGGTGTGGGTGAGTCTAAATATCTGAAGACTGCCCTTGTTGGTTGGAAAATGCTCAAAGCTGGGCATTATGGTTTTCCAAGGGCATGACTTAGCATATTTCTTAATCTTACTAAGCCTCGGTTGCCTTTTCTGTGAAATAGGCACAGGATGATGGTTTCCTATGGAAGGCTAGGAATATGTGTGCAGCTAGTGTGTTGGGAGACCAGAAAGAGATGAGAGCTCCAGAGCATCTCATCTAGCATCTTGCATATGGTAGCCACTGTACAGCTCTATTATATCTTCTTTTTAAATTTTATTTGTTCTTATTTTTTTAAGACAGGGTCTTACTATATAGCTCAGGTTGGCCTTGAACTCTCCATCTCCTTCCTCTGCCTCCTGAGTGTTAAGATTACATGTGTGAGCTACCATTCCTGACTTGCTCTTAATAGTCCTGATGCATCAGTGAAGGAGGACAGGGAAGAGACTGTAACAGTGCTTTATTTCTAGGAGTACAATGTTGCTCTGGCAGGCCCATCAGATATAGTCTACTTCTTCCCCCAACCCCTTGGGGCTCACTCTTTGAAGCCCGAGGAACATTGAGAAACTCACTACATAGCTCACGTTGGCCTGGAACTCACTGTGATCCCCCTGTCTTGGTCTCTTGAGTGGAACACTGGGACTACAGGCGTGAGCCATCATGGCCTGCTATATTATTCTTAGTCTTACCTGTCTACCAAACAAGAAACTTCAAGGGAGGTTGATGGTGCTAAAGAAATGTTTATCAGAATGTATTCATCCCCTTTCTCTTTTTTCCCCATCTAGACCCTGACTGCACCTGCCCCATTTGCAGATGAATCCAGCTGCCAGTGCCAAGCACCTCACGAAAAACTAACCATTGCCCAGGCCCGCTTAGGAACACCAGGTGAGGCTGCTGTTCTCAGTTTTCAAATGGGCTTTGTCTTGACACTTGAAGTATCACAAAGCATTATGTGAGCAGTGCTCACTTTCAGAGTGGAATTTTGTGATTAGAGCACAGTGCAAGAATGGGGACATGGATGTTGAGAACTAGTTGGATGTGGTAGCTTACAACTATAATCTCAGCACCAAGGAGACTGAAGCAGGAGGACTACTGTGAATTTGAGGCCAGCATGGGTTTTGTAGTGAGTATTCCAGAACAGCCCGGGGTGCAGGGTAAGACCCTGTTTAAAAAAACCCAACGCAATAATTTATACAAATCAAAATAGCCAAGGCAAAAATGTCATTTATTAATTCTACAGACACTGGCAAGTCATGAAAAATATCTGAATCCATCTTCTCACTTGCAAAACAGGGACAATGTCTTGCTCCATGTGTTTTTTTGTGAGAGGTAGATTCTGTTAAAAGTACCATTTTTCAAGGTGTTGAAGAACTAAGCCACTATAATTGTAACTATTCTGAAATGTCTTCATTTTTATGTTTTAAGTGAGCCCTAAAAAAAAAGACCATTCTGTTCCAGAAGTGTATTGCTCCATTCATTCCTTTGGTCAATATCATAGACCAGTGGGGAAAGGATGTAAAAGGAACTTAAAGTACCATTTCCGCTTGCCAAGGGCTCTCATGCTAATTAAAGAGACAAGACAATTAGACATGAAGGAAAGCCATAGGCCCATGTACAGCACTGATGACAAGTTCCGAGAATGGCACATTCATGTGGCCTGGAGAGGTCGGGCAAGATTTCAGGGAGGGAGCAGAACCTAGCTGGTTCTTTAGGGAAACGTTTTGGACCATGTATATAGAAAACAGGAAGGTATTGTGGGAGGGTAGAATAGGAACAGTGCAGGAAAGCACAGTAATAGAGCTGTGTGAGAGTAAATGGAGATCATTCCAATTGGTTAGGATGGAGTGGAAAATAGGACTAGTTGAGTGGGTTAAGCTTTGAGACATATGATGGCATAACAGAGTAAGTTCCTACTGCCGTTGAAAAACCCAACCAACCAAAACTTAAAGGAATCCATGGGGCAAGGGGCAGTGGATTAGCTAATAGTAATAGGCATTTGTTAAAGGAACAGGGTACTAAAGTCCTTATGTGTCTCCTGCCATTTTCCTCTCACAACTCAACATGGTCAGTATTTTCAGTATTGCACACATAAGGAAGCAAAGGCCCAGGGAGTCTGCAAACTGCATAAGGTCTTTCAGCTGGGAAGTGGCAGGGCTTCCTACACTGGAGCCTGCATCAGAATCCCCAGGAGGACTTGTGGACAGACAGATGGCTGGAACGCCCCACTGGAGTGTCTGATTCTGTTCACAGGGGGGTGGGACCCAAGAAGCTGCAACTCTGACAACCTCCCAGGGAATAATGCTATTCTGGAAACACCTGTTGAGTTGCAGCGCTGGGGTCTCAGCTCCAGAGTGCTGTAGCGCTTGACCCTCTGAACCATGACACTCTGCTTCCTCGTTAAGGATACCCCTCAAAAGTGTTGAGGTCATTGATCCAATTTTATACTTAAGTGTGTAAAGAATCACATGGAGGGGCTGGAGAGATGGCTCAGCAGTTAAGAGCACTTACTGCTCTTCCAGAGGATCCAGGTTCAGTTCCCAGCACCCACATGGCAGCTCACAGCTGTCTGTAACTCCACTTCCAGAGGATCTGATGCTCTCTTCTGACCTCCATGGGCACTTGCGTGCACATGGTACACATACAGAAAGCAGGTACACAAACACACATAAACTACAGACTACAATAAAAATAAGTATTAAATAAAATAAATACAATAAAAATAAGTATTAAAGAAAGAGTTTCCCTAGTTCCCCATTCCTCTGCCCTCAGACCAGGAATGGGGATGGCCATCTGAATTTTTTGTTATTTTGTCTTTTTTTTTTTTTTTTTTTTTCAGAGCTGAGGACCGAACCCAGGGCCTTGCGCTTGCTAGGCAAGCGCTCTACAACTGAGTTAAATCCCTTACCCCAGCCATCTGAATTTTTAACAAACAGCCTGGATAATCTTTAAGTTGGTGGTTAGAGACCACATACTGAGAAATACTGGCCCAATAATAAAGTCAAGAGATTTTTATATTTCTGGTTGTGAGCCTAGCCTTTAACGGCTGAGCCATCTCTCCAGCCCAAGTCAAGAGATTTTTAAATGAAAATTTGCGTGTGTATTAGTACTCTTTCTATCATTCTGATAAAATACCTGAGGAGAGTTAGGAGGAAGAAAGATTTAGTTAGGCCTCGCCTCCTTGTTTCCGCCATCTCCCAACAGAACTGTCTGTCACCTGGGAACCAAACCTTCCATGTACAAGCTATGGGGGCAGCGGGAGTTGGGGCGCAGGCGGAGTGAAATGAAGATCCAAATGAAAACAAGGTGGTTATGTGGAAAACAGAATGGACCTAAGGTTAAAGGATACGCTTCAGATCTGAGCAGAAAAGGACCTTAAGTTCCTGTAGAAGTTAAGAGACATCTACTTGATAGGCTATCCTGTCCCTATCTCATTTAATTTTTGAGAAATCCCAGAAGACCGGAGAACTGCTGTCAGAACGGAGTAGACCTAGGACTTCAAAGCCCTTTCCCCTCCAACCCCTCCTTTATCCAGCACAAGGGCCTTCCCTGTGAAAGGCTGTCCTCAGCTAACCTCGGGGCCAAGTGAAAACATGCTCAGGCCCTGAGCCGAGCTGGAAGGTGTGTGAATACAGCAGCTAAACAATACTTTCATTGGAATGATTTGCTCTGTGTTTTCAACTTCTGTCAAGCCACAGTCTCTCTCCTCTCTCTCCCTCCCACCCTCCTTCCCCCTCTCTCTGCCCCCTCTTTCCTTTCCCCTTCACCCCCTTTGAAGAGACCAGGAAACCAGGTTCCTCTCTTTGCTTTAGGCCCTGCAGGAGTTTCCCAGTCTGGAAATTGCTGACACGTCACAATTTTCAAAAGTGATCTTACTGCAAAATCAACTCTGCAGATAGTCTTCAAATTTACTAAATGGCCCTTTCCCCAGTAATTATGTCTTCTTTCTTTACTTTTCTTCCTCTCTGCTTCCTGAATTCATTTATCCTGATCACCTCTGAATCATTAACAAAAACTTCCACAAAAATGCCATCTGCTTTCTTGTGGGATTTATATCTTAAAACAAAATTTCCTCAATTGAATTGCAATTGAATAAGAGCATTGAAATCCAAGATCCCTCATTAGACAGTTTGTTATTTCAGAGCATTTTCTGTTTACTGCGACTTATTTAGAATACAGTATAAGCCTGTGAAAGCAATTCTGTCTGTTCAAAATAGTATATAATTGAAAATAGTTGCAGTTCTCAATTTGACATAAAAATCTCCGTATTTTTTATTGGAGAAATTTAATTTATTAGCAACGTTGTACCATCTGAATCTATTAATGTAATATGTCTTTATGTTTTAAATTAATGAGGATGAGTTGCATCAATAACTAATCACAATTTTAAATCTAAATCCTAAATCATTTAATAGAAGTTTGCAGTGATTTCTTTGTTTCCAACTCCCCATTTTTCAGTGTGTGGTGCTGAAGTTTGAACTCAGGCCTTTGTATATGCTAAGCAGACACTCTACCATGAGGCCATACTCCATCCCCTAAATATTTCATTTTATAGCATTAATATAATACACGCATATATTTTCAAAGTCAGTAGGATTCTTAGGTTTATACGGAAAATCAGCAAGCTGGTGAGATGATTCAGTGGGTAAAAATATTTGCTGCACTGTCATGATGACCAACTTTGAGCCCTAAAACCCAGTAGGAGTGAACTGATTTCTGAAGTTGTCTTCTGACTTCCACATACATACTGTGGCATGCATGCATGTACTCCCTCTTCCTCCTCCTCCTCTTCCTCTTCCTCCTCTTCCTCTTCCTCCTCCTCTTCTGCCTCCTCCTTCTCCTCGGCTATCAGGATGGAGATACGAACAACAACTTTCTTCCTCCATTTTGTGCCCACTTTATATACTGCATTAGTGAAATCCAACTATTCAGCATTCCCTTCTGATTAGAAGGAAATGGGTCTCTGGTCTGGCTCAGCAATAGCATCCTATAGGACTAGAGAGGACTAGAGTACTGATTGGTTGTTTCTAACCCAGAGCACCAACCCCATATAAAAAATTGATACATTGACTGCCTTCTCTTTTGGGCCACATGCCCCCTCTCTCTTATACCACACGGGGACGTTGTACAATGGTATTCTGGGAAACATTTTGCCTTCCAAGGTGAAATGAGACTTGCTTTGTAGCATTTGCCTATATCTGGGGTAAAAATATTCCCATTACAGCTCACTTTGGCCACCAATGAACTTTGGAATTGGAAAGAAAGATGAGCAATAATCTGAGCACTGAGTAGACATCAAAGCATCACTGTGTTTGAGAACAGGACTCAGGTCTTTCTTCAAGCTCTTCCATTTCTGAGATCTTGATGTTCTCACCAAGTATGTGATAAAGAATAGGAATTTTAAAAGCCATATCCAAATAAACGTGGCTGCATGTGGTGGCACATGCCTTTATCTCAGCACTCAGGAGGCAAAGACAGGCACATCTCTGTGAGTTCAAGGCCAGTCTGGTCTACATAGTGAGTTCCAAGCCAACCAAGGCTACATAGAAAGATCCCATCTAAAAAAAATAACATGAAAAAGAGTTTGCAGAGGAACATTAGAAGCCTTTTCTTACCCTGCCATTGCCTCCGTCCAAGGAACAGAGCCTATATAAAACAAAGCCTCAGATTCAAATGGGAGGGAACCCCCCCCCCCAAATATGCTGCATGCTGGATGCTTTGGGGACTATATTCAGCTCACTTCCACTCTTTTTTTAAAGATGTATTTATTTATGTATCAGATCTCATTACAAATGGTTGTGAGCCACTATGTGGTTGCTGGGACTTAAACTCAGGACCTCTGGAAGAGCAGCCAGTGCTCTTAACCTTTGAGCCATCTCTCCAGCCCCTCACTTCCATTCTGGAGGGTAATTTTTCCTTTCTTAATAATTGTCTGTTTTTATTCCATGCCTCACTTAAAAGGTAGGACTATTTCTTCATCTGTCTTCCCGGTGGTTGCCAGGATTTCTCCCTAAATTCTACATTGTCCTCAGGTCTCTTTCTGAGTCCATTTCTAAAATCTTTACTTAACAAGATGAAGAACTCTAAAAGTCAACCTCAGTTTTCCCAGTAACAGGTAGATTCCACTGGTTCAGACATCTAGATTTTATCTGGGGTCAAGAGAACTCTCAGTGCTCTGTGTCTTCCTTGTTAGGTAACACTGTGAGTTGGGTTCTTGATTTTTTGTTGTTGTATTTTGACGCCTTTAGAAGAGTCTATTTTTTAAAAAAAATCAATTTCCTGCACTAATGTTAAATTGACAATGTGTGGATATTGTGTCTTCTGTAGGTAAACTTACGGCACTGTACTGATGGGAGGGGCTCCCTTATTCTGCACTTGTGTTAACCATGTCTCTTTCTTCCACAGTTGACAGGCCTGTTAGAGTGTATGCAGATGGAATATTCGACCTCTTCCACTCAGGTCATGCAAGGGCACTTATGCAAGCAAAAACATTGTTTCCCAACAGCTACTTGTTGGTAGGAGGTAAGAAGTGCATTTTCTTTGTCCAGAAACTCCCTTATAATATGCTTCCTGAAAAATATCCCTTTCACATGTCCATCAATAAAACCTGACATTGTTAATGTTTCCAGTTCAGCCCATACCACCTCACTTGTTCACTACCTGAAATTTAAAGTGACATTTAAAACCATAGGAGAAATTACATCATGAGATTGTACACCATTGTACCAGAGAGAGAGAGAGAGAGAGAGAGAGAGAGAGAGAGAGAGAGAGAGAGAGAGAGAGATTGGCCATTTCATATTTTCCATTAATGCTTTTCTCCTGCTATTTTTGACATGATCCAATTTATGTTTCTAAAATTTTCTAGATGATCAAGGAAAAAGCAATATTACTCTGATTTCAAATCTCGGAGAACTAAAGGGGTTTAGGATGATTGGTGGAGCACAAGGTCATTATCTACTTAATTGTGTGTGACCTGAAGCACTTAGGACAGTGTCATGCTGATAAGATAGGCCTAACTGTTTGCACACCCTAAGTACAGTGTGGTGATAAAGAAATGGAGATTTATACATCCAGGCCATCGGTGTTCACAATGAAGGAGCCGACTTATTTCCTCAGTATAGAAAGAGAAACATGGTTTGATGTAGACGGACATTTCATCCTTCAGAAGGCTTACCTATTCCAATTTTGGTGAAAATGTAGTACTTGACTGTGGAGATCTGCACATCACTTCTGTAGCTCTGGAAGCAGTACATCCAGTCATTGTGATTAGTTTCATATCCATCTACTGGAATCAGTGTCCATGCTGTTACATTGGACTAGGCACTATAAACCTTGAGATCTCCAAGAAGGAAAAAAATCCAGGACATTCTAGTATCTAATATCGTGTTACATTATGCAAATATTTAAAAATAGTACTTTCTGGAAATATTTCAGAGGGAAAACTTGCAGATTTGGCTAAGGGTGCTAACCGTGTGACTATTGAATGGAGTTCTTTGAGAATGATAAGATGGTAAAAGCAATGGCTAGTAGGCAAGTCATATGAAGGGAGCCAAAGGAGAAACGATTTCATGTTCACGTCCCTTTGTCCTGTCTCCAGGGCAAGTACTGCCACCTGGAGTCTCCTGGGCTACTGGAGCTCTGGGGAGACCTCTGCAGCATGTGGACTCTGGTCGTTTAGGTGCTCTGAGCTCAGAGGAAGTTTGGTATGGGTGGGTCACAATCAACTATGTGACCTAGAATTTGAAACTCTCGCGTGGGTCCACGTGAGCCTTGGCAAGTCGTCACTTTACATTTTGCTGCCTCTGGTGCCTTCAGAGGTTTCTCCCTGTGGATTTCTGGTCCAGTAAGTCATGATATATATTCTATATATTCATATTCTTGCCCGCTTTCTCCCTCTCTCCCTCCCTCTTCCTTTCCCTCTTCCTTTCCCTCTCTTCTCTTTCTGTCTCTCTCCCTCCTTCTTCCTTTCTCTTCCTCTCTTGGGTAGATGTTTACCCTCTGCCTTTATTTCTCTGAGAAATCTATGAAAGCTTGTTGGTTTTTCAGTTATTTCTTCCTTTCACTTTTTATAGTGGTGTGGTGACATTTAAACTCTAACTCTGCCACACCAGGAGCCGAAAGTATAACACTGAAATTCTAAAACAAAATTATACCCCGAAATGCTGATACATAATGGTAATCCTAGAACTGGGGAGGTTAAGGTGGGAGAATTATAAGTTTGAGGCTAGCCTGGGCTATGGAGCAAGTTCCAGGCCAGTTTGAGCTACTCAATAAACCCTGCCTGTCCAAAAACAATTAAATTAATTAATTTAGTTAGATAAAATTGTTTCTCAACCACTTAAATGCCTCCAGTGGCATCTAAAAACTTTGAAATGTGCCATTATACATTTACAGAATACAAAAAACTTTTAATTTTTTGAATACTTTATAAATTTCCCCTTTTCTCCTCAAATTTGTTCTTGCCTATAAGTTTCCTAGTGTGACACTTCAGTGTTTATAAATCTTTTAGTTGCCTCTGTCATAGTCTCTAAAAGAGAAATATGTGTGTAAATCAGAACACAACCAAGCACCACATCATGCTTTTTGATAAGTCATTATTAAACAAAGGTAAATTTGATCAGCAATTTCTCTCTTAATAAAATGAAAAGGATATCCTTACTTATGGATGTACCTGTGGGTGAATATAACTTATTGCTAGATTGAGGCAAGGTATAACAATAATTTTGTTTATGTTTCCATTGCTGTAGTAAGTACTGAAATATTTGATCACACAAATGTATAGATGGGAATGGAAGGAGTTAGTTAAAGTGATACCACTCAATTCATTGAATTCTTTCTGAACTATTTGCCCTAACTCACAAAAACAATTATTAGCGTCGCTGAAGCAGTCTTATTTGTTTGTCAGGTAGCAGTTTGATAAGATCTCTTGCAAAGAATGGATTGAAAATGGTCTGACCTGCAAAGAGATTTCTTACAAGCTTTTTAAGAGTCATTTGTTCTTTCCCTTTCTGGGAAATTATAACAAAAGGTTTTATCAAGACTTATCAAATGGCTCTTAATTATCACCCTTGCTTCTTGAAAGCAACTTATTCAAGCAGATACATGCAAAATGAGAGGGGAAATGGAAGTATTGGTAATTGCGTTATACCATTGCCAATCCAACAATTTCTGAAAAAAAATGTTTTTGGCATTTACTTTTAAAACATTTAAAAAAAACGAAGTGTTGGGGCTGGGATTTTAGCCTACTGAATTTGCACAATATACCTTCTAATCTAATTGGCAAAATGAGTCCTGTAGATGGATTTTTCTTTGGGCTGCCAGCTCACAAATGACACAGAGATTTATAATTAATTATGAAAGCTTGGCCTTAGCTTAGGCTTTCCCCCAACTAACGCTTATAATTTAATTAATCCATATTTTTTAATCTACATTTGTCCTTTTGGCTTGGTTATCTTTGATCTGTCTATATACGTGACTTCTTTAGTGTCTCATTGGTGTCTTTCTGCCTGTTTTCTTCCCAGAGTCCTCTCTGTCCCCACAAGTCCCGCCTAACCTCTTCCTGCCTAGCTATTGGCCATTCTGCTCTTTATTAAACCAATCACAGCAATATATTTTCACAGAGTATACAAATATCCCACAACAGAATCCTTATTGTCAGATTTACTAAAACCTGGAAACCAGCATAATGGTTTTTATCAACTATATTAATACATTCCAGGAAGCTTTATGAAAAATACTGAGAAATGATCATAAAACGTACTTTATAAAATAGAATCATTCAAGATTAAAATAATAAAGATGCAGCAAATATTATAAACAAGACAATGAGCCAGCATCGCTAATTTGTTACAATGTGATACAATTCACAGAGAAGATTAGAGGGTTTTTATAAGAAGAGAAATAAGGATTTTCTTTTTTAAGAATTATTTTCCTATTTTTAATAATGTGTACATGTATGTGTGGAGGGGGCGTTCTGCGCATATGAGTGTAGGCACCTGTAGAAGCCGAAGGTGTTGCATGTCCCTAGAGTTGAAATTACAGGTGGTTGTAAGCCAGAATGTAAGCCACTTGATGAGGGTGCTGGGAACCAAGCTCAGGTCCTCTACAAGGGCGGTACTTGGTCTTCCATCCTGCCCCGCCCCCCTGCTCTTTTGAGACAGAGTCTCACATGAGAAAAACATTTTTTGGTTTTGGTTTTTTGAGACAGGCTTTCTCTGTGTAGCCCTGGCTGTCCTGGAACTCACTTGGTAGTCCAGGCTGGCCTCGAACTCAGAGATCCACTTGCCTCTACTTCCCGAGTGCTGGGATTAAAGGTGTGTGCCACTATCACCCAGCAAGAAATACGTGTTTTAAAGGCAGGTTATTCTAAGGTAGGTGTGGTGGTGCACACTTTTAATCCCAGCACTCAGGAGTCAGAGGCAGGTGGATCTCTGAATCTGAGGCCAACTTGGTCTACAGAGTGAGTTCTAGGACAACCAGAGATTCACAGAGAAACCTTATCTCAAATAAATAAATAAATAAAACAAAATAAAAGGCATGTTATTCATTCTTTGAATTCTGTGTGTGTGTGTGTGTGTGTGTGTGTGTGTGTGTGTGTGTGATTGTAATGTTTGTCTTTCGGGAATAATTCCATAAAATCAAATGTAAAAATCAGAAATAACTCAATTATCTTTATTAGGTACCATGATCAAAAGCTTCCTAAGTATTTAAAGAGATAAAGAGGCATATTACTAAAAATAAATTATAGGTAACTTTAATTTTTATCATAAAAAGGTAGAAAACAAACATTTTAGAAGGTAAAATTAGATAAGGTCTGTAAATGAAATATTTTATGATGGGAAATTATACAGTAGTTTTTAATCTTCCTCTAAAATAATGCATGTAAAATATAATGTAATGCATATAAAAATAATGTAAATGTTTTACCCAGGCCTTTATTCCAGTGTATCTTAAAAAATTTATAATTCTGGAAAATATTCCAGATACATTTTTGAGATGTAGCAGTAGCAGCCTATACAGCTTTGGCTTATTAAAGTGATTTTGAAGTGAATAGCTGGAAAAAATGCTTACTCTTAACTACAAGAGAAAAGCCATTTTTAGGATTCAATATGAGTGTTGAGAATAGCTGGAAAAATGCTTACCCTTAACTACATGAAAGAGCTATTTTTCACATTCAATATTTCTTTCCAGTGCTCCTTTTGCTTTGAATTCCTGGACCTTGGCCCTCAAGATCCATGTGTTCTTTGATAATACACGAGAGAAGCAGAAGCAAAATTGTTAGGCCAAAATTTGCATCATTCTCCATTCTACTCTGCTGGGTTCCTAACACCAGCTTTCACCTGTAACAGAAGTGTGTGTATGGGGAGGGGAAGACAAGGAGGCACTAGAGCAGGGCTTCTCAACCTGTGGGTTGTAACCTCTTTGAGAGTCCAAGGACCCTTTCCCAGGGATCGCATATCAGATATCCTGCATATCAGATATTTACATTGCAACTCATAAGAGGAGCAAAATTACAGTTATGAAGTAGCAACGAACATAATGTTATGGTTGGAGGTCACCACAACATGAGGAGCTGTATAAAAGGGTCGCAGCATTAGGAAGGGTGAGAACACTGCTCTATAGGTCCATGGTGCTCTACATGATCTTTAAAGTTTGTGCCTAAAGTGTCACCCTCACCCTTCGAAGTGCTCCATAGTGAGGTTTGCATGGTGCTCCTTTCTGGAACTGTGATGAGGGCAGTTTCAGATATAAAGACTTCCTCTGGCATATTAATTTTAAGAAATTATACTGCCAGAGGCTGAGGTTCTGGACATCGGTTCCTTTAAAGCTCCCTGTTCTCAAGTACTCAGCCACCCCTGCATGCCCTTGGGGCTATGTGTACCCAGTACAAGGAGATCTTTGTCTTAAATTATCTTTTCAGAGTGTCACAAACCTTAATTTAACAGCAGACAGCTCTAGCCTAATGAGAGTTAGGACACATTTAAAGAAAAGCTATTCTGTCTTGTTGGTTGAATGGGTGACTCTCGAGCTTATGTGTAAACACATAAAAATGCTTGTGCTGAACTGAAAGGGTGTGTCATACTAATTCCATCTACAGGTAGATTTATTGTAGGAAGTCCTCTGAGTGATGCTAAGCTAACTAAGGTTTCATTCACAAAGCCACTGTTGTTTGTCCAAGTACATGGACAGGTTCTTGGTGGAAGTCTTTGGTGTTCAGCAGAATTTATTTATTTGTTTGTTTGTTTGTTTGTTTGTTATTGTGTGTGTATGTGTGTATGTAGGCATGTGTGTGCCATGGCACATGTGTGGAGGTCAGAGGATTACTTGTAGAAGATGATTCTCTCCTTCTACGATATAGGTCTCAGGAATCGAACTCAGGTTGTCAGGCTTGGCTGCAAGTGCTTTTACCTGCTGAGCCATTTCACTGGCCTCCAGAAAGAATTCATTGAAGGATCAGAAACTCAAGTGCTGTGCATTACTTTTCAACTTTAGTAACAGACACTTCCGTATTTCCATTATGATTACAATACTTGCATGTGTGATTTTTAAGCATACAACCAGTAATTATTTGAAAATTTTCCTGTACAATCATACCATGTTGGCAGCATTTTAATGAACTGAGAACAGCCACTTACAAAGTACTGTTTTATCCATTTTAATATTAAGGTGCAGCTTAATAAATTAAAAATTTATAACAGAGAAGATTTTTTTAAGCTTAAACATTTTTTCTTTTATTTATTTTTGTTTTATGTGCATTGGAGTTTTGCTTGCATGTATATGTGTAAGGGTGTCAAATCCCCTGGAGCTGGAGTTACAGACAATTGTGAACTTCCATGTGGGTGCTGGGAATTGAACCTGGGTCTTCTGGAAGAGCAGCTAGTGCTCTTAACCACAGAGCCATCTCTCCATCTCTAAGCCTAAACATTTTTTAAAGGGTAAGTCTCACCAAACACCAACCTCTACCTCAAACAAAGGGAACAAAATGAAATAATAAACATGGTACTATTACTACTATATGGTAACTTCGAGTACAGTAGATGTAAATATTACTTCACAAACTTGGGTTTATGCTTTGTTGTATTTTTATTAATTAAAATTATGTATTCCTATACAACTGAGGGTATAGGTCTATGGTAGACCACTTGTCTAGTATACAGAAGGCTCCAGATTTGATTCCCCTTGTAACATGAAAATATAAACAACAGTGAAAGTGGTTCTTTAAAAAACCATATTCTTCTAAGATTCCATGTTGTATGGTAGATGAGAAATTCAGTCTCAGTCCTTATTGCTTCATTCTGCAGTCAAAGTGTCTGAAATGTCTGTAAAAACAGGACAGGGGCTTCCCACTCCTCACATTCTCCACTACCCTCTTCATCCAGCACCGTGTAGTTACTAGCAGAGAGTGAATTCATTGTTCCTTTCTCAGCTGAGGGACTTGGGGTCTGCACCCAGATGTCAACACCAATCACTAGAGACATTCATCCCTCATCTCTCTTTAGCCTTTAGCCCCCCTTCTTGTGGTTTCCATAGACAATTGGCCCTGTGACCACTGCTTGAAGGAATCTTCCCTTTTGTTGCCTTCTCTCTTATACAAGTCCTCCCAGGAGCTCTAGCCAGGAAGCAACCTGTTGACCAGCATCTTGAACATTAGCACTTCTACAAGGAGTTTGTAGCAAGAACCCCAGACAAGCAATTGGAGTTAGGGTAAGGGAAAGACAGCACAAAGCCCAAAGTAATATTTCCACCAATAGTCCTACATTATTGCTATTATTAATAAATGGCTAATATTTTAAAGCATTACTCTTTGTTCATGTGGATCATCAAATTGAATTCTCAAAATTTCACCCTATTTCAAAGACCAGACAATTAGAACAGCTTTCCCAGTAAAAGAGGAGCAGAGCTAGGATTAGAATCTGAGTCTTTGGGGGTCCAAAAGTCAAGCCCTGTGCTAGTTTTCTCTCCTGCAGCATGCTTTACTTTGAGCACAGTGAGCACCAGGATGGATTAGCTGCAGCACAAGCCCCCAGAGAGTACTATGAATTCATCCATGGGATACCACTGCTTGGAGTTCTCCATCTGGTTGTCAGAGTGCATTTGCCAAGATTTAAGAACAACAATGCTGCTATGGGCGTAATTAATGTTTAGACAATACGGGTCAGCATGTTCAGCTGCTTCTTGAGGTCACTCCTGAGTACGAAAGGAGCCGTGTGTTGCCATAAACAGGACGTTTGTTTTCTTTGCAGTCTATCAGGAGGCCATTATCTTGGTCATGTAAAAGTCATATGAAACTGCTCAGGTGCAGATTCGAAAAGGGGGGAGAGAGGGTTATGGGCCAGACCTAGTTTTGTGCTCTCTGAAATATAAAACTGACAGAGCTGAAATCCATTTCTACTTAATATGATTCCTGATGTGGTATCTTAATAAAGTTCTAATAGAACATCTAAAAAACTCCTAGATCTGTTTTTAAAGAGAATAGTGTAGCCCATAAATGGTTCCTATTTATGGAATCAAAAGCTGGTGAATTAATGTCTAGTCATTATGGCCCTACTACTTGCCCTCCCACACCCTCTCCTGCTTCTGACCATGATGGGTGATTTAGAGACAAGCAGATCTCTTTACTCAAGTTATTCATATTATGCCTCGGGGGACTTGCAAATGTTATAAGCATCAGAATCACCCATGAAGCTTGTCAAAGACAGAGCTGTGTGTGGACCTCATCAGAGACCCACTAAATCAAAACCTCAAGGAGGAGAGTACACACACACGTGAGAGAGAGGGAGAGGGAAATGGAGAGAGGAGAGAGAACTTTAAAAATATTCATTAGATTTATTTAACCATCTAAAAAAGTGCTGCCTCTAGGTTATGCTGGCCAGATAAAGAACATTCCATGACACATGCAGCTATGGCAATATACTACAACAGACGAAGCCATTATACAATGGTTTTCACCCCAGTTGAAATTTAGCAGTGGTCAGGGTAGCTCGTTTAAACTAAAAACATTGCCAACATGCAAATTGTTTTTCCCATCTGATTGAAAGGGCTATAAATCCCAGACATGGACAAAGGAAGTGATGTAGTCACATAGGTAACACCTCCCCTAACTGCTTCTACTTACTTCCTCCGCTGCACACTCAGCTATACAATTTTCTAGATTGCACCATGGTTTTGATGCTGGCCTACTGTAAGTGACTGAAACAAAGTGGTTCTGGTAAGCTGACCTTGACGCCTGTGTGATCTTAAAAATAGAGAGAAATGGCTATGGGAGCCAAAGGATCATTGTGACTTAATGTGAAATAAATAAGTGATCACACACGTTTTCTTTTTTTTCTTTTGAGACAGGGTCTCACTATGTAGCCCTAGCTGGACTAGAACTCACTATGTAGACTAGGCTGGCCTGGAACTCAGAGATCCCCCTGCTTCTACCTCCAGAGTGCTGGGCCTAAAGGTGTGTACCACCATGTCTGACTCAGACATCTTTCTATTTCATAAGCTCCTTGGATGATTCAGCCATGCAGTTGATGTTTTGATAATTTA
Organism: Peromyscus eremicus; assembly: GCF_949786415.1. NCBI lineage: Eukaryota > Metazoa > Chordata > Mammalia > Rodentia > Cricetidae > Peromyscus > Peromyscus eremicus. Next base: position 48,686,886 of record NC_081439.1, read on the forward strand.
AACTGCTACAATAGAAAGCATCTCAGGAAGTATTTATAGAAGATATCAATATACTAGAGCTGTATAGGGTTTTTTTTGTGTGTGTATCTACAGATTTATTAGTCTCATGTGCATATGTGTTGTCAAAGTGTACCTGCTGATAAACATTTATTGATTTAAAATAACAATCAACATTTATTGAGCATTGTTATGCATCAGACACAATTAATTCACTCAACAAATCTTTGTTAAGAATCTACTATGGGCCGGGCGGTGGTGGCACACGCCTTTAATCCCAGCACTGGGAGGCAGAGGCAGGTGGATCTCTGTGAGTTCAAGGCCAGCCTGGGCTACTGAGTGAGTTCCAGGAAAGGCTCCAAAGCTACACAGAGAAAGCCTGTCTCGAAAAACCAAAAAAAAAAAAAAAAAGAATCTACTATGGCCAGGTACTATTCATCAGAAAATGAAACAGCCACACTGGCCATGATGGTGCACACCTATAATTCCAAAACTTGGAAGATTGAGGCAAGAGGATCTCAAGTGAAAGATCAGCCTGGGCTATACATTGAGTCCCCACCTCAAAAAAATAGTCTATACAATTACATGCACTGCACAATACTTGATAATGACAAGAAACAACTATCTTATTGGCTTAAGTATTTACTATACCATAGGGGTTTTTTTGTTTGAAACAGGGTTTTGTTATGTATCCCAGGCTGGCCTCAAATTCATGATCCTCCTGGTCATGGGATTATAGGTATGTACCACCAAACCCCTGTTATACTCGGCTTTCTATTGTTAATTTAGAGTATACCTACTGGTTTAAAAAGCTTACTGTAAAACATTATTCAATCTTACATGGGCAGCATCCCTGTGCATCTTGTATTTACTGTCTTTTGGTTGCATCAAAAGGCAACATCTAGTTATTGACCTGTACCAGCTAAGTTTGTATAAATACATGCTTTAGTGTTTGCACAGTCATGAAATCAACTAGCAATGCACTTCTCAGAACTTGCCCTTGTTATTAAGTGACACATGACTATTATTGACATAATAATTGTGTATATTTATTAGGTACAATTTGATGTTTTGCTCTATATATACATGATAGAAATCAAGGTAATTATGTAGTAATTACACCCATATGATAACATATCCATCACCTTACCAATCTCACTTTTTTGTTGTGGTTGTGAGAGTGTTTAGAATCTGTTTTAGAAATTTTAAAGTAGACCAAGCTTTATCATTAAGTGGTCACCCTGTAATATACTGGATCACTAAAATGTTCTTCCAGTCTCACTGAAACTTCGGGTCCTTTAATTGAGATCACCGAGGCCAAAGGAATATTTCCATAAATGATAACTTGGATATTAGATGTGGGAAGGAGCTATAAAGGCTAGTTTTCTGGATGCTGAGCATGGCAGTTGGCTACCCTTACTCTGTGGCCAGATTTGGTTCAGGGGATCGAACATGATTTAGTTCCAAAAAAAGAGGATAGTTTTGTCTGTAAACACCACCTTCTACCCTTAAGATCAGAGAGTTTACAGTGTGTACATAATACTTCAAAGGGGGAAAAAATCTCATTGCAAGAAGCAATGAGGGCATCTCTGACCAGTTTCAGCAAGATGCTCAGTAGGACCCAGTTAAATAAACACTGTACTTGTAGTGGCCTTTCTCCCTGGCACACAGAGAACACTAGGAAATCTGCCTTAGCCAACCAAAATGTAGGCGAGTAAGTATGATTTTTGCTTAGTTCATTTTAAAACACTTTTAAGTAAATCTTCAAAAAATAAAAACCTTTCTGAGGCTGAAGGTAAAGGAAATTACTTTTCCCATTTAAAGGCTTTAGAACCTGAGATCTGGAAAGGACAGGAAGTTATGGGAAGGTTGAACTCTGTTCGATAAGATCTTCTACTGTATAACTCTCACCTCTTCGTGGTGTAGCCTAATGTGTAGTGACTGGATCTCTATCCAGGGAGTAGATTCTTAAGATGCACATTTTTCTTAACTGGGTTACTAAGTACAATAATTTTGTGAAAGAATTAGAATTGAAATTTATTGGTCCGACCTTGTACAGGGCAGGCCTCTCGGCTTATCTTCTCTCTTTCTGTTGTCTCTTCATCTGGTTTCATCTGGCCATTTCATTTCTGAATAATGACATTCACCAAAGGGTGAGTTACGAGGATGAAAAGATCGAAAAGTCACATTAGATAGTGTGCAGAATAATTTTGATAAAAGCCTCAGAAGAGAATGCTGCTATAATTAACAGTAAAATGAAACTCTTAATTCCTAGTGGATTTAGGTTTGCTTTCCTCTCATAATCCTTTGTTCCTGTAAAAAAAAAAAAAAAGAAAAAGAAAAAAAATGAGTTCAATGATGCCAAGTACCTAGTGAAAGTACACTCCTTTTGTTTTGCCCAAGAAACCAGGTCTACCACAGGGTGGGTGGCAACAGTATTTAATACCTTTGCCTGTTTCAGTTTGCAGCGATGACCTTACTCACAAATTCAAAGGTTTTACTGTGATGAATGAGGCAGAGAGATATGAAGCTCTCAGACACTGCCGCTATGTGGACGAAGTCATCAGAGATGCACCATGGACTCTCACACCAGAGTTCCTGGAAAAACACAAGGTACCTCTCTTTCTGTCACCTTCTCCCTGTAACAGGATTAGGGACTCTGGCTCTGTAGCCAAGACTGCAGGAAACCTAGAGACTCTCCCAGTTTCTAGAAGGGGAAGCTTTAGGGACTGACATGTGGCATCACTTGATGTAACACCTCTCTTTTGTCCCAAACTAAGGACTGCCTTCTTCTCCTTGCCTTGAGTGCAGGTATTAGAGCTGGGCTAGCCAGGTCCAAATGCTGCCTCCCTCCTCCTCTAACTAGAGAACCATGAGCAAGACTCTTAACCACACCGGACTCAGTTACTTCATCTATAGAACTGGATGAGACTGCTGGCCTCCTCGCAGGGCCATTTTAAGGAGCTAATGAAAGAATCTGAGCCAAACACTTGGGAAACTGGCTAGCCTGTGGCAGGAGCTCCAGGGACGCCATTGTACCAGCACCCTGTTCGTGCTCACAGACTCACAGGCATCCTTAGGCATGGAACAAATGAACACACATCCCATCTGGGAGGTCAGAGGTGAGGCTTTAAGGAAAGAACTTTATAGCTATGATTTTGTGATTCTGAGATTCCTACTGACATAAGATTTTTATTAGTTGAAAACATGAGACATTCTTTTGATCTGCATCAAATTATGTTCTTTGTATCTCCCTACCAGCCCCACACTAGGAGCTATTCTTTCCTTTTATAAGCAGCACAAAAAAATAAGATTAAGCTGTTCTAAGAATTTTCTTTTCTATTTTTAAATTCGCAATGCAGAAGAGAATAGAGAACACTGATAAATGTGCATGGGTAATAGCAGAGGAGACAATTTCCTGGTGAGAATGAAAAGAAAAGAGAAAAAACTACAATATGATTTACTAGCAGTAATCATACTTTTTTTACTTAGCATATATTGTATATATTCAACATATGACAGGCATTTTAGAGGATACTAATAATGACCATGATAAATGCCATTTATTTTTTACCATATGCCCAGGACTGTGCAAAGGACTTTGTTATTATATAAAGTGGGTTCAGTATCATGGCTACCCTGAGTTATTATTATTATACATTGAAGAGGGGGAACTAAGCTTGAGTACTGAGGATAGAATTAGTAACAACCACAATAATAACACATGTATTGCGTACTTACTTACCATGTATCAGCTTCCATTTTTAAGCACTGTTACATATCATTTAATATAGAAATTCTTCTTTGAATTTACACCTCAAAGGGCATTGTCTGGAAACATTTTGGTTGTCATTTCTAGGGGGTGCCACTGACATCTAGGGGGTGGAGGAATGAGATGCTGCTCAGTATCTTCCAGTGCACAGGACACCTATACATATGTACCCCCAAATTATCTAGCCCCTACTGTCACTACTATTGAGGTTGAGAAATCCTGATTAAATTCCTCCTTTCAGTTTATGAGTTTTATAACTTGTAAGTGGTAGTTAGGAATGATACCCTGGCAAATTAAACTATTAATCTAAACTGCTTCTCAAGGTGGATAAAGGATCACTGTAAACAGCTTTAAAAGCTATGCAGAGAATGTTTACCTGGTGTAGTAGGAAACAGGGGTGAAGATCAGCAGGCATGAAGACCAGAGGAAAATTGTTCGAGAAGGCATATTAGTTACTTGTCTCATTGTTGCCACAAAATACCTTACCAAAGCAGTGAGGGAGGGAGGGAGGGAAGGAAGGAAGGAAGGAAGGAAGGAAGGAAGGAAGGAAGGAAGGAAGGAAGGATTTATTTTGTAAATTCCAGGGGATACAGTTCATCATGGCAATGGATGTGTGGGAGCAGAAGCAAGAAAGAGCTGGGCGCACTGCATCCAGAGTTAGGAAGCAGAGAGCCATGAAAGCTTGTGCTCAGGTCAATTTCTCTTTTTTATTTGGTCCAGGAGCCAAGCCCATAGAATGGTGCCACCCACATTCAGGGTGGGTCTTCCCACTCAGTTAGCCTAAGAATCCCCCACAGACATGCTCAGAGATGTTTCCATGGTGAGTCTAAATCTCATCGAGTTGACCGTAAAGATTAACCATCCCAGGAGGACAGCCCACATGACCACAGGATGGCTTGTAGAGGAAGTCCAGATGGAAGTCGGTGTCATGACTCAGATGACAGGGACTGCTTCTGTGATGCTGATCTGGAGGGGTTCTTGAACGTTGTCACAACTGTTCTGATGAAGATGGTTAATGGCTTCTTATGCCCAGAGGACAGCATTCTATAACTGCTTTATTTTAAAAGGCACTGGGGTGGAGAAGGAAGGAGTCATCAGACTCTTTCAAATCTGTAAACCTGCCCCTCCACGCCAGTGGTAATGAATGTCCTTTTTGCCTTTCTTCAACAGATTGATTTTGTGGCTCATGATGACATTCCATATTCCTCTGCTGGTTCTGATGATGTTTATAAGCATATAAAGGAAGCAGGTGAGGCATTTTCCTGTCCACCACAGCATACAGCCAAGCATAACGATAGCTGTTCTAGCTCTACACCATGTGTATATGGAGTGTTGGAATATCCACTATCACCAAAGTAGCCTGGTCTGTACCATCCATCCTCTTTGCAAGGACTCCCTTAGAACTCAGGAGACCTTGGTAAGACCTGGGGACCTGACACTTTTCAGTCCCAACCTTTGCTTGTAAGGAGTTCAAAGAAAAGAAATCTTACACGTTTCCAACTTGGAAAGGTACAGAGAAGCTGAGAAACACTGTGCAGAGGGGAATGAGAAAAAACCTGGTTGGTGCATGAGTTACATCATGATGGGTCATGCCATGGGGGATAAATACCTTCTTAAGGTCTGAGCTGCAAGCCAACTCTTCCTTCCCTAAAAACAGCATCAGAGAATAGAGCAGGGATTTGGATCAGCTAAGAGACCCCAAGGTTAACTGAATTGCTGCTCAAGAATTCCTTAGCTATCTCGGTCATTTGGTAGTAGTTTCCTTCCTGGGTGAGTGGTCTCTAGTAAAGGAGGAATAACAAAATTACTCCCAAGGTAGTGATTTTAAAAGGCTGATTTTGTTCATGACTTTTGTGGGGCAGGGTCTTAACAGGGGTCTTGGCTGAGTGCTTCTTTTCTCTCTCTCTCTCTCTCTCTCTCTATCTATCTCTCTCTCTCTCTGTAACAGACTCTTACTCTGTAGCTCTGGCTGGCCTAGAAACTACTGTGCACATTTGGCTGGCCTAGAACTCCCAGAGATGGTCTTCTCTTGCTTCCTAAGACCTGGGACTAAAGACATATGCCACCATGCCTATTGTGGGGGGAGGGTTTTGTTTGTTTGTTTGTTTTTTGTTTTTTGTTTTTGTTTTTTTTCTTTTTTTTTTTTAAAGTGTGGTAATGGGAATTAAACCTAGAGCTTCCCATATGCTAGGCAATCCCTGACCATAGGCTGAGAGCTGTTTGCTTGAATCTTTCAAATAGTTATAGCCAAATGCTGATAGGAGCTGCGGTCATCCAACTGTAAGCCAGGAGCTCAGCTCTGCTTGTCCCTAGAGCACCAATACATTGTCTCCATGTTGCCTGGGCTTTTCACAGCATGAAGGCTGGGAGCACCTATCTACAGAGCAAGCAAATTTAATAGATTCCATAAGGCTTCCCATGGCCTAACCTTGGGAGTCACACACCGTCATATATAACCTTTTTAATATAAGCAAGTCACTGAGGCTAACCCAAATTCGAGGGCAAGGGAGTGTGGGCCTCTTTTAAGAGTTATTTTTCTGTAGTCTTATTTTCTGTATGTGTATGTGTATCTCTTTCTAAAACATTTGCTTTTTAAATTTATCCCTTGAGAATTTCATACATGTATACAATGTATCTTGATCATGGCCAACCCAAATACTTTCCATAGCCTTCCAAGGCCCCCCAATATCTCCATCTTCTACCTTCATGTCCTCATCTTTTTAAAAAATATAATCCACTGAGTCCAATTAGTGCTGCCCATGGGGCCATGCAATGGAACACGGGCAACTTACCAATGTGACCCTTCACCACAGATCACTTTCTTTTTTTTTTTTTTTTTTGTTTTTTTCGAGACAGGGTTTCTCTGTGTAGCTTTGCGCCTCTCCTGGAACTCACTTGGTAGCCCAGGCTGGCCTCGAACTCACAGAGATCCGCCTGGCTCTGCCTCCCGAATGCTGGGATTAAAGGCGTGCGCCACCACCGCCCGGCTCACATCACTTTCTAAAGCGAAGAGTTAGGTGGCATTTTGTTTCCTTAGAAGTACAGACCTAAGACTAAGGGTATTTGACTTTGTTTGCACAGAGATCCTTCCTTATGGTCCATGAATCTGCTCCACCAACTCCTCACTAGGAGGAAGAATTACTATAAAGATCTAGTTGGAATATACATAAAGAAGGCCATAGAGTGGCCACTGTGGAAGAGAGAGTCTCAGAAATTATCTGAGCGCCCACATGCAGCTTTTATGCTCTATGGTTTATTTGGAAAGTCAAAAATCACTTTAAATGAAGCCAGAGATATCATGAGTATAATTTAAGCAGTACAACATTGGGCTCTGTTTGTCAGAACTGAGTGTCAAAATCCTCTAGCAAAGCTGGAAGGAAAGATGGAGCTGAGATAAAATAGACTGTAAGGTCCACATTACTCATTATCATTCTGATAGTGCCTACTACTGTTGAAAGTTGCTTTATTAACATGTGCTTTGCTGCTTCTTAAAATAGCTCCATAACCAAATGCTGCAATTCTGAAAAGCATGATAAAAAAGGTTCTCTGATCATGCTCATTACTGAATATTTTTAGCAGAGCAATAATTAGGATTTGGAGGAAGCTGGGTGCCTCATTATGTCAGCAGAGGGCTTGTCTTCTTTCAGAGACCTACCTCTCAAGCAGCCAAAGCAAACCCCCAGCTCCAAATCTGCTTTCAGTTACTCAGCCACAGAGACCCAAGTCTCTGACTTCAGACAGGGCGAGCTCATGTCCCCTGTGTCTAAGTGACTTGCTAAAATCAATTAGTCTAACAAACCTTCACGTTTCATCAATCCTGAAAGAAGATAGGATGGGTTTTTCACCAGAAAGTCCTCGACTGTTCCAGTTAAGGTGAGGATGCTGTCCTGGACCTGCTGGCTTGGGGTCACACAGGGACCTACCACCTACCAAAACCCTGCTCCCATACTTCGTCTCGCTGGAGTTCTCTTTGCATACATGTGGTTATATGTTTGCATTTTCTACTTTCCATTTCATTTTTATGTGTTTGGTTTCACCCTTCTAGAAGATGATCATAGAAGTTTCAGACCTAGTGGCCAACCCCAACTCTGTCCTCTGAGCCACGGGCCAGAGTCACATGTTCTATCTCCAAGATCAGCAGTGCCATCCTGCTGCTGACACAGTGAATGTGCAGATGACATGTTCTTAAAGGTCCCAAAGGGATACCTTGGGGCAGCAAGACAGAAACATTCAGAGAGAATTGGATTTGGAAGGATGCCCAGCATCAGTATTCATCTTGTCGTTTATTCAGCAAGTATTCTGCTAGCGCCGGCCTGTCACCTGGTGCGAGACTATAGAAGAAAACAAGAAGGGTGTGGTCCTGTCCCTCATGCAGATCGTAGGCAAGAAAGACAGTTGCTAGTGGAAGTGTTCCGTCGAACACCTTGCAGTATTTGAAGGAAAAGAGCAGTGGGACTGACAAACGGGACGGCCTGCTTTGGGGGTTGAGACTTAATTTCCTTGACACTAAACCCGAAAACCCAGTGGATGACCAGGAGTTAAGCAGACAGAGAGACTGTGACAGACCGAGAGGAGAGCTGATAGTTTTAGGACACCAAAGAAGCTCAGTGTGGCTAGGGCTAGGTACTGGCCCAACTTCACAGAGTATGTCTTAGTGAGGGTTTCTGTTGCTGTGAAGAGACGCTATGACCACGGCAGCTCTTATAAAGGACAACATTGAATTGGGGTGGCTTCCATTTTCAGAGGTTTAGTCCATTATCGTCATGGTGGGACATGGTGGCTTGCAGGCAGACATGGTGCTGGAGAAGGAACTACCTTTTGCTTTGCAGGCAACAGGACGTGAACTGTGTTCCGCTCTGGGCATAGGTTGAGCAAAGGAGACCTCAAAGCCCATAGTGACACACTTCCTCCAACAAGGCCACACCTACTCCACACCTAGACCACATTTCCTAATAGTGCCACTCCCTGGGGGCCAATTACATTCAAACTAGCACAGACTATAGGAAAACAATCCCAGCCCTTTGTACAGTACAGCAGCCAGAGGCTGGGAGATGAGACTAAGACAAGAAGGAAGCGCAGGAAGGGGACCATGTAAGCTGTGGCATAAAGCCTAGTTAAAGGCTTTATTCTAAACACGACAGAAAACCAATGAAAAGGAACAGGCAGGCATGCAACTTGCATCTAGAAAGAGGACTCTGTAGATCTTGGCTGTGTATGTTTAAGTGGACAAAAATGACATCACCGGAGCTGGAGAGATGGCTCAGTGCTTAAGAGTGCATACTGCTCTAGCCCAGGCTGTCCTCGAACTCACAGAGATCCGCCTGCCTCTGCCTCCTGAGTGCTAGATTAAAGGTGTGCATCACCACCACCCGGCACATACTGCTCTCTCAAAGTTCAGTTCCTATCATCCATGCCAGTCAGCTCACAACTGCTTGTAATTCCAGCTCCAGGAATCGCTTAGCCTCCCTGGGTACCTTCATTCATGGGCGTGCGCACACACACACACACACACACACACACACACACACACACACACATGCACTGTGACATGGCTAAAGATTGATTTTGAGGCTCTTGATGTAATCTTTGAACAAGGTGGTTTGGCTTTGGCTAAAGATGGAGAAAAGTGGTTAAATTAGGGAAGCATTTGAGGATCAGGTTTGTTACCATACATTGATTGGATATGGACAGTGGGGAGAAAAGCCAGATGAGCCCAGGTCACCTTGTCTAGCTAACGTCTCAGTTGAGGGAAACAAAGGTCAAGTAGCTTGCCTTCAGAGGTTGAAGTGACTTGCTGGAAACCGAGACCACAGTAACCTTGTCCACAGGCTTGACTGTGCTGCTGATACAGGACAGATCTAAATGATTGGAATGATATGGACTAGTTCTCAATTGCCAACACATAATTTTGGTTGCCAATAGAATTTTGAGCATGAATTCAGTTCTTACTGTGTTGGCATCTGTGACTCCTTTATAGCCTGTGTTGCTGGCAATGACAATATGTCTTTGACCTTAAGGATCTTGTTTAGCTACACTTTTTCCCACATATTCCAGATGAAAGGGTCCCGGAGTGGTGATAAAATCATCTAGCACATCACACACATATCCTTAGACAGAGACAATAAAGACTCCCTTTTTTCCTGTGGGGATAATGTGACGCAGACTTCTGGAGGGCAGAAGATTTGCTGTGCTCTGACTCATTCATTGACTCAGTTATTATTATTCATTCACTTTGCATTTATTGAGCACCTTCCATGTATACTGATCTGGGCACTGGCAATTCGAAGACAATGAAGGCATAAACTGCATTCAAAATGTCCATTTCTTTTCTTTTTTTTTTTAGACAGGGTTTCTCTGTGTAGCTTTGGAGCCTGTCCTGGAACTCACTCTGTAAACCAGACTGGCCTTGAACTCACAGAGATCTGCCTGGCTCTGCCTCCCAAGTGCTGGGATTAAAGGCATGTGCCACCACCGCCTGGCAAATTCTTTTTTTAAAAAAGATTGATTGACTGATTGATTGATTGATTATGTATACGGTGTTCTGCCTGCATGTATGCCTGCATGCCAGAAGAGGGCACCAGATCTCATTACAGATGGTTGTGAGCCACCATGTGGTTGCTGGGAATTGAACTCAGGACCTCTGGAAGAGCAGCCAATGCTCTTAACCGCTGAGCCATCTCTCCAGACCCCCTGGTTTTTTTTTTTTTTAAGAAACAAAGAATTAAATATAAAAACCACACAAACAGATGCCCATTTCTGTACAGAGACAGGTATTAGACATATGGTTTTGTTAACTGAAGATAGCTTTATATCCAAAATGCTGTGGGTTCTCATGTTAATTTCAGGAAAGACTTCACAGAGGTACAACCTTGAAGGTGGACCATTGAGGGTGAGGAAGAGCTCTGTGGATGATGGGGGTGGGAAATGGGTGTCCAGGATAGAAAGGAAGAGCTAAGCATGAGCAAATGTCAGGAGCCAGGTGAATGGATGGTGTCTCCTGGACCAAGCCTGGGATGATGACTATGCAGTGTTATGGTAAAGGAAATAAGTGGTACTGAGGCTGGAAAAGCCAGCTGGGACCAGAAAAGAAGGCCTCCCTGGCTACCCAGAAGCTCCGATTTTATCCATCAAAAACGGATCATTAAAGGAAAGAGGCTCACTGAGGTAATCTTCTTACCTTTATCTTTTTATTCTTACTTGGACAGGCATGTTTGTCCCAACGCAAAGAACAGAAGGCATCTCAACATCAGACATCATCACCAGAATTGTCCGTGACTACGATGTGTACGCCCGGCGCAATCTTCAGAGAGGGTACACGGCCAAGGAACTCAATGTCAGCTTTATAAATGTAAGTGTGCCTCCCCATGCACCGTGAGGGCCACCATATTATACTGTCATGACTGTCGTTTACTGTGTGCTGTGTAGTGCTCTTAATGCTTTTCATTATTGTCTCATTTAATCCACATTAAAAAACCCAATGGTGTCTTTTAGTTTTGAGAGAGGGTCTCACTGTATTGCCCAGGCTGGCCCCCAAATCAGGACCCTCCTGCTTCAGCTTCCCAAGCGCTAGATATACAGGTCTGCCTCAGCACACCTGCCTCGGTAATGATGTATATATTTACGGCTGAGGAAACCAGTGTACAAAGAGGTAACGTGAGTCAACCAAGGAGCATAGGCAGCTTCACATTTTATAATGGAGCTTCCTTGTTTCCCTTCCCTGCCCCCCATGCCCCCTCTTTAGTTTTCAGATGTGGCAAAGGGTTTCTGGAACATCTGCCCCCTGGGAAAGGCAAGTGTTGTCTTCTTCTCAAAGGAGAGGAAGGCGGGCGGAAGCAATGAGATGCTAAGCCCGGAGAAAATGCTTTCTTGTTTTAACGTTTTACAATTTTCATTTTATTAAGGCCTTACAGATGCTCATTAGAAACCTTAACAGCCGTTTTTTATTGTCCAGAGAAATTACAGCTGCTTAAATAAAGCCTGGAGCCTTTGGCTTCCTTTTCTATTTCCACCTTATTGTTCGCACAGAGCTGCTGTTAGTTTAATAATAGAGCACTGTTAAAACAATCTTTAAAACAAGCAAAACAAGCTGTTACAAGGCAAAGAGAGTAGCTGGATGGTTGGGGGTGATGTTAGTGAGTCTGGACAACTGAGGTTACTAGGCTTCCAAGGAGCCCATGATTTTGATCCAAACAAACGCTCTCCATGCATACAGAATTCCAGCCCCCAAATAGATACTGTATTCTCAAAGGGTGATTGTCTGCAAAAGTAGGCATTTATAATTATGTGCAGCTCTAATTATCTAGCATCTTATACAACTGATCATTGGTACCTTCAAAATAGGAGGGGCTCATTAATTGTAAGTCAGTGATTATTCATTGTCCCGATAAAGCAGGGAGTGTTGGGATTCAGGCCCCTCTAACTTCATATAAGCCAGGCAACAAAATGGAAAATGCCGGGTTCGAGTGGCACCAGAACATGTGGCTGAAAAGAATTCAGCTAACGTGATGATTTGGTATCTTAGAGAGAATAAAGCCCTGGTTATTTCAATAAATTAAACTGTCTGTTCTTTTAAATTGAATTCAGTCAACCATCCAAGCATAGCAAGCCATTTCCAAAAGTTATTGCTCACTCTCTTTAAATGGTCTTTAGATAAGCCACTTAGCTCAGGGAACCGTGAGGACAGTGGGGGTGTGCTTACTGTCTTTCTATGACAACAAGGCTGGCTGCAGCTCCGAGAGGAAATTGAATGTGTTGGATGGGCGTGTAAATGAATCACAGAACCTCAGAAGTGGCAGAGACCTGATGAGGACCAGTCATCCAATCCATGTCCCCTGACTTTGAGATAAGGAAAACGGAGCGCAGGGAGTAGACAAGGCCAAGGGAGGCTGAGGGAGAGGTGGAGGTGGCAGTCCCCCTCCAAATCTCGTGACTCCCAGCCCAGTGCTCACTCTACTGTTATGTGCTGACACTGAGCATTAAACAAAATAGCCATTTCCAGTGTTGAACAAAATGTGGAAGAGCGTGATATGAAGACAACAGCTAACACTACCTAGAGCCGATAAGATGCTCAGCTAAGTGTCTTGCCTGTATTATCTCATTTAATACTTGTGGTAAACCTACTGGGGGCGTGTAATGACACTATCCAACTTATAGGTGAGAAAACAGAAGCCTAGAAGGTTAAACAACTCACCTCAGACCACACTGTAAAGGATAAAAGACGGAGTACCTCCCTGTGGTACATATGTATGATTATGTAGCTCAGTAGCGACACACATGGCTCATAGCCAACCCAACCCTGAGATTGCAATACAGTTTTGAAGGGTCTAAATTGGGGAATCTTGACCTAGTTTCATAATATTTGAGGTATTTTACAAAATTCTAAAGCACAAAATGAGCTTGATTTCCACATAGTAAAGAAAAAATTATCCTGACTCCTTAGAGACAATATATTGAGATTTCAAAAGTGAAGACCCTTTGTGTGACATTATTTTCATTGTTTAGATAACATGCTTATCAGGTAATGTAGATAAATGTCTGTGGTACTTTATGAGAACAATGTAGCTAACCCAGATGGAACAAATGCCAGGCTTTGAGCCACACATTTGCATGCATGACCTTACCTGATTGTCACAACAACCCTGTGAGGTAGGGATGATTACCACCCCTATTTTATTAATGAGAAAACTGAGGCTTAGAGGAGACTAGTGTTTTGCTCAACACAATATGGCTTCCTGGAACACAGGTAGACAACATCATTGTATGAAGTCTCTAAGCATGAAATCCAGAGAAGCGATAAAAATAAAAGCTTTCTTTTTATCCAACAAAACCAATGCAGGCCTCATGAGAAATATGATCCTGACAATTTTAGCATGAAACATAGGTCCTAAGCCCAGTTAGTGGACAACTTAATATAAACAGTATTGGGTTTAACACTACCTCAGTAAAACAGAATTTTCAGGCAGACTCTGAGCAACCATTCTATACACAATCCATTATTTTATCTAAGTTCCAGAAGAATTGAGTAGGGGTATTTGCTCAATAAAAGGTGGTTCTTCTATATGTTTTGTATTCTGTCTCATACGATTTCAACTCATAGATGTTGAACAGATTGAACATAGCACAACATTTGTACCTCCCTTTATAAATCCAAAGAGATTGATGTGCAAGACATGTGCATTCCCAGCAGTCTAGCCCTTGGGAAATAGTGACAGCTACTCTCCATCAGGAGCAAACTCAAGTTGATATAAAATATAACCAATAGAGATGGACTTCTCTGCTGTCTTCTTGAACCAATCTATTCCGTCAATTTTAACCAGGAGAAGAAGTATCGTTTCCAGAACCAGGTGGACAAGATGAAAGAAAAGGTCAAGAATGTGGAGGAAAGATCAAAGGAATTTGTTAATAGAGTAGAAGAAAAGAGTCATGACCTAATTCAAAAGTGGGAAGAAAAATCAAGAGAATTCATTGGCAACTTCCTGGAACTGTTTGGGCCAGATGGTGCATGGGTAAGTGGTCATTTTAATTGGCATTGATATGGTGGGTATTTTCAACTTATCTTCCTTTCATGGAGCTACTCAAGGATGTCCCTTATCCAGTGGCCTCTGCTTAGACATCACCTCATGTCACTGCAAGTCCATGTCTTTATTCAGGATGATTCATCCCTCAGTATGGTACCAAATGGCACACAAAGTGGGGTCTTCTCTGTTTCTGTTTTCAGAACTTGGAAGCCATTCACTTACCTTTGAATGTCTGGTATTGCAGAAATTGGTCTTGTAGCTCATCCCAGTCTTCCAGTTGGAGGTGGTACAAAGCTTAGGGTTGATGGGAAAGTGAGTCAATGCAACATGGAGCTTGTGTTGGAAGTCAAGTCCAAGGGTTCTTGTATCAACTATAGGCACTTATGTTTGGGGGAGGTGTGTTTTGATTTTTCCCGGAGAGACATGAATAAAATCTGCTCACCCAGATAAAGTACCAATGACAGACCAAAGTGATGACTCTGCTCAGTCCTAGCTTTGGTGAGACAACGAGTTGATTAGGATTAACGAGCATGAGTGAAGGGTTACTAACAGGTGTGTGAATGACTTCAACACATGTACATCAGCCAAAGTCCCAGCTCAGAATGGATAACAAATTTCCTATAGCTGAATAGGTAGAGTTCCCTTTCCCTTGGTCTTCCATACTTTATAGATTCTAGTAGCTGTCAAGAGGACAGAGAGCTGGGGCAGAATTACAGTTGGCAGGGAGGTGCAGGAAGGAATGACTGGAATCTTGGATGAGGATCTAATGACCCTCCGCATGCTCTCACTCGATATGTCAACAGTCTGGACCCTTGAAAGTCTCCTGGGGGTATTCAGCATCTGCTCTGATTAAGCAAGTAGTGGTTATTATGCTTCGGGCGCAATGCTCCACATTAGGAGATGTCAAAGGATGGAGATGCCTCACCACTCTATCACTGGAGAGAAAGAGAAGCGGCACAATTTTGCCTCGTAACTGTGCAGATAAAACCTTGATTTTCCATTTCCCCCCTTGGCATGAAGTTGTTGATAGAGGTCCCAAAAGTCTTAAGGGACGGAGACCATGATACAAGAAAGGAAAGGTATATTTTTTTTCCTCACCCAAATTCTTTAGACAATTGTGATTCATAACTGTAGAAAAGGAAAAGAAAATTCTGGAAGCCACAATGGTATTGTATGTGCCCTCTATGAATTAGATAACCAGTGCCATCAGCCGAGTTGATGAGGATTGTCAAAGAGCTGTCTTTAAATTTACTTCCTTTTAGAAAAAAATACTATGTTATGTTTTCATGTGTGTGTGTGTGTGTGTGTGTGTGTGTGTGTGTGTGTGTGTGTGTGTGTACATGTGTGGGATATGGATACCTGTGTGCAGAGGCCTGCAGACAATGTCAGGTGCCCTCCCTTATTCCTTCAAATCAGAGTTTCTCCCTGAACACAGCACTCCTGTTTTCCTGGTTAAGATGGAAGCCAGAAAGTCCCAGCAACCCCCATGTCTCAGCAAAGAAGAGTGCTTGCTGCATAATCCCGAGGAGCTGGGTTTGGAGCACGGCACCTGTGTAACAAGCCAGACATCCTGTACACAGCTGTGAGCCCACAGCTAAGTGTGGGGAGATGAACCCAGTTGCTGGGGCTTTCTAGCCCCAAGCCAACTTCCTTTTTTAACCCACAAAGAAATGATTCCATTTGTTCTCCTTAATCTTAAATAGCCAAGATATCCTGTTAGGATATGAGGAGTCTCTAAGGAAATCCACGTCTACTTAATTATTTTATTGATGGGTTGTCACTTGTGTCTTTGCTCAGTTGAGCTCATTCGTTATAGAATTATGTAAAAGTAAAACCCTCAATTAGTATAGAAAAAGAACAATGTTCTGAGAGTTGGAAGAGACGCTTCAAGTCTCTCCAAGTCTAGTGGCCTCTACTATGTTATAAAAAGGTGTTATGCCAGGCGGTGGTGGCGCACACCTTTAATCCCAGCACTCGGGAGGCAGAGGCAGGCGGATCTCTGTGAGTTCGAGGACAGCCTGGTCTCCAAAGCGAGTTCCAGAACAGCCAGGGCTACACAGAGAAACCCTGTCTTGAAAAAAAAAAAAAAAAGGTATTATAAGCCACCTATATTCTATGTGTAGGCTGAGTTTGAAAGGGAAGGGCTAATTGAGCCATTAAGACCTCCCCGTGAGGACTGGCAAGAGAGCAGAAACCACGCACCAGCTCCTTCTCCCTTTTTTGGTTCATTTTCAGTTCAGATGATTGAATTCATGGCCCATTTAGTAACGTTCTCGTCTATGCATGGTACCACAGAAGAACACAGACAAAGTGAACATCCTGTTCTCCGCTCGTTAGTGTATGAATTCTGAACTCGCCCTTTTGACCCCGTGGAGGCCTTACTACTTTGCTTTCTCACAGTTTTCTGACTTGGAAGAAACAGTGAGTGGTTTTTAATGCAGCCATATAGCCGCTCATTTGCTTACTGGGCTTCCGAAAAGTAATTCTGCCAGAAGCCCTCGGACTGTAACTCACTGGGTGGATGCTTTCTCCACCTGGGGTGAGCAAAGGCAGGGCAAGGTGGGTATCATTTCATAGAGACTTCACACCCCCAGTCTTTTCAGGCTCCCAGCAAAGGCTAAAAGGTAGCTGGAATTGTTCTTAGGAAGTCTGGTGACAGCGAGCGGAGGTGATTTTTAAGAAATGAAATCCAGCTTAGAGACTAGAGGTTTTTCTTTTAAAAACTTGCTATTAGTGTCAAAACTGTTATTACATTAATTTACTGTATCAGCCAGACTTAGACATTACTTTTTTTTCTGTTGACATTAAAAGTACAGGAATAGTTACAAGGATGTTAAACGCCAAGATAAGTAATTTGCTTTTCATGAATATGCTATTATTATAATAATTCTTTATTTGTGGATTTGTGACTGGAACTCATTTCTTAAAACAGGGGATCTGCATTACCTGCAAGTAC
Source organism: Peromyscus eremicus (assembly GCF_949786415.1). Taxonomy (NCBI): domain Eukaryota; kingdom Metazoa; phylum Chordata; class Mammalia; order Rodentia; family Cricetidae; genus Peromyscus; species Peromyscus eremicus. Next base: position 48,704,128 of record NC_081439.1, read on the forward strand.
AGTACTGGTACAAATAATCCAGACTTAGAAAGACACAAAATAGAAAGATTTAAGGTCCAAAATTTGGTACAGCAGGATTGGTATGCAGCTTTGCATGTAGTTTACAGTGGGTACTCCAAACAAACATTGCTTCATTGAGTGAGTGCATGAAGGAATGGATTCTGAGGAGTATCTATTCACAGACCTTCCTCACATCTGCAAGGGACATGGTAAGGCCAAAACTCTCCACACGCATAGTCTTCCTTTGTTTATGGTACTGGATACAGTTTAGTGTCTCAAATCTAATAGGCAGAACTTTACAATAAATTCCAAGCCAGCCTGTGCTATGTGGGGTCCAGACCAGTCTAGGCTACAGGGTGAGAACCTGTCTCAAAAAACAACCAAAACAAAACCAGACTGACTTGTTTTTCTTGGTGTTTATATTTCTTTGACTTGCTCGCTCTCCATGGCCACATCCCTTTGCCTGCTTCCTCTGCCTCTCCCAACCTGACTCACATATTTATGCTGCTGAGGTGGGCCAAAGGAATATTTGAATTTGCTCCTTAGCTGTTGTGGGAGGACCCTACATACAGATCTAAACAGCAGAAGTGGGGCCCTAGGAGGCTCTCTTGGAGGCTGTGGGCCACAATGACATTTTTAAGAATTTAAAGCTAGCAACCTATTAACTGCTGTAATAGATTTTCCAGGTCCTGCTTACTCAGTCTGACTGGTGGGATATCAGGGCTCAAATTGTTCTTTTTTTTTACTTGCATCACTTTATTTATTTAACTACTATTAATTGATTCTTCTAAGTTGTCTTGAGTCATACTCAGAAGGTGGCAAAGAGAAGCCTTCTGTGTCAATGAGCTTTACATTACTGTAACAAAATACCTAAGACTACTTAAGAAGACAAGTTTATTTCATACACACTACTGAAGGTGGGCTTAATTTATTATACATGAACTTTTTAGGATGAATAACAAACTATAAAAAAGTTTTTTGGTTTTATTGTTTTGTTTGTTTGTTTGTTTGAGACAGGGTTTCTCTGTATAGTTTTGATGCCTGTCCTGGATCTCACTCTGTAGACCAGGCTGGCCTCGAACTCACAGAGATCCACCCTGCTCTGCTTCCCAAGTGCTGGGATTAAAGCTGTGCACCACGGCTGCCCAGCTTGTCCTCGTTTTTTAAGACAAGGTCTCTCTGTGTAGTCCTGACTGTCCTGGATCTTGCTCTGTAGACCAGGCTGGCCTCGAACTCACAGAGATCCGCCTGCCTCTGCCTCCTGAGTGCTGGGATTAAAGGCGTGCGCCACCGCTGCCTGGCTATACAAAAGTTTTAACCTTAGTTTTCAGCCACGGTAGTAGTTGTCTTTAACATGTGCACCATGTGTATGTAATAGATTCTTAGGATGTGCGCAGTGAATCAAGCTTTCCTCATGGGAGAGAGAAGGAGAAGGAAACAGAGAGCGAGTGGAATGTGAGAGAAACTATTAGGGCTCACTGCTGGGGGGCTTTGGGGCAGCACGTCATGGCGGAAGAGTGTGAGAAGAAGCTGCTCACCTTGTGACACTTGAGGGAAGGGAGCCAAGGGAAAGAGAAGGCAGCAGGGTTCACCCCAGTGATGAGGAGACGCCTCAGTTGACCTCTCTTCTGAAAGTAGTCTGCAGGAACAAACTCTGAATACAACGGGCGCCTGGGCAGACTGTCCCCATCCAAACAGTCACACCTTTTCGACAAAGACTCAGTATTCCCTCTCCTTGTGAGTATTGTCTCTGAATGACCCACTGTCTCCAAAGAAGAGCTCCACATGCCCTTAACTTTGAAGCTTGATCGTTTATGGTGGGGCTGATGCTGTTTTTCTCCAAAATGGCAGAGAGCGAAGGATGCTGGCTTAAGGGATGTTGGCCCAGCATGCAGGTTTATGCTTTGGGTATTGATCGTCTTAAGGCAGCTCCATTATTTGTGTTTGGAGCACCTGAATTCATAGAGCAGAAACATTCTATTTAAATATTAGCACCTCAGTCACAGGCTGGTGTCTGCCACTATATTCCTTCAGTGACTCTGAAAATAAACTTCTCTCCTGTTGTTTAGAATATGAGTCCATTTTATTTTTACCAATCACATTTTATTTTTCCTCTAACACAAAGATAAAAGACCAATGGAAGTTTTAAGTTCATCTTAGATCAGTTTATTTTCTTGCCCCAGACTAGTCTAATAGATCCCATGCCAACCAGACAGACATGTGCCATTTGTTACATGCAATTATTTTGTTTTTAAAAAAGACTGTGGAGCTGATTTGGGAGTGGGAAATTTATACAATGCAAGGTCCGCTGCTGTTTTTTAAATTGTGGCATATGCATTCATGTACATCATAAAATTTGCCATTTTAACTTTTTTTTTTTCCTGAGACAGAGTTTCTCTATGTAGCCCTTGCTGTCCTGGAATTCACTCTGTAGACCAGGCTGGCCTTGAACTCACAGACATCCACTGGCCTCTGCCTCCCGAGTGATGGGATTAAAGGTGTGCGCCACTACTGCCCAGTTTAACTTTTTATTTTGAGGCCTGAATATCAAAACCAGGACCTCATGCATGCTAGACAAGTGCTCTACCACTGAGCTACACTGCCAGCCCCATTTAACCATGTTCAAGCAAACGGTGGCATTAAGTCCACTCATCACCACCATCCATCTCCAGAATGTTTCCACCATATCAAACAGACACTACACCTTATAAGCACAAACTTCCCACACACAAGCCACTGGCAACCACCCTCCTACTTTCTCTCTGAATCTGATTGATTACCTAGGTAGCTCATATAAGTCCAATTGTACAGTATTTGTCTGACTTATTATACTTACTATATTCAAGGTTCCCCCGTGTTGTAGCATGGATCAGTGTTGTAGAAGCTTTTAAAAGCTGAGTAATGTCCCCCTGTGTACATACCACATCTGCTTTATCCATTCCTCTGTTGGTGGATACGTGGGTTGTTGCCCTTTTGGCAGTTGTGAATAACGCTGCGATGAACCTTTTGGTGATGTGCACGTAGCAGTTCTCTTGGGCATATACATAGAAACAAAACTGCCGGGTCATACGGTGACTCTGTGTTGAACACTTGAGACGCTCTCCTACCCTTCTCCACGGCGGCTGTACTGTGTGCCATTCCACCAACAGTGCACAAGGGTTCGACTTCTTCCACATCCTTGCCCAAATGCACGGTTGCGTTTAGAATACAGTCATCTTCATTTCAGGCACACTGCTAAGTTTTAGGATCATTTGGATTTGGATAAAAGAGATAAAAATGAAGTTTGCATGTCTGAACTGGATTTTACATTGGGAACACTGTCCACCAAAAATGCTGGGAACTGAGCACAGAAACTGGCAAGTGCCTTCCTGGTGAGCCACATTCCTGGCCTTGCCAGTAAAGACTCTTTGCTAGCCCTAAAGTATGTATCTTTAAGCAAATATACAAGTCGAGACTGGGTAATGTTAAAGGTTTTAGCCCTGAAAGAGCCTAGTTACGGAAGAGGTGGTCACGAGCATGGACTCACCTCTTAGCGGTGTGGCCTTAGGCAAGTCCTTTTGCTGTTATGGTTTCATGAGTGGTTTCCTTTTGGGAATTCTTTCTCTAAAGGTATATTCAGTGCTTTACACATGCTAGTCCAGTGCTCCACGACTGATACTAGCCCTAGCACTAGCCCCAGCCCCAACCCCAGCCAGACCTGGCCCAGGACCCAACCAGGCCCCAGTCTCAGCCCACCTTGGCAAGTTCTGCATCTCTACACCTCAGTCACATCATCTGTAAGGGAAAAGTAAGCTTTGCTGCCTCCTAGGTTTGTCGGGAGGATTAAATCAGTTGGTAACAATGGCCTCAAAGCAGTGCCTGGTACCCAGACCATGTCAGCCACAGTGAAGGGTCAGTCACTGTTGACGGCGATGGTTATCGATTTGTTCGGTCAGAACGGAAGCACCAGCTCTTCTGTCTTCTTGGGTTTCATCTTCCTTACCAGAGGTCCAGGCCAGATAATACCAGGTTTTTGTCTCACTTCACTTGAACTCATGTGCCGGGTTGGAAACGCGACAGGCTTTAAAGGCTTTCATCAAGGTATCCGATGCCTCACTTGATGTTAAATTCTTCTTAAAAGGGAAAACTTTGTAGGAGGGAAGGAGAAAATGACTTTCACATGGACAGGACTATAAACGGGATTATGTTCTTAGGGCAAACTTTCTAAATGGAAACCTCTTACTATAATAAAAGATTGAATTTAAATACCTTTTCTCTTTGAAAATGTCATGCCACGGTCTTCATTATTTGTTATATTTCTAAAGTGCTTTTCTTCCCAGGAAGCTCATTATGAACTGTCTCCTGATTGGATTCAATTCAGCTCCTGTGTAGGGGAACCACCCTGGAAAGTCCAGCAGAAACAGACCGGAGAACCTGCAAGTCCAGGCCCGGCTGCTTTTGCATGGGTAGCAAATTTGGTGAAGTGTGACACCATTGTTTATCATTAAAGATTCAAATTCTTTCATCCCTTTGGGCGGAATATTCTCAAGTTATGAGCTTGATTCAAACTAGAGTAGACAAGATGTAGATTTCTTAGAAAGTGGGCTTCTAATGGAAATGCTGACAATCCATTAACAGCAGGAGGGCTAATGGCTGCCACTAAAAATATGCTGAAAGATTATAGTAATAAAAACACATATTTTAAAGTGCCTGCTAGAAGTTCAAGGATTTTTTTTAATGTTACTGTTAATAATAGGCTACCCAATCCTTTTGGCATTTGATTTTGTCTCATAAATGGGCTTAATCTCAGGTAATGCTGTTGTACTGCACAATTTTTTTCCTGTCTGATTTCACGGGGGTTGGCTGTCTTTTGGCAGAATTATCAGTGCTCTTAATGGAAGGTAAATAATTGCTGTATTTGTAGACAGGTGGAATTTTCAATCTGGGAAGAATCTCAGTGATCAGCAAGCTTTCTCTATTATACTTTCCAGAGGAAACTTTAGGCTCTAAAAAGTGATAGAGTAGGGCTTAGCAAGGAAAATGTGCCTGGAGGAATTAACGATGTACTTCAGGTCTTACTGTTTCCCTAGCGATGTCACTATTGAAATGTGGCCCGATCTCCCTAGCCAGGCTATCTGAGTTTCTTTCTTCCTGTCATAATACGTTTCATGAAGGCAAAAGCAACATGCAACAGCTATTGCTTGGTATTTGTTGGGGACCAGTCCAGGGCTTCCTTCAGATATCAAAAGCTGTGGATGCTCCAGCCCCTTATATAACCTGCATAGTGTTGGCACAAAATCTACACACATCCCCCTGTATACTTTAAATGACCTTGATGACCTATAATAGCTAATATGATGTAAATGCATTAGGCAATATGCTATATTGTTCAGAGAACGATTGCTAGAAAAAGTCTGTACATGTTCATTGTAAATGCCAGTTCTGATCTGCACACAGCTGAAGCCACAGATGTGAAACTAGCACACATGAACGACTGAGTGTATTCATTATGGAATTACTAGGAGGTAATGACTAGACAGGCCTGGAGACACAGTATTATAACCCCAGCTAGATGAGAGAGCAGGGCAGGGGGATCAAAATTCAAGGGCGGCCTGGGCAAATAGAGAGACCCTGTCTCAAAAAGTAAAAATAAAAAGCCAGGTGTGTTGGCGCACGCCTTTAATCCCAGCACTCTGGAGGCAGAGACAGACGGATCTCTGTGAGTTCGAGGCCAGCTTGATCTACAAAGTGAGTTCCAGGACAGGGCTACATACAAAGACCCTGTCTAAAAAGATAAGGGGACCTGGGGCTATAGATTAGTGGCAGAGCACTTGCCTCGAATGTCTGAGGCTCTGGGTTCAATTCCCAGCAGCCCTCCTCACACACAGAGAGACTAGAGACAAAAAGCTCACTTGCACGCCTATTGCCCAGATCTTCTCCATCAACACTATATACAATTCTTCTACAGTACTGAAATCATGCCGAACATATGATCCTAAAATCATTTTGAATTTCCAAGAGCATTTTTCATGTCACTCAGTATTCTTTAAGAAACGGACTTTTTTGACTGGAAAGGTATTTCAAAAGTGAAGAGCTCTTTTTGCTTTGCAGAGGACCCAGCTTTGATTCCTAGCACCCACATGGCAGCTCACAACCATGCCCATCTGCAACTCCAGTTCCAGGGCATCTGAGGCCCTCTTCTGACCTCTGACGGCACCAGGCAGTCATGTGGCACACACACACACACATACATGCAAAGAAACACACATGAAATAAAGTGAATAAATTGCTTTTTTTTAAAAAAAAAAAGAACTTGTTTTTTGTCAGCTGCTTAGTATATCTTCTTGAAGTTATATTTCTCTAACTTATTTCAGAAGTTTACACTTTCATCTGTTACAATACTGCAACATGGATACTCATAAATGTTTGCTAACATCTCTAATCCCTCGTAGAGAAAGAAGCTGCTGCTCTTGCCGTGTTATGGCCCTCCCAGGGTAGCCGCAATGTGGCTCCTTCCCTGCTCTCATCCACACTCACCATTACCAATTAAGGAACCTTGGGCAATCTGGTGTAGTAAAAGAGGTTCTTCCCTGGCTGGTTAGCTCAGTTATTAGAGCATGGTGCCAATACACACTGTCTCATTCTGATCATTTGGTTACTAGTGAGGTTGGCCGTTTTTAGTTCATCTTATATATACCCTGTGCCTTTTTTAAATCTTCTTTTCTCCTACCCTCTCTACCCCCTTTCCTCTTCTTCTCTATTCCACTTTCTTTTTTCTTTTTATGAGACAAGGTCTCCCTCAGTATTCCAGAAAACAGCACCATGCAACAGTCACCTGAAGTCTCAAAGACTGGAAAAGCACACACCTGTAATTTCAGCACATGGGAGGCCAAAGCAATAAGATCGGAAGTCCAAGGCCAGCTTCAGTTATTTAGTGAGTCTGAGGCCAGCCTGGGCTACATGAGACCCTGCCTCAAAAAACAAAGCAAAACAACTCCATCCCCCCCACACACACACAAAAAAAAAAGGAAAAAATTAATTTTACCACCGAACCCCACTTTTATCCCACAGTCTTGCTCAACCCAGCAAATGGCATCACCCCTTTACAGTTACACCAGCTAGAAACTACAGTCACTTGATATGTTTTCCCATCTGTCAGCCAGTCCTGTGGCTTCTACAGCCAGGCTACATACTGAAGGGCTCCATTGAAACGCCATTCTGGTAAATGTCAAAAGTTAAGGGACAGAACACAGGTCTGTGTTGAGAGTCTTGGAGAAGAGGTGATGGATGACAAGAGGCCAGGAGAGCATTTCGGACTCATGAAGTCTCTGGGCCTAGAGTGGCGTGCCTGGTCACACAACTATGACCGCTCGTCAAAACGTGTACAAGTACACACAAAACAGGAGGGTTTACTAGACCTTAACTTAAACGTGGGGGAGAGACGCTGGCCATTTCTTCCTTGTCATCGTCAGAGCCATCCCTCTGAGCCAGGTGCCATCATAATCTTAGACTCTGACTGTGACAGGTTCCTCATGCATCTCCCTGTTCCCACACTCTTCCCAGCAGTGTCTTCCCAGCACACCAGCTAGAAAGGTCACTGGAAAAGACAAAAGCAAAGTGTGCTACTCTTGCTTACAACTCTGCAGACGACGTTTCTTTTTCCCTCCGAGAAGGTCCTGTGTGAATCAATCCCCCACACCATTTCCCTGGCCTGATCTCCCCTAAGCCATCCACTCTCCCCTCCTCACTAGATCTCTCCATTGCTGAGACAGCTGTGCTCCTTCCCCTGTCCCTTTAAACATGCCTGAGTGGTTCTCCACAGAGGCAAATACAGACGTCCCACAATGGCTGCCGAGAGCCTCCATGACAACCCCCTGCTACTGCTCCAGTGATCTCCTCCTAACTCTTCCTCATGGTGCCCTCCAGGTAACAGACAGACCCCACTCTAGGCCTGTGGTCTGCTTGTTCCTCCTGGCTCATGGCTTGCTGTCTTCTTGAGGCTGTCGGTCTGGAACCGGCTTCCCACTGATTTCCGCTGGTGGAGTGGGTCCTCCCTCATCTGCAGGTCCCTGCCCAGATCAAATTTCCTCAGTGAGGCCTACCACGGGAAGCCCATTAGCAGTGGCAGCCCAGTGCCCCCAATGTGATAACTTTGCTTTTTGAGGTGGTCTCTTGTGGCCCTAGGCTTGTCTCAAACTCTTCCTGCCTCAGCCTCCCAAGAGCTGGCATGCAGGTGGGGGTCACAAGGCCTGGCTTGGTATCCTCTCTCGTCTTATTTTTCTCATGGATCACATTTCCATCTGCTATACCACATACTTTGCTCAGTGTGTGATTTTTCCTAATATCCACGAGGACAAAGGTTTTTGTTTTATTTTACAAGACCCTACCACTACTTAGGACATTGCTACTTTGTCTGGCAGTTAAACTGTACAGATGAAAGAAGAGGAAAGTCCCATCCATCAGCAAGGACTGTAACCTTAGGTATAAACTTCTCACTGGCCCCAGAGTTCACTCATTTTCCCTCTTTATAGCCTCTGACAAATGGAATGTCATACAAGTCTGTGGGTGCAGGTGTTTTGACGAAGCAGCTCTCCATCCCACTCTTCCTTTCTCTTCATCTGCACTCAAAATTGTTGTGTTAACAGCTACTTTCTCTCAATCTTTTCTCTAGAAGCAGATGTTCCAGGAGAGGAGTAGCCGGATGCTACAGGCCTTATCTCCGAAGCAGAGTCCCGTGAGCAGCCCAACCCGGAGCCGGTCCCCTTCCCGCTCCCCGTCTCCCACCTTCTCATGGCTCCCAAACAAGAGCTCTCCCCCCTCCTCACCCAAAGCAGCCTCAGCCTCCATCAGCAGCATGAGTGAGGGGGATGAGGATGAGAAGTAAAGGTGCCTGGCCAACAAGAGCCACACCACACAGGATGGGAAGGGGTCCCAGGATGCCTGGGTGGGGTTGAGAGCCGCAGCTCAGCGGGGAGATGGGTGTTCTGCCACGGGAAGGTACTGGGGTCAGCTCCTCTTCCTTCTCCGTACAGCCTGTCTGGGGCTCAGCATGGAGGTTCCCAACCTGAAAACCCATACAAATCTTCTTAGCGTCATAGAATCGCCCCACTGTAGCCCTGCTATGAAAAGGTGCAGAGCACTCCATGAAGAGGGGTGACTTCTGCTTTGGTCCACACATCCATCCGTATCAAACAAGCCACCCGCAGAAGTGGCTGCTGCCTCTGCCTGCTCTCTCCAGCCCTCTAAGAGCCTTGCACGCTGTCTCCTATCTCCCAAGCTCTCCCAGAATGAATTCCCTTCCACCTGAGGTGGCTAAGTGCTTCCACACCAGGCAAGTGAAAGACATTCCAGCCTTCTCAGTTCAGCCACTAAGGCCCGAGGATGCAATTGTCAACTCTTTCCTGTTCCAGGACAATGACTCAGACCCAGCTTTGCTTTGGCCAGATCGAAAAGTGTGAACCTTAACTCCTCATTCAAAGGACAGTTGTGTCAAGGTGAACTCCACCTAAGGCCTGACATGCTTCTGGCTGTACTTTTCATCACTGGCATGATGACACTGTTTTCCAGAAATGACCTGAATTGATGGGAATCACAACAAGGAAACCTGTCTTGTCTAAAAAGAAATAACTAAACCAACCAGGAGCTGCTTTGCTTTGGCTCCATGTATGGAAGATAAAAACATCTCTTGGAGCTTCTTAAAGAATGGCTCTTTCCATTTCTGGCCACTTCACAGTTCCTAGTCCTCAAGTAACAGTTTGACGTAACAAACACTTAGTATACCGATAGGGGTGCTACCTGCACGTATCTGTTCTATGTACCCTTCAAATATGCCACCCCAGGGTGTATACCATATGCAATATGACTATATGGTGGTGGTGTTTGACTATATACTCCTCTCCTGCTCTCCCCCCAATACCCTGCTGAGATGCTTGATCGAAAGAACCATCTGGTTCCCTCATGACTTGGGCACTTTGTCAAAAGCTCAATCAAATGTTAGATTCCTGTAGAGATGTTTTGTCCCAGAAAATTCCTGTTGCTCTTCACCCGTGACATTTTGGGTAAAGGAAAGCTCTGAAGAGTCTTGTAAAGAATTGAAGGCTCAATCTTTTGCATGGTCTGAGAGATACTGAAGTGATTTCTGGCCCTAGCTTCTCTGAATGGGATGGAGCCTCTCAGATTACTGTAGAACTGTTTGGGGCTGTTCCCTAATCATGTGCAGGGAATGAGCAGGTCCAGCTAAGGTTCAGAGCCAATCTCTCAAGTACAAATAGAAGTCCCTGATTCTCCTGGCAAAGTCACACAGCACTGAGGCTTGACAGAATGAAGGCCGGAACCTGTAACTTGTGGGCAAAGCCTGTCACCTCCGGTGGCAGAAGCATCCCTTTGTTCAGAGGCTTTGGGGACAAGCCTCCTGGGCAGCAATCAGTGGAGAAAGAACCCCGCCTTTCCCCTTTGTGTTGAGGTCGAACTACCTCCACGCTCACCTGAAGATCAGTGGTGACTGTTGCAAAACGAAACTGAGGCTAGACCAGCTTGGAGCTTCCTTGTTCCTGGCACTTCTTCCAGAACTCTGTAACGTGCTCATGAAAGATGGATGGGCTTGGTGGGAATATGGCCTGTGAGGAAGAAAGCTCTTTTCATAGTCAAGGCCCTCTCCGAGCGTCGCTCTCTCCAGAGGCAAGGGCTTCCACTCTTCTTCCATTGTGTGTTTGACCCCAGCCTTCCACCATGCACCCAGGACAAACCGTGCACGTATGCCTTCCATTTCCGCCAACTGACACTTGTGGTAGTGAAAGGAGATGACCGAGCAGATGGAAATAGTGAGGACAAGAGGAGAGGAGAAGAGAGGATCCTAGAGAAAGAAAAGAAAGATAAAAGAAGATCTGCCCTCTTCAGGCACTTCAGGTTGTATGTGCGGGAACTGTCTTTGATGAGGTGTTTTTAAAAAGCTCTGACTCTATGACCCAGGGCAGAGAGATGCACTTTTACCTAAGTTTTGCTCGGAGGTAGACAGAGCAGGGTGGATGCATCAGGCAACTATAATTTTGCAGGCCCTACACACCATCCTAAAAGGTACCATACACATGACTCATCAGAGAGTACCGCTGTAGCCGGGGATGATGGGAGATGGCCCACAGCAGAATCATTCCGGGTACAGGCCCAAAGGACTCAGAAGTGGGTTTAAACCTCCTTCTCATTTCCAACAGGACCTCCTCACCTTCCTAAAGCCGCACGCCTTCCACAAAGAAGTGGGGCCTTCTGCTGTTTAACCGTTAGCCCTTCTTGGCCGCCTCCCAGTATTTCCCAGCCCTTACCCTACCTTACCTCTCCCACACCCAGCAGGAGCTGGAATTGAGTCATTCGGTCAATTTGCATGACCAAAAGTGAGTTAGGGATGTAATGAGAGCACAAATACGCTACAAGCTTGGAGAAGTAAGCAGAAATGAAAAGGAAAAAGGTTCTTTTTCTCCAGAAAGGAAAAGAAAACTTAGGGAATGGGAAGATGGGGAAAAATGAGACTAAGTTGGTGAGTATGGGAGAATTTGTATTTTCTGCTTTCCCCTAGGCCCCTACCAAGTGAAGGAGGAAGGCTTCCTATTATATACTTCCATGGTTAGTGGGTCCCATGCAGCAGGTGGGGTTCTGGCCTCTCCAGCTTCTCGGGCATATTAACAATTCCCATATCTCCCCTGAAACCGAGTACTGACTCTCTTCATGTAAACAACAGGGGTGGAGTTGTAATGTGATAGTCACACTGAATGGCCCATTTTGGTCAAGAAACTTCACTGTCAGGATATCCCAGAGGCAAAGGTAAACCAGCCCTATGACAGACGTAGCATGGCTTCTGACCTGCTGTGGACCCAGGAGACTCAGCCACTCTATGACCTAGGCTACAAGACACTGCAGCAGCCCTGGTGGGTTGCGGCTCCAGGAAGAACATAGCCCATTTTCCTTCCATCTTCAGGACTCAGTTAATACCCAGTCCTACCCCATAGATGAGCTTGTTTTCAGGCATCTGCTCAGCACCAGGCCTGTCCTGACCATCTGCTCAGAAAGGGAGGAAGAACAAAAGAAAGTACGAGAGAAAGAAAGAAAGTGATGAGTGAGCTCATCAGACTTTTTTTTTTTTACTTCTCCTCTTCTCTGGTTTTCTGTCGTATCACTGCAGTGTGTCTGGGGACAAAGCCATAAGAACAGCATATCTACTTAAAATTCTGCTGTACATACATGTAAGACGATGACTCGTCTGGATTCAAGAATGACCTTATGCCCAAGCATTTGCTCTGGTGCTGAATAGTGCAAACTACTGGAATCACCCCACCCTCACCACCGAAACTCCTAAACCCTCTTCCCCTGCTCCCAAATGATCACAGTATTCCTAACTTGTTTATAAATAAAGGGACGCAGAGTCACACCTTTGTTGCCGTGTTCATTGTGTGTTGCTGTGTTCCTATCTAGGAGCTCAAACTGAATGTGCAAAATATATGCATTGTAGCCACTGCCTGCCCAGATGTGGCTTCAGCACTTGGAAGGCTCTCGCCTTGCTTTCTGCTAAATGGATCCAAGTCTTGAAGTTGCCAAATGACCCACATCTTTACTTACAACATAGGAGCAGACCCACCTGAGGGGAGGTCAGGACTGAATTACAGATCTTACCACTCACTTGCTTTGTGACCTTGACCACATCACTTCTCTAGCCTCAGTGTTTGGTCTCAGAAAACGAGGGGGGTTTGAGGCAATAGCTTCTGAGGTCTCCTTTGTCAATACAGCACTATGGATTTTTGAGGTAGCCTGCATTGTCCCTCAGCTTTTCTAAGCTACCACATTGACCAGGAAAAAGGGCTTACTCCCCACAAAGTAGAAATCGCCCTGGGACCTCCACAGTCAGCAGCATTGGTGATCTTGCTTCCACATTTTTAGCATCAAGATGAAAGACTCTCAGGTTCCAACTACCTTTTATCATCTTGCTATTTTTTCTTCAATTTTAAAAATTAGCATAAAATTGATTTCATTATAGCATTTCTTATTTTGTGTGTATGTGTGTGAATGTTCATTTGTATGTAGGTGCACATGCACATTTGTGTACATGCATGTGGATGCCTGTGGTTAACTTGGTGTTGTTCCTCAGGCGCCATCCACGTTGTTTTTCGAGGCAGGGTCTCTCACTGCTCTGGATCACACCAGTAGGCTAGACTGGCTGTCTTCACCTCTCCAGTGCTGGGATTACATGTGTGCACCACATCTGTTTTGTGTTGTTGTTTAACATGGATTCTGGGGATCAAACTCTACTGTGCTATCTCCCCAGCTCGTCATTTTGGCAGTTCTATACATCTGTGTAATTATATGTTCTCCTTCTTTGTCTCCCTTCCCCTGCTCTCTTATCTTCCCTCTCGTTCTTATTAGTCCCCTTCTTTCCAACTTCTGCTTTCATGTCACATGCATTCCATTTCCCTCTCTTATTTCTCCTCTCCATTTTATATCTCCCCCCCACCCACCATGAGCTCCATGTTCAATGAGAGACCCTGTCTCAAAAAATAAGGTGGAGAACAATTGATGAAGACACACAATGTCAATCTCTGGTCTTCATATGAACACACACACAAATACATATGTAAATTTACATACAGATTCTGTGAGCCCCTCAAGGCACACAAGTGGCCAGGCCTCTCCCCTGAGTACCTCCAACTGCCAGGTTCCACTTCCTGAACACTCTAACTGCCCTAATGGCTGGGCCCAGCCCTTACCCTACAGAGTAAAAAGTCCAAGCTCAGAACTTGAAATTCCACCAATCCCTGAGCTCGCCTCAAGCTCTGGACTTGAAATCCACCAATCCCCACCCTGGAAAGCTCCCCCATCCCAAGAAATGCTATACAAACCCTGTCTTCTGGTCAGTTCTCTGCTGCCTCTCACCTAAGCAGAGGCGGCCACTCTTCCGGGGTTTTCCCTCCCAATAAATCTCTTGTGTGAAGTTTGTTGTACGGTGTGATTTTATGGTGCTCCTTGCCTCCACACTGCCAGGATACCTTTCCCCTCAGAGCTGTAACACTTACAGATTCTGCATATGAAAAGGAACATGTGATGTTTATCTTTTTGAGAGATAACTAAAAAAAAAATCAAACACCCAAACCCTAATCATCCAATCAATTAATGGGCTAATGATTAACTGAACAGTTCTCAAAATAGATCAAAATGGCCACTAAAATATTTGGAAAAAGTGTCCAGTATCTTTAGCACAGAGAAATGCAAATGAAAGCTTCTTTGATACACCATCTCACTTCAATAAGAATGGCTACCATTAGGAAAGCGAATAGCAAAGGCTGGTGAGGATGCGGGGAAATGAGAACCTTTCTTCACTGTTGATGGGAATACAAACTATTAACTGGTACAACCACTATGGAAATCAGTATGTCGGCGCCTTCAAAACTGAAAATAGAATGCTTCTCAAGTATAGCTAGACTTTGGCAAGCGGCCAATTCAACCACTTTTCCATTTTTAATCAATTGGAAGCACACAGATGGAGGCAGATACACTAAATCATGATTCCAAGTGTCAATACTGAAGGGAGATGTGGCTGTTTTAAGAGTTTTATGCCATTGCCCCAACCAATTCAGGAGCTTTGATTAACTCCATCTGGAGCTGGTTAGCTCTGTGAAATGACTGCAGTTAACATTAGCATATGATCTAAAATAAAGCAAAGCTATATAGTCAGTAAGGAAAGCAATTTTAAAATAGGCCATATTACTTGGATTTACCCCACAGATCAGGCACATACTTATTTTAGATTCAATCTTATAAAATATATAGATATGGGTTTTTAAAAGACTTATACAGTGTTCTGCCTGCAGGCCAGAAGAGGGCACCAGATCTCATTACAGATGGTTGTGAGCTACCATGTGGTTGCTGGGAATTGAACCCAGGACCTCTGAACTTCTGAGCCATCTCTCCAGCCCCAATCAGATACATTCTTGACAGGCTGGATTTAAGTAAGCTCTTGGTTTCTTTTGTTTGTTTGTTTGTTTTTGTTTTTGCTGTTGTTTTTCAAGACAGGGTTTCTCTGTGTAGTCTTGGCTATTCTGGAACTCACTCTGTAGACCAGGCCGGCCTCTAACTCACACAGATCCTCCTGCTTCTGCCTCCTGAGTGCTAGGATTAAAGGCATGCACCACCACTGCCTAGCAAGTTCTTGGTTTCTTCTTGACTTCTACGATCCCACAGACAAGTTCCGAAGGAAGAAACAGTACATTCTGTTCTATCATAAAACTCATGTACACCATCAAAAATATTTATAGAAACACATCTTTTGCATTGGAGTCCTCATTGGCTATTTACGTTGAATGTTTAAGAGACAACTCCAAGTATCCAGACAGCCATAGTGACACTTCTTTCTTTTTTAAAAAACCTTTAATTTATTCTTCGTGTCTTTCACATCATGCATCTCGATCCCATTCATTTCCCTGTCCCTTCGCATCTGCCCCCTGCCCTTGCAACCCCCCCCACCCCAGTAAAATAAAATAAAATTGAAGAGAAATGAAAAAAAAAGAAAAAGAAAAATCTCGTTGTGGAAGCTGTAGTATGACATGGTGAGACACACAGTTTACCCTTTTATCCACATAGCTTTACCTGGAAGTGTTGATTGCAAAGTCTGGCTTGAGGCCTCTGCTTTCTGCTACACTATCGATGCTGAGCCCTCGCTGGGGCTCCTCTTGGATATCCTGTTCTTATCCTGTGTCATGGAGATCCTGCCGCTTTGGATCTGCAGGTCCAGCCCCTTCACGTGCTCCAGCAGATCATAGATGAGGTGGATGTTAGGGTGGGCTAAGTCATAACCCTGGTTCTGCGTCTGGGTGGTAGCTGGGTTGGTCAGTCCACCAACTGCCCCCCATCCTCACCACCAGGGTGAGCTCTCCAGCATTGGCCTGGCTAGTTCACCCTAGGCCGCAAGGAGCAAGGGGCGGGGCAGGTGCTCCTGCTCTCACGCCCCAGGGTCATCTCACCCACACCTACCCCACCAGGGCCAGCTCTACTGTGCTGCCCAGGGGAGGTGGCAGGACTTGCTCTCCTGAGTGCTGCAGCTGGTGAGGGGTTGGGTCAGCGCCCCACTTGCTGCAGGTGGTGAGGGGTGGGGGAAAGGGCACCTTTCCCTCATCCATGCCACCCCATGGCAGATGAGGGGGGGCAGGACCGGCAGGACCAGCTCTCCTGCTCTCAAGCCCTCAGGGCCATCTCGCCGATGCCCCCTGGACAGGGTCAGCTCCTTGGTGCTGCCCAGGCGTCGTGTAGGGTCCGCTCTCCCTAGTGCTGCTGCCAATGAGAGGGCAGGACCAACTCTGTGCAGCCCTATTCTCTCAGTCTTCAGTGGTAACAGGAGCCATAGCCATCAACACTGACTGTGGCTGCATCAGGGCCACGGACCCAGACAGCAGCCCAGGCCTGGGCATCACCATGGCCCTAGGTGGCAAGCACGATACCAGTCTCAGCCCACTCTTTACCATCTTCACCTCTTCAGATATGACTCTCTCCAGAGGACAGAAACCATCTCTCTCTCTCTCTCTCTCTCTCTCTCTCTCTCTCTCTCTCTCTCTCTCTCTCTCTCTCTCTCCCCCTCCCCCCCCCCCTCTTCTCTCTCCCCCATACCCCACCATGTATTTGCTCACAATAGTGTCCGACCACTCGGCAATGCAAGGCACCAAGTGGGCTCATGTTTTCTCCTCGGCACCCAGGGCAGGACACCTGGGGCAGGCATGTGGGTCTCCTCCTGCTCATCATAATGGCGCTGGACAGGGTTGTGCTTTATCCTCGACGCCTGGGGCAGGCCCTCTTTCTTTCCTTTTTCTTTCTTTCTTTCCTTCCTTCCTTCTTTCGTCTTTTGTTTTCAAGACAGGGTTTCTCTGTGTAGCCCTGGCTACCTTAGAACTCACTCTCTAGACCAGACTGGCCTCAAACTTACAGTCCTCCTGCCTCTGTCTCCTGAGTGCTAGGATTAAAGGCATGCACCACCACCACCCAGTGACACTTTTTAAAATATATGACAATTCACATATATCAAAGTACACCCAGGGAACAAATTCATTAAGAAACCACCCAATACCCAGAAGTGGTGGCTTTGAACTCACCATCTTCCGGCCTCTGTCACATCGCTATGCCTGCTAACTACTTACTAAATCTTTTTTTCTGGTTAGAAACATGGGAGATATCTCAGCCAAGTAAGACGTTGTCAGTAAACATTTGAGTGGGTCACTAGGTGTTGGAGACACAAAAGTCAAAAGGCTTTGCTTGTGGTCTGTCAACTCAAGTTCGTCTCTCCACCTGTCTTTACCATGTTTAGAGCCACAAAAGCTTCTACTTCTTCCACTGACGTCTTCCTGTCATCCCAGGCCGGCAGAAGGATTACCACAAACCTGAGGCCAGCCTGAGTATTAGCCTGAGCTGCATGGTAAGAACCTGTCTCAAAACAAACATACGAAAAACTATTCTGATGCTCTTGAGTAAAATTTTACAATTATCATACCAACTCACCAATTTCACTTATCTCTTTGGGATAGAGCTCTCTAACTGCAGAGTGTGAAAATTTCCAATTAACACTCAGAGGGGAGAAAAACTAAAATGTAAAAACATTTTCTATTTGAAATCATTCTTGAGTATGTTGAAAAGAGGAGACTGGCAATATTATCTCACATCCAGGTCCATAAATAGCTACAGTGAGCTCCCAAAGTTCTTGACATACACTTTCCTTGAGGATCTTGGCAAGAAAGCCTCGGCATCTCTAAGAATAGACCAAAGTCTATTTTATGGATGAAATGCCCATCCTAGGTCTCATCCTAGTTTTTTTTTTTTTAATCACAATGTCTGAAACACAGGTTTCACTCTCACAACTGAAAAACAGGACATTCATTTACCTATACAAATTATTTTATTACCAGTTTTAGGAAGAGCAGTTTTCATATAGAAAGCTCCATTCCAATTTTTGTGCTAAGGTAACAATAATTAGAAAACTTTAGAAAACACGACACTAGTTTATTTAGCTGTTAAAAGAACCGCTGAGGAGCTGGAGAAAGGGTTCAGCTCTTAATTGCACTTGGTGCTCTTCCAAAGGACTGAAGTTTGGTTCCCAGCAACCACATTAGGAGGCTGATAGCCACCTGGAACTGCAACGAAAGGGATCTGATGCCCTCTTCTGGTTTCCTTGGGAACCTGCACACATGTGGCACATTCAGAGACACATATACATAAATTAAAAAGCAATCTTTAAAAAATGTTAAAAGCTTCAGCATCTAGTACAGTTGTTGAAATTACTAACAATTTTATTTTGATTGAGGACCAACAGATTTTGCTTGGACAAGATGCCAGGGAATAGTGAGTAATGTGAATAAAACCTTAGAGTTTTATGCACAGAAGGAAGCAGCGAGCCATGTAGTCCCAAACCGAAGCCGACAACACCTTTTCTCCGTTTTAGCTTTCCAATCGCCTGTTAAGCAGGGCATCAGTAATGTTGCTGTGCCAGAGAGGTGGGTTTGCTACCAACACTGTAGCCACTCTCCGAGGGTCTGAAACACCTGAGAGTCACCTAAGGGAGCTCTCCAGTGAGTCTGGAGTGGAGGCCAGGCCTCAGAGATCTGGACACAGAACCAGGTCCAGAGCCTGTGCGCTATGGTAATACTTCCTCTCAGGGAACAACGTGTCCCTGGGAGGAGCTGGGTTACAGAGGTGCCTGACCTGTGGGTAGCAAAGATGAGACCTGTTCTTGCTGCAGCTAGGGTGCCGGCAGGAAAAAAAGTATCATTTTGTTATTTTCTCATCCAAAAAGAGACTGTTACACTGGTGATGTTGTTATCAGTGCTCAGGGAGGCCAAGGACAGGCCAACATTTGGAAATGACAGTTGCCATCAAGCACCTAGGCCAGTGACTGGTGGAAAACAGGCGTTTAATGTTGTTTCTGAAAATCCAACAGCGGGAATGACTGTTGATGGATATTTGATATGACTAGCCACAGGTGGCTACATATTAAAAATTAAAATTCAAAAATGCTTTTCAGTTGCAGTAGGCACATTTTAACTGGTGAGGTGGCCAGTGTCATCCGTAGCTCACAACAGAGACACAGAACAAGAACAAGATCAAAGCAGAGTTTGAGTGATGGAGGCTAGTCTACAGGAACTGTTCCCAGAGGGCAATCCCTTCTACACAATGCTTCATGATTTATTCATGTGATCAAAGTGTTAATCTATGTGTTGTTATGAAGTGAACACCTGAAAACATTATCAGCGGATAATCACTTTCAAGCATGCATTATGAAGTCATTTGGGAAGGATTTGGAACTGAAGGACAAGGAAATAAAAACACAACACATTGAAGCATAAATGTCTGCAGAAACTTCATGGAAGGGCACGATCCCAAGTGGAAGACTCTGACAGTCTAAACTATACTTACTTTATGAATTCAAAGCCAAGACAGGAGCAGCTGCTACGAGAATACAGTTCCCAAGTCATGAACGACTCCTACTACAGTGGCTGACTATTGCTAAAACACAGATGGAAAAATTCGGAAGCCAAAACTCACTTCGAAGAGTTTTGCATTCTTAAAGCAAAACGGGTAACATGAAAGTAGTTTACCTTTATTTGGTGTTTTGAGACAGGATCCCATATAGCTTAGGCTGACCTTGAATTCACTATGTAGCTGAGGATGACCTTGAACTCTTGATCCTCTTGCCTTTACCCACCCAGTGTTGGAATTACAGATGTGTGCCACCATGCCTGGCCTAAGTAGCCGATTACTAATCACTTAGGGATTTTTTTTTAAGTACCATAAAACATAATACTTGGTAAGGGCCTAAGAACCCATATAGTCCAACTGGATAATTTGATAGAGGAAACAAAAGCTCACTTCAGAACTAACTGAACAGATCAGGATTTCCTGACATTAACCCCCTTTATAATCAATTGCTACTGGTTTCTATTGATAAATACATAAAAGAGTGGCTGCGGCTTTGATATTAATTTGAAAACAACACTCTTCACTACTGAATCCTTAGTATGAGTGACACATGCGAAGTAAAATGAAGACTCCATCTTTGTATCTAGGAAGCACATAATTGCACCTAATATATTTGGGGGCAGTGACATTGTGGCTGCCACTTTCCCAAAAGATACCACGGAACAAATGGTCCTTTAATTGAAACCTTCATGGTATCTTCAGAACACTGTTGCAGAAGCTCCCGAATTCGCACCTCTAGAATCACTCTCCTGAAGCACTTATTAATATTTCTGAGCCATAACCCCAGGGAATGTGAGTCAAGAGAGTGAAGAGAAGATTTAGGGCTTCACATTTCGTTATTTCAGGTAATTCTGATGTAGGTGGTTTGCCCAGAACAAGTTTATACCTCTTTACACGGTCTACAGCATAACAGTGCTCCTTTCGCTTAACAGTGTCCTGACTGGACAGCATATGGTCCACTTCCCCCACACGTGGGCCGTATTTATGGACATTTACTGCTATGAATTTCCTGTGTTTACACATAGGATGGGTATGCCCTAAAAATGTGCTTTCAGCGTCCTTTGCTACAGAGAACACAAATTATGATTTGTTTTACTTTGATCAATCAAAAGAACCCATCAGTGTCCTTGTGCATCCCAGGCAACTTGCCAAGGAGCCTGCTGCTGCTTATGTGTCAAACTTCAGAGACAGAAGGTAAAGTTTATCTACGAGAGAGTGATGAGGACACAGAGAACTCAGAGAGCTCAGAAAACACCACACTAATGAGCCGTGAAAAACAACTGCCACTTTATTGTTCTGGTTACCAGGGTACAGAACTGCCCGTGTGAGGCAGGGTAGGTCTGCTTATGACAAACAACATTGCTCAGCAACTCAAGAGGAGCGTGGTCCAAGTCACACAGGTCTCCAGTTGTGTTTTTCCAACAGTCACAACATACTTCTGTCTGTGGAACACAGAGTGACAAATGACCCCATCTAGTCATTCTTCATTCATGACAGCATAACTTATGGGGTTGAGCTTCATTCTGCGAAACACAAGGTTGCTTGGGAACTGTGGACATGTGTGTACATTCATTACTGGGACTAAGTCAACAGAGGCACGGAGTGAATCAGGTCAGACTTGAACTTATGGGTACAAACTGCAATGGACATTTATTACATGTGTAAGTTAATATTTGTCTCTTATCAAACCAGCAATTATTCCATTTAGACAACACTAATAAGTCAAGGAGTTACAAAGAGAACCTGGCAAAGTGTTGAACTTTTCACTCACACCTCTTTCGCCTAGTTCAAGCATCTCCCAGGCATTCCAAAGTTGTGTTCTAAGGAAACAGTTTCATTTCAAGCACTTGGGTGGGAACTTGGAACAGCAAATGCTCTGTTTATAAACCATAAGCAGCAATTATGACTTCAAATCAAGTCAAAGCCCAAATTCAGCAGAGATTAGGGCTGGCCATCCCTTTCTTCTAAAAGTGTCCTTGTCCAGGACTGACTCAAGCACAACTCGAGCTCCAAATCTGAGTACAGAGTAAAGAGAGAAGCATCTGGAACAATGAACAAAAGGGAAGCTGTGGGGACAATAGGAGCCAATTCCTGAAACACGTAGTATAATTCACAGTCATTTGTTTCCTCTCGTTTCAATGCTGGGGTAGAAGGCAGGCCTCCACACAAGCCATCGAAGCGCTCAGCCGCAGCGCTACATCCCCAGCCCAGGTCCTTGCGAATTTGAAATCACTTAGTGCTTTATACATTGTAGGTAAGCTTTGCCTTTGCTGTCCACCTGAGTCCATACACTTATTAGTCTTAAAAAATTTTATTGGTCTAAATCATGTGTCAGCTCTAAGAGGAACTTTTTGATGTGAAAAGGATCCAAATGATGTTGTGATGTTTTCCCCAGGAAGGTATATAAACGCCCAACAAGAAAGGGAGTAGATACGGGGTCTTCTAGACTATGCCTTCGATTTCCCTTTTCATGCTGGACAAACAGCTGGGAAAATTCTGCCTCCTGAAAGGACTTGCCAAGTGAGGCTGCACGATCCAGCCTGGGCCCTCTTTAGTGGCAGACAGTCTCAAGTCTTCTCACATCCCTATAGTGACAGGCTTCAGTTGCCAATAGGCTTGCACATCCTAATTCAAGATGTGGGATAGTAAGCTCAACATTTAAGTTAAAGGCATGAGCCAGTTCTTCCTAAAAATATATAAGGATTTTCAGTTTCAAAAATAAAGATTGAAGTTTCTCAAAATAGTTTGAATGACAAGAAGAAAATGGAAATTAGGGGAAAGGGATGTCACGATGTAAACAATATCACATTTGATACTAACCCTGAGTCCACAACCTCTTTCTGGATATGACATTCAGCACGGCTAAATGATAAGTGTCATTGACACATCATCACAGTTAACTCTCACAATTTCTTTGAGGCTAGCATGCATCAATACTCAAAACAGAGTTTATACTGAACATTAATATTCTATTTTTCTTTATCAAGAATCTGAAGGTAAGATCATTTTAAACATAATGTAGTTCTGTTATTAATGTGCATTCTGTTGGAACTGTGCCATTTTCAATTAATTTGTGATGTCAAGTTGAATTGGAAGCAGTTAGACCAGTCCCACCTGCCAGACTCTGGTATCTTTTTACTGAGCAAACTGCAGGGCCAGCATTGCTTAGTTACCGCACATACAGGATCTCTGACATCTGCAAAAGTTATCCAGAGCACTGAAATTAATAGGCACTTTTAAAGGAAGTCAGAATGACTTAATGGGGTGTTCTTTTAATTGAAAGCTTACCATCTCAAAAGGAGCCAGTTCCAAATGAGCATAGAGCCTTCGCTGAAAAGTTACTAAACAATTGGCCAAACAGGAATAAACTGCCGGGGGGGGGGGGGGGGTTCTATGAAAATCTCAAAGGGTGTTAGACACATCTCCATCCTACACAAAGGGAATCTGGGTGTCACTTCTTTCGAAAAGGACAAGTTCAGGCTTCCTGGGTAAGCTTATATTCCTGAGATGACAATACCTTTGAAACTCTCCCTGGGAAATTTAGACGAGTACTATATCTGAACAAAACAGTTGCAGATCTTATCAGAGCCATTCCCTGAGACAGGCAAGGTGAGAGAAAAGCCTTTACTCAGAAAGAAAGAACATCCGAAAACAATTTGATCTAAGTTTCATCTTATTGTTTTAAATTTCAAGTGAGCACTTGCAGGAAGGCACGTCTGGGCTGAATCTTTCATACACGCTCTCCCCTGGTACACGCTCTCCCCTGGTACACGCTCTCCCCTGGTACACGCTCTCCCCTGGTACACGCGCTCCCCTGGTACACACGCTCTCCCCTGGTACACACGCTCCCCTGGTACACGCTCTCCCCTGGTACACGCTCTGCCCTGGTACATGCTCTCCCGATACACGCTCTCCCCTGGTACTTCCCTTAAAGCCACCGTTCGGTGAAGAACTAAACACATAGTTCTCATCATTTACACAAATGAGGTAGAATCCTAAGAGAATTCACTGGAAGGAAACTGTAACTCTTCATTTGTGCAAACTATAATAGGAAAAAGTTAGAGCAAGCTTAATGGAAGCCTGGAGTGATTAGAACTTTTAAAGAATGCAAGTATAATTTGGTACTTTTGAAAAATAGAATGTGAAAAACAAATCCAAAATACCTCTCTATGTAAATTAAAGCCCAAGCCATGGTATTCAAAATTAAAATGATTTACATAATCTACTATCCTCTGTGTTTTTAGTAATTAACCTTCCTGAGGCTGATTTTGTTCTCCTTACTGTTTGCTTAACTAAAACGCTTAATAAAATTTCTACAGAATATATTACCCTCTCCATAGATGAATATTATTTTGAACTACAATCTGACAAAAACCTAACTACATTTAATTATGCCTGATTAATCCAAATGTCACTGAGAGATTTCTAGAAGAGAGACATTTTTTTTCAGGTTAAGTTCATACTCTTTTTCACTGTACACGTCCCGGATCCTTTCTTCCCATCTCAACTCTTTAGTGGTTTTTAAATGTCTCAGCCAAAACCCAATCGTCCTAACTGGACCACAAGACTCCACACATCAAGCTTTATTTCCTTTCACTTCCAAGGGACTTGTGGACAGACCTCCATCAAAGGCTGATGTCACCACTTTGAACTGGTTGGTACTGTGCCTGTCGTCACCCACACTTAAGGAGCAAGCGTGCTGAGAACTGGGGTCAGTTCGGCAATCTGGGTAAATTTCTGCACAGCAAACTGCACATGCGGGCTATGTCGACTTCATTAAAATACTCAAAGGGTACTGTGAGATAAGGCGTGCTTTCCTTTAATACAGGTACAGAACTACCAAAGATCTGCAGACTTTCAGTCCCGATGCTCCAGGGTGATTCTGTCGATGGAAAATCAGGCAGTTTAAAGGGCGGGAAATTGGATGGACCTATGGACACTATTAAAGGGGACACTCTATCCCCTTCCCGAATGAGTAAAGCCTCACTGCTGGGGCACTCAGATCTGTCCCAAGGAGTCAGAGAGGTGGGCCTGGAGAACAAGTCCCCACTGGACCTCTAATATTCCCTCTGAGGGAAAGTGAATCTTCTGCCAGCGAGCTGTGTGGCACACACCAGGTGACAGCCCATGTTCCAGCCACTTCAAACTACCGTGCAGACAGGAGGAATTCATGTCTGTATTTCAGGAACAGAAATATGGAAGTAGAGGTTCCAACAGACTTCTGTGGCTGGAATATCACCTTCACTTTGGCAAGTGCACATAGCTGCTATCAACTGGTAGATTTCAGAGGGAAGCCTTCTTGGATCCCCTTCCTCCACCTCTGAAATGAGTTGAAGTGTTAAACAGAACCCCCTCCTGACCAGCAGCAATTTTAACTCTAGTCTCATTAGCCAGATACTTCTAAGCGTCTGACTAAAACACTCTTACATTTATTTAGTGTGTGAGACTTCGTGTGCCACAGCATCTGTGCAGAGGTTGGTGGGCAACTTGCAGCATCTGGTTCTCCCCTTCTACCATGTGGGACCTGAAGACTGAACTCAGGTCACCAGTCTTGACGGCAAGCACCCTTACTAGCTCAACCATCTCACTGGTCCTTAAATGGTCATTTGTGAAGTCCTAAAAAGATGTATCCGAACCTGTGGTGAGATTTGATTGTGAAAGCTGGCCCCTCTCAGCTGACCACACTCCCTGTTGGCCAGGGAGACAATGACTGGAATGGGCTCAGTCCCACTCTCTACTGAAGCTGTAGTACAAGGACCTCAGCAGGGACCCCACAGAGTAGAGTGAAGAGCCAGACACAGCAGACTGACTCTCACACTTCAGACTGACAGATTAAAAGGAGAAAGTAACGGGAAATCATGAACACTCCCTTCTCTGAAGAATACGCCTGTGCTTTATGAAACTGAAGTCTTTCATTTTCCCCCGCAGTGCTTGTTTCCCAAGTGAAGCAGGAAATGACTCTATCTTGTCCTTACTAGAATAGGAGTTCATGAGGCAGGGATTTCACTCTGCTTTGATCAGCGCCACATGGCCAGCAGTGAGTGTAGTTTCTAGCATGTGGTAGATACAATGTATTGTTGAAACCGAAGACTGAACCACATCTTTTCCCTGACTCCTCTACCTGCCACCTTCACTTCTAGTGTCCCTTAGCTGAGGACAGCTGTGTCCAATCATCTATTTCACAACAGCACAGCGCAAGGCAGACTGACCTCAGGGAACGCTCAGCCTTATGCACAGTTCAGTGGATGCTGCAAGGCTATCATTTGTGGTCCTTGGTTGTGGTATGGGAGCTCGGAAGTTAAAGTTTGCTGCTGGCTGTCTACTAGACTGTCTGGCTACTGAGGCAAGGAAGTTTCAGTTCTACAAGCATTCTAAATAAGCCCTTACCCCATGATCTACCTGCAAATACACTTTCATAGCATTATCCCATGTTCTTCTGTGGTAGGCCCCAGACCTACAAACTACAAATCACAAGAATAAGCCATAATGAAGCCTTCATGCCTCTTTCCTTACATCCTCCCTCCCCTCTTGTCCTGAGTTCTTCCTTCCATTCTTCCCCTCCCTCTTTCTCCCTCTCCTCTCTTTTCACACAGGTTCTCACTATATAGCTCAGGTTAGCCTTACACTTTGTTCCAGCCTTTACCTCCGGCGTGCTGGGATTACAGGGGTATGTATATCAGCAGGACCAACAGAGTTTTCTATTTCTTAATGAACCACATTTTAAAATGGTTGACTGAAAAGACAGAAAACATGTCACAGTGAAGCTCTTAGAATGGTCAACACCCTCAGTGAGGCGGCCTACAAACTGCTAATAAAACAAGCTTATACTTCTCTTGATAACTCTGATTATGCCCTAGTTTGAAGTATTCTGCCATATTTAACTAACAAATTAATCATTGTCAATGGCTGATAAGGTCTCAAGTTCATTAAAATTTCACATGTCCCATCTATTTTCCAACCAGAAGGTACCGCTTTCTCTAATCAGTGTGACAGGAACTGGAGTTAAAAGTTATCTTTTCATCCAGAACAGCAAACAAAACTCCTTCATTGATTAAACTGTTAATGGTGCTCCCCTGCTGGCAATATCGGTTCCTTCTGTTTACTAACATATAGATTATGAAGGACATTATCTTGAAAGTCAATGTTTAAGCATCTGGACCACCGGGAAAGACAGCAGAATAAATATATGTTTGTGTAAGTGTTCTATCCCCCCTGGTCAGCACACATGTCTAAAAACTGAGCAAAAAAATGATCTATGATGAAATTAATAAGAGCCACAAGCCCACAGCATGGTCTCCGGGAGTGTGCCTGACAGAGTAAGCAAAAGATACACAAATACATTCTGGAAAAAAAATGATTTCAGAAACCCTGAAAATTTGAGACCAAATGGCTTAGTCCTCAAAGACATAAGGCATCAAAGAGGACTAACATAATGAGCTAAGAGACGTAAATTAAAAAAAAAAAAAATACGAATATGACAGAAGTGAAAGCAAGCCATGAGGCCTAGCAAAACAAACAAACAAACAAACAGACAGACAAACAGTAGAGAAAACAAGTCGGGGAAACGGAGGATAAGACCCAAGGGGTGGAAAATCACACACGAAGGAAGACAAGGACATGAAAGCCATACAAAAGATAAATGTGAAAGATGGGTGACCCAAAGCTGAGAGAGATCCACATTTCTGAAGAACACAACAGTATAAAATGATACAGAGTGTAATAAGGCCCAATATGTGACTAGTTCACTGTGTACCAGGAAAAGCCAACAGACAACTACCAACCTTGAGCTCTACTGAAATGAAGCTACGAAGTATCGAGGATAAACATGCAACCATGCCAAGCAAGCAAGTTGTCTACAAAACTGAAAGAAAAACCCATCTGTACTCAAGGGCTTCAGGGCACCAGCAGATATAAACAATAAAGTCTCTAAAGAATGTAGTCAGGCCGGGCGGCGGTGGCGCACACCTTTGATCCCAGCACTTGGGAGGCAGAGGCAGGTGGATCTCTTTGAGTTCAAGGCCAGCCTGGTCCACAAAGGAGTTCCAGGACAGTTAGGGCCGTTACACAGAGAAACTGTCTAGGCGGGGATTGGGGGTGGGGGGTGGATAATGTAGGGGAAAGAATGTGATCCAAGGTTCTGATAGGCAGCCGAGCTATTATTGTAAGTAATGGCAATAGAAAGAATGTGCAAGAGCATCTAATTGAGTCTGTAATTGAGTCTACCAAAACACAAAACCATCAACTTCCAAATGTAGAAGCTTTATACCAAAAGGCTGGCAGCAAGCACTGATCTCATACGAATCTAAACTCTAGTCATGACCTACACTAGTCTGAAGTTGTCTGGTTCACAAGGCAAAAGCGGCCGAATCCACTTGTGTCCTCTAACTGTGCCAGAATGGAAACACACCGAAGGAAACTTGTCCTGAGTGTAACTGCCTTGCATTACAGAAAACTGCTGATTTACCGATCATCCTCAAGGACTAATATGCCCAAGAATTCCTCTAAAGAGACCATTCTAACCACTTGACATATTGTTCAGAGCACTGGCCTAGGAACAGGAAGGCCCAAGCACTTGTCATGTCTCCTTGGCAATCACTTAACTGCTTTGGAATTCAGATGAAAAAGGAAAGCTACTTTGCATAGTCCATCTCCTGGCACTCTAAGGATCACATGGGGTCCTGATGCTAAGTTCTTTGGAATCTCTAAGAGGGGCTATAAAATCATGTCGCTACATAGAAAGAAGCCCTTGGATTATGAATTCAAAACCAGACATTCAGAGACAGAAAGAATCAGTTGGCTCTTGTGATCCATTTCTAATTCGGTCACTTCTCCACATTTTAAAGCCATCTCTTAGTACTATAAAAAGAAATTCAGTATACTGCCACAGCTCTTGACTTGAATCACTACCAACTTGAAGCTAGGGATATCTGAAGAACTTAGAAAGATGTTTCCACACCCACCATTGCAGATTTCTATCAGTTTTCATCCTTTGACTCAATAAATACCTATTAAGTACCTACCGTGTGCCAGGTACTGTTTCAAATAGTATACATGGCTCCCAAATACTTAAAATAAGAGTGTAAATTGGAGGGCATTACAGAGAAATGAGGAAGAATTCCGCTGGAAACAGGTCAATATTAATTTGTAATATTTCTAGAAGGTCACAGAGCTAGAGAGACATGCTTAAGCTCAGAGGATCATACACCGTCAGCAGAAAGGATCCATCAATGCTCCAGTCGAGGGGAGAATAAACTTTGAGAATGCAGGATGTTCCTGAAAGTCTCCTTATGGCTGGTTTAGGACTGAGGTTAAATTATTAATTATTGGTGACACGAAGGCAGAACAGCTGGAATGCACTGGGCTTAGACGGACATGAGTTAAGTTAACATGCCCAAGAGTGTTAGTCAAGGACTGTGGGTTCAATCCTTAAGTCATTTAAACAAAAACTGGCTTTTCAAAAAGACTTTAAAAGAACATGACAAGGTTTTTCTATGCCATAACCAACTCTCACATGGGTTTGTTGTGGGAGTGTGACAATCAATGGGCAGCCCTCGAACAACAGGAACAGTGCTGAAGCAAGGTGAGGGATGCCACAATATGACTGAGTCTGTTGCCGCCTTCCTCCCACAGCCAAACTTGCAAGTGTAAAGAAGATGACTGGAACTGAGACTCAGCAAGACATGGACATACTAGCTGGTGTTTCTAAGGCAGCCAGGGTCTTTAAATGTAAAGGCCCATC
This sequence comes from Peromyscus eremicus, assembly GCF_949786415.1. Classification (NCBI taxonomy): domain Eukaryota; kingdom Metazoa; phylum Chordata; class Mammalia; order Rodentia; family Cricetidae; genus Peromyscus; species Peromyscus eremicus. The sequence goes on from NC_081439.1 coordinate 48,733,334, forward strand.
ATTCTCACAGATTTTCCTTACAAGAAAATATGGCTTAACCATCAAGATACTGACTTAGCCCTGTGAGCAATGAGTCTCTCTCATCAGGTTCTTGAAGTTTATCAACATTTCTTTTGTTTGACTATGTCAGCTCTGTAATGAGGGGTTTATAAAGACAAAAAGGAGCTACCAGGAACTCAGGTAGTACAAGGAACTGAAAGAAAATTAGATGCTGTGTGACCCAAAGAAAACAAAGTTACAACTGAGCCAACTTCAGCTAAGTCTGAGCAAATCTGTGAGGCCAAAGCCTTCACTGTGGCGGCAGTGGGTAACGATGTAGCAGGAGCAATACAAGTTAAAACTTTGTTTGAGAGGAAGTCTTGTTACATAGCCCAGGCTATGATCATGATCCTCCTGCCTCAACATTTGGAGTCCTGAGATTTCAGGTGTGGACCACCACGCCTGGCTATAAACTAAAACTTCTAAATCTGGATTCCATACTGAAAAACTGGGCAGAAACATTTATACATACAGTAAATGAAAGCAGTAATCAAGAGGAGCTGACATGCACATGAAAAATTATAATGAACAGAGAAACGCATACCAGGGACCTGAATAAGCTAGATACTGGTTTGACTCCAGACTCTCAGCCTCTGTTATTAAGGATAAATATCACATCATTTCTCTTTCCTTACCACAGGTCCTCTGCTAATTCCTACTTCTAATTTTCAGCAAAAGGGATTATAAAAATCAGATTGATGACCAGGCAGTGGTAGCACACACCTTTAATCTCAGCACTTGGGAGGCAGAGGCAGGCATATCTGTGTGAGTTTGAGGTCAGCCTGGTCTACAAGTGAGTTCCAGGATAGCCAGGGCTGTTACACAGAGAAACTGTGTCTTAAAAAACAAAAATCAGATTGAGTGGATAGTTCTAAAACTGGCAAAAAGTAAAGACAATGAAAACTATCAAGATCTCTAATAGTTTTCAAACTCAACTAAAACGTTTGCCTCTGACAATCTGTGTTACAGTGTGTTAAGGGCATCCCACAGGAACTTCTAGTTCCTAAGAAGACTACAAGAGGAATTGCATATGGCAAACAAACAGTAATGGTTAGAGAAGCTTTCACAGAGACACACAACTGCACTTCCCACTCTTTACAAGTCTGATGTTGACCAGAAGGTAGTTTTTCACTTAAAATCTTTCAAACCAAGGTGTTAAGCGAGAAATTCCAAGACAACTTTTAGAGTGCTTTAATCAATGAACAGAAGTATGCAAATGAACTTTAAAGTAAAAATAATACAGATGAATAGGTTCTAACACGAAAGTACCACACCTCACAGTGAGAATACAGTCAGATGGAAGTAGGCAAAGTCTAAATCAGAGAGTGAAGGGGGAATGTATATACAGGACAGGAAGAACCCTGGGACTGAATTTTCAAGGTGTACTCCACTGATGCCTTCCACTCCCAGACTCCCCAGGCCCTAGCTGGAGGTTACAAACTGCAACAGGAGGATTGCTGTATCTGGAATGAGGAAGGAGCTCAAAATCATGGGAAGACTTCAGACACTAAACTCCATGACAAGATACAGAGTGGAGGGTACAAGAGCGCTAAGGAGGCTCTGTGCTCTTTTGTGATGGGTGTAAATGATGCCACAGAAAGTCACCATGAAAAATTGCTTAGGTTACAACTTTAGTGGAAGATACGAGTAGATTACAGGAAGGACTCCATGGAAACACTAAGCCAATACAAAGGAAGCAACAAATTCAAGCACTGGGAATAACAATAGTGCCACGGTTAAGAGTTGGTAGAATAAGGGTCTCTGGTTAACTTGCAGAAGACAATCTTTCTTCAGAGACGACCACAGCACTCGGCTTTCTAGAAAGTTCTATTAGTCTTCATCTTGTCCCTATGAAGAAAGAATCCATAGAGAGGTCATGAGTATAACCTCCTCTATTTTAACCAAAACTTACTCAGAACATTTATAGTGATAGTTCCAAAACCTCTGCCTTAACTCAGAATTACTTTCTGTAGTTACTACAGAGAAAGTGGCATTTCATTACTTATATTGAAAGGACCAAGCAGATGCTATAACAGGCTGCTCAGTCTTCTCTCAGAGATCAGGTCTCAATTTCAGTTTCCTGAGACTTGAGCAAGCAGTTTCTGGGAGGGCCATGAACAAAAGACATAGTCCTTGCAGTAGCTCCCTTTCGGCAGGTACTCTGACCGCTCAAGGTTCAGCCAGTTGTTTACTGTCTGGGACCCCTCACCAACTTAGAGCTGCGTGCATGGGTCAAGGACAGAGCCTGGACCACTGAGTCAGCTCCATAGTCAGTATGTGCTAGGCCAGCCAGCCCCCATGACAGCTCAAAAACAAAGCCTGGGACTTGTCCAGGCCTGCCCCTCCTAAAATGGGTAACTGTAACCCCCAACTAACCCTAGCCAATTAAAAATTACTAACATGATTGGGGGGAGGGGAAAAAAATTACTAACATGATTGCCACTTGCATAAACCAATCCTGAGTCTGTTCCTATGTAGTCTGTAGACCCCAAGCCCCCCTTGCTTCAAAAATCCTGCCCCATTGCTACTCAGGGTCTCTCCTGCTCTGCTGCTGCATCAGACGGACAGAGAGTCCCAAGTTAACTTGTAACAATACAAAGACTCTTTTACATTGGATTTGGTCTCTTGGTGGTCTTTGGGGGACTCTGAGTACAACAATATAAATTTTACAAGAGTTCTTTACTAACAATTAAGTTTGATTAGAAGCTGGGTATGGTGGCACATGCCTTTAATCCCAGCATTCAGGAAGCAGAGGCAGGTGGATCTCTGTGAATTAGAGAGCAGCCTGGGCTACATAGTGAGTTCCAGGACAGCCACAGTTATGTAGAGACCCTGTCTCAAAAAAAAATAAACAAAATAAAACAACAACAAAATTTGATCAAAACTATAAAATGAGTGCTAATGCACATGGCCTGAGGAAGTCTGAATTTAGAGCAGTAGTGGGGGTTAAAATTTTGAATATACTCCAAACAACTCAACTGTATACTTCAAAAGAGCAAACTGTATGGTAGGTGAATTATATCTCAGTAAGACTGCTAGGGTTAGGGTTAGAATTAACTCAGGGTTAGGGTTAGATTTAACTCAGGGTTAGGGTTAGAGTTAACTCAGGGTTAGGGTTAGATTTAACTCAGGGTTAGGGTTAGATTTAACTCAGGGTTAGGGTTAGATTTAACTCAGGGTTAGGGTTAGAGTTAACTCAGGGTTAGGGTTAGATTTAACTCAGGGTTAGGGTTAGAATTAACTCAGAGTTAGGGGTTAGAGCCAGAGTTACTCAGGTTCAGAATACATTTTGTAGAACTCTTTCCATATAAGCACTGACTTTTCTATTCCCCTTCCTCTCCTGAGATCTTTTCCCACATGTTTAACCATTATTCTATTTGTAGAGCTTAACAATTTTAAATTGCCAAGTTCACAACTTTAGTATTTCACTTTTGTTAAATTTGTTTGAAAACAAGATGCTGGAATTTAGGACTGATCCTTAATTTGCATACAATATGTTAATTTATTTACTGTGGTCTCACGATGTTAACTCTATCTGGCCTGGAATTTGCTCTGTAGACCAGGCTGGCCTCAAAGTGACAGAGACCATCTGCCTCTGCCTCTCATATGCTGGGATTAAAGTCATGAGCCACCATGCCCAGCTAAAGCATGGCCTTAAAAACAGCTTTCAGTTAATACCATCATTCCACACCCCAAATGACTCTTATGAAAGATGGCTTCTGGACTATCTAAATTACTCCATGAAGTAATAATTATGAAGTAAGTTATGAAGTAATAATTAATTTGAATTAATGGCCACATTGATGCCCAACAAGATATTTGGCTTACATACAGACTGCAATGAGATTGTAGTAAACTAATCTGATAGAGAAAGAGACCCAATCAAGCCTTCTGTAGCCTGTCAGAGCACAACTCTTCCCTCGGAAAAATCGCCCACTGTGGGGGCAGCAGGGATAAATTTCCTGCTCCTCTTATATGACGAATGGTGAATGACTTAATCCTTTTTAAATTTCATGTTTTGAGATGAGTTGGATGGAGACCCACTATGTATTTCTTCAGGAAGATTAAAGAGCATACAGATGTGCTTTACCCTTTATACCACTCATTAGGAAACACCAGCATAGCCCTTCGCAGTTGATGGCTTCTGGTGGGAGTGGGGGATGAAAGGACTCAGTTTTCTTTAATGGGCTGGCCACTGGGAGTTTGACCATGTTCCAATGAGTATATGGGAAACCCAAATCGGACTTGGTGTATTTTTTACTTTTTTCGGGGGAGGACTCAAAGGTAGAAAGGTATGGGAGGAGTGGGAATTGAGTGTGATCAAGGTGCGTAGTATGAAATGTCCAAATAATCAATAGTGATATTATGTTGGGAAAAAATAAAGAAAAAGAAAATACCAGCATTTACTGCATGGTATAATATTGCAAAGCTATGTAAATTATATTTGCCCACAAATGTTTCTGTTCTATTATGTTAAAGATGTTAAGAATCAAGGTTTGTATGGTAAGAAGTGTATATAAGAAAAACACATTAGGGAGAAATAATCAATGTTAAAAGAGAATGAAACTATCCATAAGAACTGAGGTATATGGGTATGCAGATACATACATGTATGGGGTGTTGAGAACCCCTGTCCAGAAAAAGAACTTAGAAGAGGTGTGATGAGCACCCATTGCCCTCCATTATCTGTTCAAAAGAACTATAACATGGCTGGTTCCAGTACAGGGGCATTGGAAGCTGAGCTTAGGATATCATGTTAGACAAGAAAGGAGGACAACTTTCAAAATTTAATGCACTTTTGTCAACCCAAGTCAGAAAATCAAGCTCAAAATAACTCCCATTATCCCAAAGTGTGCCAACTTAAGCAGCAAACGCAACAATGACTGTGACAGACAATATTATGAATGGCTTTCCCAGGGAGCAAAGGTGGTAAGGGTGCCTGCTTACATGTGTCTTGTGTTCTGTATTGTAAAAAACCACCTCCAATGGTGCTCAGGGAACATCTATTGCAGAGAGAGGAAGAGAACAATCTGGCTAGAAAGGAGTCTTCCAGGGTATTGGAAAGAGAGATGTAACTGCGTGTCAAGCCATAGACTTCAGATTTGTAGACTTTCCTACTGTATGTTATACTTCAATAAAAAGAAGTGCTGAGTATAATGTCTATAACAGTAAAACACTATTAAATCTACAAGCTCAAAAAGACAAGGCAAAAGCTGGGCAGTAGTGGCATACATCTTTAATCCCAGCACTCGGTTGGCAGAGGCAGGTGGATCTCTGAGTTCAAGGCCAGTCTGGTCTACAGAGTGAGTTCCAGGAGAGCCAGGGCTACACAGACAAACCCTGTCTCAGAAAACAACAACAAACAACAACAACAAAAAAAACCCTTAAGGCAGAAAACTCATGTTCCCTCCTTCAAGGCAGTGGTTCTCAACCTGTGGGTTGTGATCCCTGGGTGGCAAACCAGCCTGTCACAGGGGTCACACATCAGATATCCTGCATATCAGATATTTGCATCACAATTCACAACGGTAGCAAAATTAGTTATAAAGGAGCAATGAAAATAATTTTATAGTTGGGGTCACTACAATATGAGGAACTGTTTTAAAGGGTTGCAGCATTAGGGAGGCTGAGAACTACTGCTTTAAGGTGACTTTTAATTCAAATGCTTACCTTAAAAAATGGGTAAAAGAGAATTGAATTTTCCCTTTAAGTTTAAAGGAAGAAATTAAACACATATTAGAAGAACTGTATTTTATAGTATGGCCTTTGTTAATGAGAATGGGCTGTATTATAGAGGAACATCAGTTACCAAAGAATACTTACCAAAGAATGATTTTTTAAAAGACTATATCATTTTACAAAGACTAATAAAATACTGATGTAGGAACAATTTAATTTCCTCTTTCCCTTTCCCATTTGGGGGTCTTTTATTTCTTTCTCTTGCCTAAATGCTTTCTACACTACGCTGGACAAAACTGGTAAAAGTGGGTGTCCTTATCAGACCAAAATGGTCAACTAGGATAAAAACCAATAGGTAAATAGTTGATGGGTAATTATACTTTTGTAAAGCACCTCCCTCCAAAAACAACCACCACCACCACCAACATAAAAAGACCTCACATGGATTACTTCCTGGTGAGAAAAGGCTGAATTATACTACAGAGCAGTGGTTCTCAATCTATGGATTGTGACCCCTTCGAAAAACTTCTATCTCCAAAAAATAGACATTACAGCTCATAACAGTAGCAAAATTACAGTTATAAAGTAGCAACAAAAATAATTTTATGGTTGGGGGTCACCACAACATGAGGAGCTGTATTATAGGATTGCAGCATTAGGAAGGTTGACCATAGAGGAATCAGATAGCCATCACCTAAATTATGGTCTACCCTTAGCATCACAGATAATGGATCAACCAGAAATCATACGTCTAAACATACAATTCTGCAACAGTACTGATGGAGTATTCCAGTGGGGGAAAAATAAAAAAGCTCCACTAAGAGCCTTTATAACAACTTTGATTTCCATCAAATATGGGAATAAGGAACAAACTAAATACACTTCAGAGAAGAACTAAACACATCAAGGTAGGGATGTTTTGTTGACATAGTCTTTCAAAAACAGCACTTTCTATATTAAAAACAACTTGAGACTATCCAGATATGTCATGTGGCCCTGGAATGGATCCCAGTTTGGAAAACTCAGGAAATTTTTAATGAGATGAAAGCTACTGACATGGAAAAGTAGAGATGGTTAAATGAAACAAATGCATATTGTTCAACAGTATGAAAAGTGATCTCACTTGGAGAAAATACATACATATGTAAATAGCAAATTATCTAAAATAATATAAACAAAACTGTACCCATAGCAATGTCTGAGTTGTGGAAATACAATGATTTTTCCTTTCTTTTTTCACTTATTATTTCCTAGATTTTTTGTTGTTGTTTTGTTTTTTTACAACACATAAATTAATAAAAGATTACTTTAAATTGAAAACCAAAGACTAGATTATTTTATAAACATAAAATAGTGACACTTCACTAACATAAAAAATGTTAGCTGTACTATATGTAACAACTTTTCATTTTTGATAATTTATCGTGATAAACTATACATAATTAGAACTTACTGTCAGCTACTTTTAAGTGAGTAGCTTAGTTGTTTGGGCCTATTCATACTGTTGTACAACCATCACCAGACCAAGTACTTGTTCATCCTCACAAAGAGAAAATTTGTACTCCCTAACAATTCCTCATTCTCCCTCCCCAAGAGGCTTGGCATCCACCCAGTTACCTTCTGACTCTGAAATGACTGCTCTAGGCATCTCATAAAAGTGGAATAGCACTATTTATGCTTTTGAGTATTGCCTATTCCACATCAAATAATGACTTCAAGATTCATCTACACTGAAGCATGTATCAGAATTCCCTTCTTTTTAATGCTTCACTGTGTGAGTAGAATCCATTTTGACTGATTAATTTCACAGTAGAATAAACTTCTACTCACTGTCAATACCTCTGAAGTGCACGGACTCCTAGGACAGTGGGAATTCCATTTAATGATGATTCTAGCTACCCAATTCTTGTTCTCCTTCTCAGCATAAAGACTTTCTCCAATCTTCCTTTCTTTAAGGATCACTTTGGCTGTCCAGTGATTAAAACCACAGAGAATATGTGGCGCAAAAATATTGTTCAACTGTCTGCCTGGTACTTTCTGGAGACACATCAGATATTTTATAACGATAATCAAAGTGGTTTCTTACTGTTTAGCCTTGTATTTTGATGCATCCCTTGGTTCGCTACTGGGATTGCTCCAGTCATCAGCTTCAGGAGTTGTCTTGTAATGGCGCCATGCAGACTTATTGAAAACAGGCAGCCTCTCAAATGATTCACTAGAAAGGGCCTATCAGAAAAAAGTACATACAACAAAGATCTAGGATTCTATTTTTCTCACGTGAAATTCACACATTTTACTCTTTTAAACACCAGTAACCATTTTTGTTTTTGAAATTAAAATTTATTTTACAGATTCACTTAGGCTGGCCAGGAGAAAGATCCTGAACCCTTTCTTTTTTTTTTTTCTTTTTTTTTTTTTTTCGAGACAGGGTTTCTCTGTGTAGCTTTGCGCCTTTTCCTGGATCTCATTCTGTAGACCAGGCTGGCCTCGAACTCACAGAGATCCGCCTGGCTCTGCCTCCCGAGTGATGGGATTAAAGGCGTGTGCCACCACTGCCCGGCCTGAACCCTTTCTAAATGAGTGAAATCATTTGCTCACTCCCTCGCCCAAAATCAGTACAAAACACATATGACAGGAACAAAACACATTGTAATTCAGTCAATACTGCTTTGCAATACTTAATAGTTTTGACAGTATGTGCTTAGATCAAGTATTTTTATTCAACAGGCAACTGCTGCCCTAAAAAAGCCCCAGAAGAAATAAAGCTTCATAAACATTTGCCAACAAATGATATTAAACATAACCTCATTTAGGAGCTGGGAATGTAGCTCAGTAGTAGAGAGCATGTATAGTATCATGCAGGAGGCTATGGGCTCCATCTCCAGCCCCAGAGCAAGCAAACTAACCCCATGTTGAGATATAGACATCCAAATAATGAGTGCAATTGTGATATCATTTCCAGTAATATACTAGGTCACGGTTAAAAAGAATGAGTCAGTTCTACATGAATCACTGTGTTAAGTTCTGTAAGATACATTCCAAAGTTAAGAAACAAAAACAAGCTGCTGAAATGTCTTTTGGATTAGTTGTTTTTTTTTTATCTATTTATAAATGCAGAACCAACTCTATTACAGCTTTTTGATGTTGCTATTTTTTGAGACAGGGTCTCACTATGTACCCTGGCTGACCTGGAACTTTCTACATAGACCAGGCTAGCCTGTCTATGCTTTCCAAGTGCTGGGCTTAAAGTTGTGTGCTACCACATCCAGCTCCTCTATTACATTTTTGTTTGTTTTACTTTTGTGATAGAGGAATAGAACCCAGAGCCTTATACATGCTAGGAAAGATCTACACCACGGAGCTACATCCCCAGCCCCTATAAATACAGAGTCAACTCTAGGAGGATCCATAAGAAACAAAAACCCAGCACCTCTTGAAGACAAGTGTGGCTTAGTGCCAGCAGTGAGATACTTCATTTCCCCCTTTGAAGTTTTTAAATGTTACTATATGCCTCTATTACCTATTGAAATAATATACCAAAATTTTAGAATTCAGAAATAGAAGTCTAACACCACCAGTAAATGAGAAAAATTGTGTGTTAGAGAACTTAGTTATCAGATGAATATTTTAAATGGCCATTATTATGATTTTTTGACTTAAAAAATACTGTACAATGTAAAAGGTCCACTAAGGCATTTTGTATATAATTTGTTTTTGTTGAGTCTCCTCCCATCTACCTTTTCCCTTCCATCCCTAAGTCTATCCCTGTGTACCCTTTCAACTCTAGTCATTTGCTGCTTTTATGTGCTCGTCTACTATCCTCCCACCATCCTCAAAAACTTCTTTTCTCTCATGGACCTCTTTATAGTTTTGTGACCTATACTGATGCTCATTTCCACATATGTACATATATATATATATATATATATATATATATATATATATATATACATACACACAAATTAAAATCTATGGTCTGCATGAGAGCAAGCATTCAGTATTTGTCTTCTGGAGTCTGGATTACCTCACTTGATATAAAGATCTTTTTATATAAAGATACTATCATTACTGAATTCTTTTATTTTTTTATTTTTAGATTTTTTTTTTTTGAGGCAGGGCTCCACTGTGTAGCCTGGGCCATCCTAGAACTTGTTCTGCAGACCAGGCTGGCCTTAAACTCACAAATCTGTCTGCCTTTGCCTCTGCCTCCTAAGTGCTAGGATTGAAAGTGTGCACCACTACCGCCTGGCTTTATTACTAAATTCTTACAACTTGAGAAATAAGCAAAAGACTAGAAGACTTCAGACTACTGTTAATCGGTCTCGTTTTAAACTAGATTTTTCAATGAACATATAATTTTGAAAAACTCCAATTTAGATCTATGGTTATAAAATCAAAAATTTGTTTCATACCTCTATGCTTCTTATTTTGTTGTGTTTTGGCATAAAATCAAGCATGAGGCATAGCATGGTTTCATAAATCTGATCTCAAGGTAAGAGATGATTCAGTGCTCTTCTCAACTAGTTATGGGTACTTCCAGCTTTTAAGAGTCAAGAGGCCTTTATACCAACAGAAACGAAACACATTACCTTCAGATAAATGACAGCATCAGTACCCACTCCTTCCATGGAGTACAGTTTTAGATCTCCCTGAAAATATCTGGCATACAGTCGAGAAATTGGCAAGCCATAACCAAACCCAGCCTATGAAGAAAAGAAAATTAATACAATAAGACTGGTGCAAATGCTTCAGAGGGCACCACTTATAGAAAATTAAAACAAATCCCTGATCTGAATTGAAATCAAATGAAGTAGTAACCCAGTCTTTATAACACTATGTCTATAATCTATGACCAAAAATTTCCAATTTTTATTAAAAAAAATAACCACCCATCAAGTTCGGGTAACAGAAAAAAATTCACTTTTGATTAATGCTTTTTAAAAAGCCATTTTGAGGAAATTTTTACCTATGTATGAGCATAAAATGAGGGTAACTTTTTTTGAACTAGGGTTTCCTATATCATTATATATCTGAGGTTGACCTTGAGCTCCTGACCCTCTTGACTCCACCTCCTAAGTACTGGGATTCTAGGCCGTGAACCACCAGTGCTGGGGATAGAACCCAGAGCTTCATGCATGCAGGAAGGACTCCAGCAACTGAACAACCCTGTGCTCCCAGGGTTACTTTTCCAAAGTGTATACGTATTATCCCCACAGCTTAGTGTAGCTCTGTCTCTCAACAAAGAAGCTCCTTCTTTCTGCAGGAGACAGACACCATCATGGACAGTTACAATTGGTTAAACTGCAGACAACAACTGACCATAGGGTGCCTCTCCAAGACTGAGAAATAAACCTGTAACACAATTCCTACACTTAAGGCTCAGGGGCGTCTTGGAAAGGTGGGCAGAGGATTGTTAAGATGAGCAGGGGATCTGCTGCAAGATAGTGCCTTCTTAAAAACAACATACAAGTTGGAAGTAGAGGGAGGAGGGAAGAGGCGGTGGACGTGGGAAGAGGAGTGGGGAGGGAATGTGATGGAAATAGAAAATATGTTGTATGAAAGTCTCAAAGAATAAAAACATTAGATTAAAAAGCGACTCCTCAGTCAGCTGGAGTTTGTTCGGATGACAACACAGAAGCACATTCACTTCCAAGTTGCATTATCAGACTTCTCTGCGGCCCGAAGTGAATGAATAGCACAAGAGTTGAATTTTGACTTTCTTTTTTGTGGGTTTTCAAGACAGGGTCTCTCTCTATAGCTCTGGCTGTCCTGGAACTCGCTCTGTACACCAGGCTGGCTTCAAACTCAGAAATCCTCCTGCCTCTGCCACCCAGAGTGCTGAGATTAAAGGTGTGCACCACCACTGCCTGGAAAGAGTTGAAATTTACTAATAACAAGACTAACCCACAGAAAAAAACTCCTAAGAGGTTCCTTCCTAAGGGTCTAGAAAAGCTACAGTATATTGATACAGTGAATGGCTAGTTTTAGAAATAAAAAAATTTAGTACCTTTCTATATTTCAATGTCATCAAACTGCAGCCAATATAATTTTTAAACTAAAGGTCACAGATACTGGCAAGAATAAGAACAATGATACTAAAGTGATGTTGTGGCTGGCCACAGGTGGGTATGCGGAGATGCACTCAGGTAGGCTTTAACCCTTTGGATTAAATCTGGATGGGAAAAGGGACTAAGGAAACAGGGCTATGGTCACACAGGCTTCTGACTCTGAAAACTCGAAGTTGAAATCTACATTTCTGTGTGACTAAGCAGTTTGTTCAACTTTAAGACTTTTCCCACCATGAAATGAAAAGCTTACCCCGAGATGATAAGGATGACATAGCATAATAAATGCTGCCCCTGTGCAGGCTAGCACACACTAAAACTCAGTAAGATAGCTCAGTTTGCTGACAAACCTGAGGACCTGAGTCCAACACCCAGGATCTGTCTAAGATAGAAGCAGTGAACTGACTCCACAGAGTTGTCCTCCGACCTCCCACAGTATCAAAGAGTGAACAGGACATGTGGAGACCACGCTGTGCCATGCTCTAACTTGTTTCATACTGTGAAAACCAGTGCCTTTCCGGCTGTGCCTTGTCATGGACAAATCTGCTTTACAAAGTAGCATTTGGCTCCACACCTCACAGTGCATATAGACATCAACTGTCCAGCACCATCAACAGGACACAGACTAGTAATATTTCTAGTGTAAAAAGGTACCACCTATAAATTTATCTAAGTAAATAGGGAACATATGAATACATGGTGTATGAAAATCATTTCAGGTGCTGGGGCTGTAGCTCAGTGGGTAGAGTACCAGCCTAGCACACCAAAGGCCTTGGGTTCGATTCCCCAACACCTCCTAAACTGAGGTGGCACACATGTCTGTCCTCCAAGCAGGAAGATCAAGAGTTCAGGGTCATCCTAGCTTCAGCCAGCTCCCAGCCCACCTGGATGACATCAGCCTCTGCCTCAAAACCACCATCACAAAAAAGATAGCTCTTGTGCTGATAAGATGGTCAAAGCATTTGCTGTGCAACCCTAACAACCCGAGTTCAATCCCTGGAATCAACACATACATACAACTGTCCTCTGACTTCCACACACATGTCTAATAGTACAATTTTAACCGTCTGTCTTTAGGGCTATAGAGATGGCTCAGCAGTTATGTGCACTTGCTGTTCTTGCAGAGGACCCTGGGCTACTTCCCACCACCCATGTGACTGCTCACAATCTTCTGGAGCTCCAGTTCCAGAGAATCCCAGGTCCTCTTCTGATCTCTGCTGGTACTAGGCACGCACGTGGTACACATATATACAAATATGCAGGAAAATACTTATTCACATAAAACAGTTTAAAATTTGTTCAATTAAAAAACAATGTATGAAGGAAGGCAGAGATATGTAAAATAAGCCATTTGGAAAGGAAATTCTTTTCTAGTACTACATAGCCATGGCCCCATTTGAAAGTTGAGGACAGTTTACTAATTGGGAGAGATGTCGAAGCATTTCTTCAAGGGCAGCCACAACAGTATACTACAAGTTAGTTCACAGACAGCCAGTACCAGTTACCATTAATTTCCTTTGCCCCTGTTTCCCGTATCTATATAATAGGAAGGTGAATAATGGTCTCTTGGAGTCCTCTGTTCCCCAAAACAAACAAACAAACATGGCATAAAGAGCTACCCTCAGGATGCTATTTTAAGACCTGGAAATAGATAATCCAGATTCTTTTGAAACAACTGGTGAAGATGCAAGATTTGTACCAGACCCTGGTCAAGGTAATACTGTTCCAAATTGATCTTTTATGAATTTTCTTGAATCCTGTATAAATGACTTCCTCAGTTTTCCACATGCTGAGTTAACAAACTCTGCCTCAAATAACAATGCAAAGTGTTTGATTTTATTCATACAAATAAAATATAATCTTATGTGCTTATCAGTCAGGTAGGACTTTAAAATGAAACTTAATTTATACCCTGAGCCATTTTGCAGACTGATAGATACATTGCTGTGTTTAATGACAAAGGGTTCAATTGTTGTTTGTCAATTAGAAACACTCAGCAGGGGAAGAAAGTGTGGCCCTACCAGGAATAAATGCTACCATGGTAACCAGAGGCTTTTCTCACTGACTGAATAAGGCTGAAGGTTATTTCTAGAGTGCTACACAGAGACCTCTGAAAATACATACACCACCTATATGTTTTGTGCTTAGATTATGAAAATTTCAATGTTTTCATAATTTCATAAACATTTTAATTATATAAACAACTTGGACAGTGGTGACCCAAAGGCTCTGGGTGACTTGGGCCTATAAGGTGTGCAGCACCAAAGCTGTAGCCAAGCACTCTACAGTCCCTTTGCTCACCCGTGGGTAATGTCCACCTCTCCGAGGGGGGGCATGATGATAAGCGGCCCTCCGGCAGCAGTCTTATCACAGAGAAAAGCTTTTTCACACTGTATTTGTGAGTGTGGGAGTGTTTCTTGAACAAATTAAAAAAGCACTCTCAGTCCAAAGAACTCACGAACTAAATAGCTAAGGCAAAAAGGTGCCTCTGCTCCCACCCGTACCAGAAACATCCTCATTCAGGTAAGGCTAGTATAACCACCTGAGGAGAAGGGCAACTCTCTATCCCTGTGGCAAAGACCTTTCCTTCTGTAGCAGTTTGCCATGCTTACCAAGGGAGCAGCTCTTGTAGGCTCCAGGCTGGGGCGAGGAGCAGTTGAATACATGTAGTTAAAAAGTCGGTCTATTTTTCGAAGTGGGACTCCACCACCTAGGTCACTTATCTGCAGTGGACAAAATGTTAAAAATAAAAGGGAGTCAATCTGTGCTTAAGGAGGTGGTGAGAGTTCATTAGATCAAGCATATGACAGAAGGCTCTAAAATGATAAGGGCTTCGAGCTGCCATTGAAGAATGGTTCCTTTGGGGTCAATGTAACCAAAGGGCACAGAGTAGTGTAGCAAAATCTGACAGGCTTGGTACTGAAGTCTTTCTCAGGAACACTCAAGGAGGTAACTTAAGCCAAGAATCCAGCACAATATAGTCACGTTTCCATAAAGGACAGGGACACATTGAGAAATGTGCCAGTAGTCAATGTCATCAGGCAACTGTCTTAGAAGGTGCTTACACAGAATTACTACAATGTCACTAGACAACAGCAACTTAGGGGACTGCCACTATCTATTCATTCATATGTTCAGATCACTCCAGAGAAAGCACTGTTACATGACTTTACTTGCAAACAACACACTCAAGAAATGCCAACTTTCTTTCCTTCCCTCTCATACTATTAAATCAACTGATGATTAAAGTAAAAACGCAAACAAAATCTTACCTTAATGGACAAGTCTTCTTTACCGAGAGTAACGAGAGTTTTGACAGCTGGGTAGCCCTCTTTTCTATGTTCATGTAGTTCAACTGTTGCTCTCATTGAGTTCTAAAACAATAAGCTCTTTTTGAAAAGCCATGCTTCTGACTCACAAAGTACAACTAAATTACATTAAATGTATTGATTATTTTTGGTGCTGAGTAGAACCCAGAGCCATGTACATGCTAAGCATGTACTCTACCACTGAGCTAGCCCTAACCACGAAAAACCACAATTTCAAAAAAGAAATAAGCACAAGATTACTTATAAGTACAGTTATTTTGTGGAGCTACTATTAAGATTTATGGGATTTTTTTCTGTCAAAGAAAATGTTCCTGATGTTCTATTTTGCATTTAATTGTTAAACATGTTTCTTTCCTTTTTTTTGGCTCTAGGGATTTTTTAGGGGGAGGAGAGTGGTTGAGACAGTGTCTCACTATATAGACTAGGCTGGCCTTGAATTCAGAGATACACCTCTCTTTATTTGTCCAGTAATGAGATTAAAGGTATGTGCCACCAGGCCTGGTAGCTGTAGGGTTTTGAAATTATTCAGCTCAACCCAAAAGATTGTTTGTATCAAGTGTAATGAGGCTACAGAAGCTGATTTTTGCTCTTTAAACACTATTTATCAGTTGCATTTATAAAGTACCTTTCCTCTAATGAAAGCAAAAAAACTGAAGGGGTTCATATTTCCCACAAAAATTAATCACTGGATTGAAAGAAGGATAAAATATTTATTAAAAAGAAATTCTGAAAGGTCACAGATGAAGAGGAAGCTCACAATTGAATGCCCACCTTAGAGTTCCACCAGTAGCATTCTTGCTCTTGGGAACAAAACAGCACAACTGATTCTTTAGGTGTTCAATTTAGTGTCTTAGACACTAAAAGTGATAAAATGTTAGCTCAAATACCCTGTATGCATAACACTGCTACCATACATATCACAGGACACTTGGTAACAAAAGCAACAGCTTAGGCCATAGAGAAACTTAAAAGGGTTTTGTTTTCTTTCCTTTTTAGCCCAGGCTCCACGCTCTTCCTCCCTTGCCTCTATCAGGTCTTCTGAACTTATTCAAATTATAAAACAGTTGTAGGATACTTCAGGACTGGAATGACTACACATTAGCACAGTTAATGCTCCAGAATCGCAGACAAACAGAAACGTGTTTTTATTTGGGTCTGGTAATCACCAATAAAACCTTTGCCAGGTTTGAAAACCTAAAAAGCATCTCTAATTTCCTAACTGAAAGAAAAACAGTATGGATTTGATGTGAAGTTACCAAAGTACAATTAAGTTTCAAAACCAATATGTACTAATATTCATAAAACTATACTGTACACAGCAATTTTTCATCTCACAGTGTACAGATTATAAAGCCCACAGGATATCAGAAATAGACTTTTAAAATGGTTATGCAAAATCTTTTTCTTATGCTAATCTAATGAATCCATTATGCCCAGAATCAAAGCCACTTAAAACGAAGACTTCTTCCTATGCTTTAAAATTCCACTTACCTTGAACAGCTCAAATAGCATGTGAAACAGATGTGACGGCACATAAACTACCTGAATAGGTTTGTTTGGTGCTTTGGCTGAAAACAGAGACAAACCATCAATGAATAAGGACCCAAAGTAGGAGAACATAAAAAATGATGCTTGTATTATTCTATTTTCCAAGTATATAAAACAAACCTCCAAAAAAGGCTAATAATACAGATTCCCACATTTAATGGCATAACTGAGCAAAAAACACATGCTTCAGAATCAAGCAAACACACAGTGAACTACACTTCATTCACTGTAGCTTCGTGACCTTGAGCAAATCAATTAAGTTCTTTCAAATTCTGTTAAGCAAAACTGAAATAGTATCATTTGTGTCATGGTATTCTGAGAAACACACAAGAACATACAAACATCTCTTGGAATTTTTCAAATCAGGAGGACAGATCTGTCATCAATCCCAGGAGTCATCTGTGGTAATATGAACCAACTGGGAAGGCAGGTGTGGTAAGCTAGACTTAACAGCACCGCCATGGTTTGAATCTTAACTACTCACTGAAAGGCTCATATAAAAGCTTGGCTAGCTGCCAGATGACAGGCTTTAGGGAAATGGATGAATGTATCAAGAGGGCTCTGACACAATTGCCGGGAGCCATGTGACTTCTTCGGGGGACAAGGCTTGGGAATAGCACGAACAAGTTCTCCTTGTGGCAAGGCTCATGGATAGTTCGCTGCATAGTTCTGGGCACGACCCCAGGAGCATATGTGCTACCCGCTCTCCTTGCTTTCCTTATACAAACCATATTGCTGGCTGCCTCTAGTTTCACTTTTTAGAGCTACAGATGAAATGGCTGTTACATTAGGAAAATTTCCCCCGATGACGCTCCTCTGGGTGAGCCAGAGGGGATGTTGTTAAAAATGTACAGTTGACCTGATCCTAAAGCCTTGATGTTTCAAGTGTGACCATGAATTCAGGATTCTCCAAGAACAGGATGTTGCCTTTCCAACTCACCTTGTCTGAAAGAGTCACAGTAGTTCATGACATTACAAATCTGCATAACTGTTCTAGAGAGAATGATTTTAACCACAAGAAACGAGAATATAGGAGATGGGGTTGGAGATTTAGCTCAGTGGTAGAGCACTTGCCTAGCGAGCGCAAGGCCCTGGGTTCAGGCCTCAGCTCCAGGAAAAAAAAGAGAGAGAATATAGGAGAAATGCAAATAAATAGGATATCGAGAGTTAATGGGAACAGTCTAGGAACCAGGAATGGAGCAGAATTATAGAAACCCACAATGCCCTCCTTTCTAATAGCTGTGCCAATACTGTAAGAAGTCGAGAGGAAGGGGACATGAGAACAGGAGATAAGCAGTGGCAACCATTAAGAGGAAGCTTTTAAGTTATGTAGTGTACAGGATGATAGGAGAAAACCCGGTATAAAACCCGGTATATTCCCATAGCAGATAGAGCAGTACAGAATGAAGAATGAATTGATTCAGCCTTGGCTGATGAGTTAATTGTGAGAACTTAGATTTGACTCGAGGCAAACATTAACCACTACAAGCAAAGCTCTCTTTCACTTTGCATGATGCTGTAATCGTAAATGCTGCCAAGTGGGCACACTGTTGTACCTGTAGGTGTGCCTAGTTAGAAAAACTTTGTCACTTGCAACACTGCTTATGTTCCTGACATTAGAGCTGTGAATCAAGTAGGTAATGGTTACCCATGGGAAAGTGGGGGACAGAAGGGGAATGAGGTAAAGGAACACACTGGCAATTATTGTAACCATTATTAGAAACTTAAGGAAACAAAATTGATTGTAAAACTGTTCATGCAAACCATTGAAATTGTATAAATAAAAATGGCCCAGGCTATCCCAGGCCACTTGTTTGAAGCAGGTGGTCACAGTTTCTTTGCTGTGCTGACTTCACACATCCGTCCCAGGTCATCCGACCTGGTTGGAGTTAGACTCCCAGCAGGTGGCACCCCAACAGGCCTGATAGGCCAATCACTGCAGAACAGCCACAAAAGTGCTCTTTCCTTCCCTGTGAGTCCAATGACATGACTCATGTGTTACTTGGAGGAAATGCTTTCAGTCTTCCAGTGAAATGGATTCTGTCTATATTCTTCCAATTGCTCATCATCACATTACCCTTTTCAGAACATATCACATTCAGTCTGTGGTAGTGTGAATGAGAAATGTCCCCCAAAAGCTCATGTATTTGGATACTTGGTCCCCCACTGGAAATGCTCTTTAGGGAGATTATGGGACCTTTAAGAGGTAAAACTTGGCTGGAGGAAGCATTTTATTTCCTGCTTGCTTTTATCCGCCTCATCCTTTCCCCTCCCCTTCCTGTGTGCTAATGAAAATATGATCAGCTAGCTTCTTCCTCTTGCTTCCATGGCATGCTTTCCCCACCAGGAAGGACACTATCGTTCTAAAACCATAAGCCAAAATGAACTTTCTTTCTTCCTTAAGTAGCTTTTGGTCATGGTATCTGATCACAACATAACATGAAAGTAATACTACACAGTCCATGTCTCTCTTCTATGCCGTACATTTTTCCTATTGTGGCCAACCACTCTTCTCTTGGGTATCCTCACTGTATTACCAAGATACAGCCTTTTCATTTGCATAGTATCCATGCTATTCTTTAGGAATTTTCAAATCAGACTCAGCTGCTTTTTAAACATGCTACCTGGCCATCTCTGAGGTTCTATAATGTCTTGTGTATTTTCTACATCTATATTATACAGCCCATTGACCCAGTTATATGACCTACCTTACTCAAGTGTGCACAGGAAACACATCTCTCAATCCTGATAACCCTGTCTCAGTTGAGGGTTTAGCTAAATAAAGAATCTGGGGTTTGAAAATCATTCTTTCTCAGAATTTGGTAAAGAGAGGCAGATTCTGGCAGTAACAGTATAGCAGAGAAATTCAACGCCAGTTGGGTGTTGCCAAAGTCTGACATACCATGGTTGTGATTTTGTTTAGGAACTCAGTTTAGAACTGAATTCATCACGTGAGGTAGCCAGTGTTCCTTTCCCTTTGGAGATTGCCCATAGTGAGAAGGCTGACTTGGACTTTTTAAAACCTGATCAAGATTCCATTGGCTTTAGAATAAGCCCTTAGCTTAGTAAGGTAGACTACGACCAGAGAGGCCTTCAAATGCTAAAATGAAGAAGGCTTTACTTTGGAATAATATTATTCCCGGAACCAGCCCAGTAAGCTGTTCTTGAACAACATCCATTTATGTTGCTGTGCTGTTAAAGCCTAGACAGAGTAAAGCTCTTCCCTGTCATCTCTCCAGGCTTCTCTTCGACCAGCTTTCAGCTCACCTCTGTCCTTTGGCTTCCCTTCTGTCTATTGTTTGCATCACTCCCCTCTGCTCCCACAGCCCCTCTCCGGGATAACTGGAAAGAATGGTTGCCATCTCTGCAGCAGCCTGCTCCTTTTAGGTTGGTCCTGTCCGGTCCTATCAGTCAGCATACTTCTATCCGGCTGTACTCTTCCAGGAGTTGCCACTAGTGGGTTTCCAGGACTCAGTGTCTGTGTCTCTCTCAATTCACACCTCAAAACTTAATTACCAAAGTGATGGTACTTAGAGGTGGGCCCTTGGGGAGTTGATTATTTGCCAGAATGGAGCCTCATGAATGGGATTAGAGTTCTTCTAAAAAAGACCCCAGAGAGCTCTTTGGCCCCTTCCTACATGTAAAGGCACAGCAAGAAGTCATCTGTAAGTCAGAAAACAGGCCCTCGCCAGACACCAAATCTATTCATACCACGATCTTCTACTTCCCAGGTTCTAGACCCATGAGAAACAAATGTCTGTTATTTAATCCACCCAGTCTCTGATGGTTTTGTTTAGTAGCCTGAAGAGACTAATATACTAGTCCACTTATAAGCCTCCTTGGCTTCCTTTGCTGTTTTTATGGGCTTCTTTGATTGTGGTTGTAATGGGGCTGAGAAGCAAGCTGAGTGCTTCGTCTATCTTGTGGCAAACTGCATCATTACTATATAAACAGCCTCAGAATTCAATTCAACCTTTTCAGTCCAAATCTCAAGGAAATGAAAACATTTTACAGTTTGTTTTCTTCTTTTAAGTTTAAACAACATTCTCTAGGAGTCATCTAAAGGTTTGCTCAATTATGTGTATTTTTCTTTGGGAATATTACAGTTGACATTTCTTTTCTTCTTTTTAAAACCATGTAAAATGTTTTTGGCCATGATTCTTCCCTTATCCTGGGCCTAGTGGCTGCAGTGGATGATTAATAAAGGTTTGTTGGCTTTCTAAAATAAGATGAACGGAATATGAATATTCCCTCTAATAGTACATTTTTAAAAGTCAGTGAAAAAAAGTGGTCTGAGTTTTTATGCTTGAGACTCAAGAAATAATAAAGTCTGTTTTGCACAGTCATTGCTCCAAACACCATTAGTTGAAGCAGCACTTAATAAATGTCAACAGAACTCTATACAGACATAAGGAATTTGACTTTGAGATGACTTTCCTGTAAGTATGGAAAGTGGGAACTGGAGGCTAAGCAGGAAAAAAAGAATATAAAAGAAGAGGTAGCAGCACAATGACGCCTCAAAGTGAATGGAAAAGGCTTCTGAACACAGGATGGACTGCACATTCCTATCCCAAAGGGACTTCTAAGGACACTCCCACTTGCCTGAAGGTACAGGAACCATTTGGAAAGGACACAAAGATGGAAGCGCCACACCATTTTAGGAGCTCTTAGAAAGACAGCTCAGATACAATCAGCATTTAAGTCACCTTCTATGGACTTAACATTAAAATATTTTTTCTTAGCCATACCACCCTGACCCTGTCTGATCACAGCTAAAATGCTTTGTCTTTTACCATTGAATTCTTCCACTTCCAGCTCCGGAGCTACCAGGTAATACTGTTCACAAAGCAGCTTGGCTGTTTCATATGCATCTGCAAGAAAGAAAAATTTAATTGTTGCCTTAATGACACAGATATAAGCACACGGGTGTGTATACAGAAATAAAGTCAATCTGTCTAACTGACTTTAAAAGAATCAAATATTTTAAAGCTGCCATTTGGCTTCAACACATTACTATGACTAAAACATTTCCCTTTCCTAAGTTTTAAGGACCACAGCCTTATCAAAATCATAGACTAGTAATAATAAAGCTAGTTTTACGCCAAGCACACAACTGTTTAACTTTTAAATACTACTAAAAGATATTTTTCATGAAAATGTATAAACCTAGGACTATACTTCTGAACATCACAGAATCGGATTAAATTGTAGCAAAGCAATACTTTCTGTAATTTAAAAACCTGACACCAGTCAGACCTGGAGAGATCTGTGACCTGCTGCTGACCTGGCTCAGCAGTTTAGAGCACTTTTTGCTCTCATGGAGGGCTCTGGTTCAAATCCCAGCACCCACATGGTGGCTCATAGCCATCCACAACTCAAGTTCTAGGGGATTTGATGCCCTCTATGGCCTCTGTAGGCACCAGGCACATATATGTTACACACACACACATACATACATACATACATACATACATTCATGGAGGCAAAACACTCATATACATAAATCTTAAAAAACTGCCAACAGCCATAATTTTCCAGTTACTGGCAAGTGAAACATCAGTAAGAACTTACTGAGTGCACAGGTTTCCATGAAACATATAATTTCAATTATTAGAACCACCCACTGTCTTTAAAATGTCCTTTAAATTGGTTAAGGATAACAGCTTGGAGCTAATATAAAGTCTAAGGTGCAAGAGTTTGCTTTTCAACATGGGCAAATAGACATAAGGGAAGAAAATCAATGTCATTACAAAAATAGCTAGAAGACAGATTGTAGAAAGTTTAAAAGGTAAGGAATAAATTAAGAAAGTAAAAGTGCCTTATGGCATATTTATTAACTTATCTTGAACTGTAAACCATTTAAAAAAACAACAAAAAAAACCAATCTGACTCCTTCAATAAACAGCATTCGGCATTAAAAAAAAAAATAAACCATCTGAGGAGAGGATTTGGGTCTTCACTTGCTTTATAATGTTACACAGAACTTAGGCTAGTGCCTGTTTAGATGACCAATTGCTGTTTCTTGGCTCGGGATCATAACCCTTTTGATAACTCACTTTAAAAACTTTACTGACACCTAAGTCTCATACAATCTGCCATTTATAGCGAACATGCAACTCAGTGGTATTTAGTATTATCTGCCAAGTTTTGCACCCCTTATCACAATTAACATTTTTATCACTGTAAAAGAAGTCCCACGCTATTAGCAACCATTTGTCTCTGCCCAGCCCTTGGCAGCCACCTTTCTACTTCATCTGATTTACCATTCTGGACATATGAAAACAAACTGAATCCTGTAATATGTGGTCTTTTGTGGTTGATTTCTTTACCTCATCCTAGTGTTTGTGATGGTTACTTCTGTCAACTTGACATAATCTAGGATCACCTGGAAAAGCAGTCTCAAGGAGGGACACTGGTCTATAGGCATGTCTTAGGGAGATTTTGATTACATTAACTGAGGTTGGAAGACCTGCCCAATGTGAGTAGCACCATTCCATACGGTCATCTATGTTGTAACATGAACCAGTAGTCCATTCCATATATTTAAACTTCATGGTATAAAAATACTTTAAGTAATAGCCATTGTACAAACATACCACATTTTCTTCATCCATTTATCAGATGACAGACACTTGAGTTGTTTACACTTTTGTTATTATGAATACTGCTATGAATATTTATGTCTATGCTTTTGTGTGAACATGCCTTTTGTTTCTCATGACCCTAGGAACGGGAAAGTGAAGAACTATATGGTAACTCTAATAAACACTTGAGAACTGCCAGACTATCAGAACAAGACTTGAGTTTTTCCTTTACAATTTCCAAAAATCAGATGGGTGCACTCACACTCTTCTCAGCAACATACCAACTTCTTGGAGACAATCAACACTGTGCATAGACAACATACTTGCTTAAGGTTCAAGAGATGAAAGAAGGAAGAAAGAAAAGGAAGGGAGAGAAAGAGACTCTAGAGAACTTAAATGTTAAAATCTGACATTATCATCTTAAAATAATACAAAAGTAAGAACAAGGTTCAGACTATAAGTGCCTTGTGTTGCTACCAAATTAGAATTGTATATTCTAATTATCTAATATTACTTGTCCCCACATTAAAAATTCACATCTTATTAAACTTTCAGAATTAAGCATCAAAACAGAGACAACAGACAAATCATGACAAGATACAATAAAAACAGAAAACAAAAAGGCTATTAGCAGTAAAAACAGAAAATAATTTTTAAAGAATTAGAAGTTTGAAAATAGACATTAAAGTAGGGTTGAATTTTCACCCTGAAAAAAAAAAGTTAAAATTTTAAACTACACCAAATTTGCAAATTTTTCCCTAGAACATAACAAACCTCATCAATTATATATAAAATATTTCTGGAGAGAGAGAGAGAGAGAGAGAGAAATCAGGAACCAGCTCTTTTGCTCTGGCTAGTCTACTAAACAATGCTACATCTCCACCTAGTGACGCGATAGCACAAAAGCTGACCATGAACTTTTAAGACCCCAAATGCTGAAATTTACAATGTTTCACTATCTATATACAAAGTCAATATACCTCAACTCCTCCAGGTAAATAATAATTTTTAATATTGAACTTCCTTTCACTATAAAACCGTGACAGAATCCAAACCTACTAAATGTTCTAATTATCTATGGCATTAGCTTTGGCATTACTATGAGTACAATAACACTGAAAACATGCTAGGCATATACAATGTGTGGAAGACAGTGGAGTCCAAATAAAAACAACCAACTTCAAACTTAGTATGGCTCCTAAAATCACATGTGAATAAGAATATTTTAGTTTCATTATACACTGTAGTAGATCAATGTTACAATTAAGAATTACTTCATTATTCTTGAAAATCTTAAAACATTGCAATGTAGATTTTCACACACCATCCAGAGAATGCTGAGAGTATTACTAATAAAAATTTGTACCATTATGGGTAAATTCTCATAGGATACTAAAGTGCTTTGGACAAAATACATACATAATAAATATCTGATTAAGGGCTGAGCATGTATCTCTGTAGGAGAGTACTTGCCTAGTTTATGAAAGGCCTTGGGTTCAATCCCAAACACTACAAAAGCAAAAATAAAGCATTTGCTAAATAATAATCCTTTGGCCAATGATAAAGTTTCCACTATTCAAGCAATTACTCTAACAAGTGTTCCCTTTAGTTAGATTGGACGTCGGAGTCCCAGAGTGGTAACCAAGGATTAGGAAATTTTAAAAGAGTATAGATTATTATTAATTCACCTTTTGGGCAGGGTCAAGTGTAAAGAGTTCAGATTATGAAATAAACCCCTGAAAATTCTGAGGCAGTACCTCTGTTTTGAGGCCTAGGGACAGACATTTAAAAAATATCAGCATAAGTAGGATAGGTGTGGTGGCACATGCCTTTAATCCCAGCACTCAGGGTTAAAAAGCAGAAGCAGCACTCAGGGTTAAAAAGCAGATGAGTTTGAGGTCATCCTGGTCTACATGGAGAGTTCCAGGCTAGCCAAGTGACTTTGGAAAGAATCTAGATTAAGTGACCACTTGCTTGAAAAGTCAAGGCTATGTCACCTATTTCTGCATTCTCATGACATAAGCGATCATGTGGATACTGGGTGTTTGGGAGCACTAAAACGGCATTCTTTGCTTAAGTAAACTTAATTTAACATAAAAATTAAAACCTTTTTAAAAATCCCAACAACCAAAATTCAGCCAATGGTATGGAAATTTCCTTTACACCTAGAGTTTTTGTAAGCTCTCCTTACATTAAATTCTCTAAATAAAAATTTACTATTTTAAAATTAGAAATCAAATTGTTTTAAGAAGACATTGCCAAACTATTTTTACCTGTACTATATTTCAGCCAGAATATACTACTAATCTTGAAAAGGGAACATGGGAAATTATTATTATTGCCAGTAAATTTAAGTGATAGTCACTGCGCTAAGAACGTTTGCAATGGTAATAGAGTACTTCCAGCAGATCCATCTTTAGCCATGAATCAGTTTTCAGAAACAACACACAGGAAATTCTAACAGATCATGGAGCTTATTTAATTATAAGTCTCTACTCCAAAGCTTCCATATAACTCTTCCATCAACTATCAGATTTTATACTTAATCCACTGTATCACTCATTTACAACATAAGGAGCTAGAATTTGAGTACTGAAATTTTTTAAATGAACACGTCATACATAATAACTTTAAGTCTAACAGAAAAAAGAAAAATCTTATAAACTCAAGTTTAAAATTCCTGTCAGAACAAAGTACACATAAATAGCCATGAAATACTGCAAAGCCACAAGACCATTTTTATTTGTCTTTTATGTGTGTTTGTCTATGTGTATATGTGCATGTTCCTGTGTGAGAATGTAAACACACACGGGACTCAGCACACAGGAAAGTGTGAAGACAATCTCAAGGTCAGCCCTTGCCTTCTAGCTGGTTTGAGACAGAGGTTTTATGTAGGTTCTGGGAACCTGAACTTAGGTCTTCATACTTGTGTGGAAAGCACTTTTACCCACTGAGCAATCTCATTAGCTCTGCTTATTTATTATTTTGTTTTACTTGATGTGACTAGGTGTTTTGTATGGATGTCTTCTACACTGTGTGTGTACAGTGGCCAGAGAGGCCAGAAGAGGGCATCAGACTCCCCTGGAACTGGAGCTACAGACAATTGCTAGCTACCATGTGGGTGCTGGGAATTGAACCCAGGTCCTCTGGAAGAGTAGTCAGTGCCTTAAACTGCTGAGCCGAGCCATCTCCCCCAGTCAAGATTCTTTTATTTTTAATGAAAACGACACCACACCATTATTTTCATGTGGTAATAACATAAGGTTAATCAAAGCAACACAAGCAGGTGTTTTCAAACTATCTTGCCAAACCAAAGACACCTAAAACCCCCAATTATTGCCTTCTTATCAATGTGACATTTTATCAGTTGTTTCCAGTTGGAGATACATGGTAACAGAGCAATATTCTCTCCTGTTAGCATAATCTAAGTAGCTACTTTCTTAACTGTTTTAAATCTGGCTGCTCTTCCAGAGGACCCAGGTTCAGTTCCCAACACCCACCTGCTCATCACTATCTGTATTTCCAGTTCCAGGAGTTCCAACACCTTCTTCTGGCCTCTGGGGGCACCAGGCACTCATGTGGCATATATGCAGACAAAACACCCAATACACATAAAATGAAATGATAATAATAATAATAATAATTGTTATTATTATTATTATTTTACAAATTCAGAATGAATTTGCTCTGCACTATCCCATATGAGCCAAACAGTCAGAGCTGGCAGTGGTGGAAGACACCTGGAGTCCCAGTATTTAGAAAGTGAAGGGGATCAGTAGCTCAAGATTACTCTCAGCTATACCGGGTTTGAGGCCAGCCTGGGCTAGCTGAGATCCTGTCTTGACAAACTTACAGAACAAACAAAAACTCCTTAGCCCGCTTGCGGCACATGCCCTTGCTCACTGAGCCACATCTGAGCTGGGGACCTACTTAGCAAGTGTCTGAGATGAGACTGATGGGTTATCCACATCGTCACCTTCTGCACATTTTTGACCCTGACCACCTAGGGGAATGTTTACAAAGACCATACTGACAAAGAAATTTCCAGAACCAATATGCCACTTTTTAGAAACCCCTTTAAGTTTCAAAGAAATATAATGCAATATATATCATTAGCCTCCCTACCCCCAAATCCATCCTAAGTAGAATCCATTAGTTTTCCAGAACAGTAGATCCTCCAACCTCCTAACATAGCCGACTGGGGAAATGCGGACAAAACATCTAACATAAAGACGATGGATCTCCAGGCTAACCATGGCCAGACTATTAAAACTTGTAGTCACAGGTAAAAACAAGATGAACCGAAGCAATAAAAATCTACCTTTTGGAAACTCAAAAGGAAACTCAGATGGAAATTCAGGGCGACCATAAGTTAAAAGAGTACTGAGGAGTATCATGATGTAGGAAGACCTAGAGTACTTGGCATTGTCTTAAGTGAGCATCAGTCAAGTTAACCAGGGCATACCAAAAAAGAAAAAAAAGGCAAGTAGAGAGGCCATAACTTGGCAACTCCAGTTGCAAGATACCCAGAACATAACCCGATATGTTTGTTTCCCAATTCCAGTATTTGTAGCTCTGACTGTAAAGTGTTTTATGTCCTGACCATAGAACCTACTCAATTATTTTAATAAATCTATTTCTGGAGCTAGAGTGAATCTGTTATTGCAACCTGAGGAGACCAAATTGAGAACATAAGATATTATTTCTGAGCTGAAATAATATCATGCACTCAGGAGACCATTTGTATGCTATCATGCTAAGCAATAACAACATATAAAAATGACATGGAAAAAGTTAGCATGGCTGAGAAAGTCAACTTTTGTACCAAAGCAAAGATTTAAGTCTGTATCTTTAAAACACTGTCTCGCAGGATTTTCCATTTGATTTTCTGGTTTCTTACAAAGAAAGGAGGCAAAAGGGTCACCAAGGAAGGCTCCTCCAAAAGGATAATGGGACTTGCTTTATAACACTTAATTCTGGCATTCACTCCAGAGTCTATAATTTACAGATGTATAAAGGTAGAAATTAATGTGCTGAATAAGCCACAAGGGGAGGTTTGCTTAAGAGAGTTCTGTTCAGTTACTGTTACACTGGATGCACCCCTACTTGTACACCTTCATACAACTGTCTAGTCAAAAAATAAAACTAGCACTCTTACCCTCTACATAAGTTTTCTGTAATCTGTCTCAAAAGGCCTAAGTATGCGATCAGTTTTAGTTCATTAAAACTTACGAAGGCTACAAAAACACATGTGTACACACACTAGCACATGAATGCACATGCATATAGGGTCATTTGGAATGGACATTTAGCTGTGCTTAAACCATGCAAGCTCTTCACAGCTGAGGAAGAAAAAAAAGTTCCAGTGATACAGGACTTTAATACCAGTATTTTGGAGGCTCGTGAAGAAGGACAAGTTCAAGGCCTGTTTGGGCTACCGAGTTGAGGTCAGAGAATGCCTGGAAACTTAACAAGATCCTATCTCAAAATAAAAAAAGAAGAGGAGATCAGAATATACTTCAGTTGTGCAGTGTTTCCTAAGCATGTAAGAGACCCTAGGTTCAAGCCGGGCTGTGGTAGCACATGCCTTTAATCCCAGCACTCGGGAGGCAGAGGCAGGCGGATCTTTGTGAGTTCGGATCTTTGTGAGTTCGAGGCCAGCCTGGTCTACAGAGCGAGTTCCAGGAAAGGCGCAAAGCTACACAGAGAAACCCTGTCTTGAAAAACTGAAAAAAAAAAAAAAAGAGACCCTAGGTTCAATCACCAGTGTTATAAAAGATAAAGGTTTATAAACGTAGATAGGTGTGAAGCACCCTGATGGAAAGGAAGGTTGTGGGAAAGGTGATTATGTGGGTGTGGCTTTGCAGTAGTGTATACTTTCAGATCTGAAACCACCCTCCAATGCTCTTAAACTTTAGGAAAGATACTACTGAGAGATGAAAGCTATTCAAAGACTCACAGAGGAACAGGGTGTCTCAGTCCTCCTTCCTCCCCTCAGAATTATGGTGGCAGGATGTGTATGAACGCGCCTGTGCATGTACATGGGTGTGGTGTATGTGTTGGGGGAAGTGGAATGACAGAGGAGTATGGGGAGTGACAGTCACTACACAGAGCTTTGCCAGGAATCTAGGCTTTAGTTGTGTTCCCCCACAATCACACAATAGAATATAGTAAACTGTGTTTGCAATGCACTAGGCAGAAGATTTAAAAAATGGCAAAAGAGTAAAGATAAATCTGTGAGTGGGCTATGCCTGGCAATGTAGGTCTATAATCCTAACTACTGAGAAGCCCACGACAGAAGGATAACAAGTTCAAACCCTACATGGGCTACAGAGTGATTTCAAGGCTAGCCTGGTAGACATGGTGAAACTGGGTCTCAAAATAAAAAGTAAAAAGGACAGGAATAAAGCTCAGTGGTAAAGTGCTTGCCCACCATGTCTAAAGCCCAAGGTTCAATTCCCAGCACAGCAAAAAAATAAGCTGTGAGTATTGGAAGAATGAAAAGAAAGGAAGAGACTGGAGTTGTGAGTGAAATGAACAAAGAAAACTGATGCTTTATGCTTCATGCCTCAATGTCCCCTAAAGGCCATGTGTTAAATGGCTTCTAGCTTGTGGCGCTATTAGAAGATGGGGGACGGGGACGTGGTGCTTGAGGACAGGGGATAAGGGTGAGGAAGTTAGGTCACTGATCTTGAAGGGGATATTGGGACTCTGGCTCCTTTTGTTTCCCAGCTACCATAAAATGAGTGGCTTTGCTCTGGCACACATTCACTGTCACAATATTCTACATTGTCACAGGCCCACAATGATGGGGCCAAGCAACAGTGCACTGACATTTTTTTAAATGAACTCACATAAATATTTTCTCCTGTAAGCTGATTGCCTCAGGCATTTTGTCACACCAATAGAGAGCTGACTGATACAGGGACACTAAGAGACTCAGGCATAAACTTTCAGGATTATTTTCTTTCAAAGTATCTGAACTACTCTGAATAATCTGCAGTTAGTTTTTGCACAAAATTTGAACAACATAAAAGTTTCTGGCACATCCTGAAATTCGTATGCACAGATTAGAGATCAACATAACGACAATATCAGTAGTTACTACCTGCTAATTAACAGAATAATGCTGACAGCAACAATCGGAAAACAAGTTCTTTCGGTCTTAGCAGTCAAGTCACGGGGATTCCTCCTTGAACTGTACAAGGCTTTGATGCACTGCAGCACTGCTTAATCTCTTTGTACTACAGAGGTTGTCAAGTTTCATAAAACTCCCGATACTTATCAAATCCACAGGTTCTCAGTTATAACCTCCCTAAAAATTAGTCAGACTTGATTTTGTAAAAGAACAATGAGATAATTAAAATGAGTGTTTTCCAAACTTTACCATCAAGAATTTCAAACATTTACCAAAGTATAAACCACAGTATAATGAACCCCCATGTACTCACCAAAGCCTCAACTACTCTTCACAGAGGTCTAGTCTTTTTTCATTCCCCATCCTCTGTCTAATTTTGAAGCAAATCCCTTATTTCATGCCATGTACAGACATTTAATATCTCTTAAAGCTATATCTCTAAAGCTATGACTAAAAACATTACCACCATATCAATATCATACCTAAAAACTATAAACTTTGGGACTAGTTAATTCCAGTGTATGGTATTTTTTTATTTGTAATTTCTTAGAAAGATTTTTCACGCCGGGCGGTGGTGGCGCACGCCTGTAATCCCAGCACTCGGGAGATAGAGCCAGGCGGATCTCTGTGAGTTTGAGGCCAGCCTGGGCTACCAAGTGAGTCCCAGGAAAGGCGCAAAGCTACACAGAGAAACCCTGTCTCGAAAAACCAAAAAAAAAAAAAAAAAAGATTTTTCACTTTATTTCATGTGTTTGAGTGTTTTGCAAGCATGTATGTCTGTGCACCTGGTACAGAAGAGGATGTTGAAACTGGAGTTATGGACAGTTGTAAGCTGCTATGTGAGTGCTAGGAAGAGAATCTGGGTCTTTTGCAAAAACAACAAGTGCTCCTAATAGCTGAGCCACCTCTCCAGGCCACATTTTTGAATAATAAGATTATTAAACAATTTTAAGTGTCTAAAATTTATCAAGCCACAGAATATTTATAGATCATCTATCTCTATAGGCACTCCAAGGTTTTATGTATGTTATCAAACAAGTAAAGAAGCATTCCCTGGCCTTACATCAATTACAGCTCAAGAGAAAAGGCACAAGTGTGATGTATCAGCTAGACGTAGTCACCTTAGAACTGAAATAATGTGAGTAAATGTGTTCTGAGAAAACAGTGGTCTAGGAAGCTCCAGGAAAACAGAGTGCACAGGTTGTCCTTAGCAATGGTTGCTGAAGTGCAACCAAGGTCCTTGATGAAAACCAGGAAGAGGTATAGTCATGTCAACTCATCACCTGAGTGTATCAAGTGAGATGAGAAGCAGAGCAGGAAATGCAGTCTGGGGAAGGAGACAGGTTGGGAACACGAATCTGCCCAAAGGAAAAACTTAAGAAGTGCTGGAATCTGCTGGGTTACAGCCAGTTGAGCTTTCCTGATGGAGCATTTATTTTAAATGAATAATGGAGACACCTGTTGTTCAAAGTAAAAGTCTTCAGTTAACCAGGGATTTATGAGTACCAGGCCTGCTCTACCCTGGGACTATTGGCATAGTGTCCATCCAGCTAAGCCCACTTGCTGTATAGCTTCTAACACCAGGAGTATGCAACAGAAATACATGTAGATTTGGCCAATGTGAACTCAGCCCCTTTTTACAACAAGGAAATAGTTTAAAATGATGGCAAGTCAAAATTTAGAACTTCCTGAAATGTTAACTGTTTAAGAAAGAACTAAACCCTGACCAATGAAGTAGAGATTGATATTTGAGCATTAGAAATTATTCATCCTTTCCCAATCTAGAAATACTTCATGTTTGAACTAAGTGGTTTAGACCTAACATGGCCTGATGAATCACAGACTACACAGCAACATAACCCTACAGCTGAGCTGCCTCAAACAAACCACCATGCTATTTCTGCCATGGTCAGCGACACTGGGTTAGTATCCTTACCTTTTACCAC
This sequence comes from Peromyscus eremicus, assembly GCF_949786415.1. Classification (NCBI taxonomy): domain Eukaryota; kingdom Metazoa; phylum Chordata; class Mammalia; order Rodentia; family Cricetidae; genus Peromyscus; species Peromyscus eremicus. Next base: position 48,765,662 of record NC_081439.1, read on the forward strand.
ATCAGCTACATTACAGGTAGGATCGATACTCCCTATGTGCTTAGGATGCGCAGGATTGGTGTCACCACCAAAGAGAAGTGCTAAATGAACACAAAAGAGAAGGAAAGGTGTTGAAACACAGCAAGCTGAGATGGCCAAGCACAGAAATACATTTCTAATTGTCAAAAAGGATTCTTTATTTTAAGAATCATTTCAGCATCCACAATGACTTAGAATAATGCAATCCAGCTGATGGCTGAGCAAATACATCAGCCAAAAAGGGGAAAGGATGTACTTCAGGTCTCTTCAGTTGCAGTCAGTGGACCCTAAAGCAGCGGCACACGGCAGGGGCCCAATCCTTTCTCCTTCCGCTGATGGAAACTGGATCAAGACACTTCCATGCTTGGCAGCTTATCTCCCTGCTCAAGACTCTTGCAGTCATTTATCCCAATCCCTAAACATTCACAACGTGAAGGCCAGGCCAGTTGTGAGGAACCTTCACTGGCAACACTACCAATGCCTGCATCATGGAGGTTCTTTTTCAATTCTTTGTACATCAACAAGATTTGTTCAAATAATTTAGAAAAATATTCCATTTACTCTATACAGTAGTTGCAAACTTTTATTCCTAAATAAAAACCTAAAGAACCTAAAGAGAAAAAAAGCAACTCAAGCCAAATTTTCATAGGCAGACTTTCTATTAAATCAATCAACACTTGGAAATTTTCATAGGCAGACTTTCTATTAAATCAATCAACACTTGGAAACTGCCACTATCTCAGTAAAAAGCTGGCTAGCATTTAGTTCCCTTTTCTCTATAAATTGTCATACATTTGTTTCTAAATGTATACATAAAGACATACTTAAGAGTTCTATAACATTTGTTTATCTAAATGAGTTTAAAAAAATGAGTAAGACAAACAAAACATGCTTTGTCCATTCTCTGATTCAGCAAGAATGACTCCAAATATGTGAATGCTTTTTCCTTAAAATTAAAAAAAAAATCAAGCCAGGTGACACACTAGAAATCAGCCAAGAAGTTCTTTGCGCTGAAAAGAATTTTAGATGTTTCCCCTGTCTATCACCATGGGGAACAGACTAAAACTCTCAAAGTCGCATCATGGACTGATAATCTTGCTTCCTCAGTTGTTCCTATCACTGTGGAATAAAGGGAATTGCTTATATATCCAACATGCCAATTCAATATTCCCAGTTTTGATGTTTTTAAAACTAAAAAAGAAAATACATGTATGGACTAAGAAAAAATACTCCCAGGTACATTAAATTATTGAGAAGTTAATGTGGCAGCCATTAAAACCAGTCCCTTGTCTCCACAGAAATGTAGCTGCAGAGCCCTTGAAAGACAGGCAGTGGTCCCGCCTCTAATGTAAGCACCCCAAATGTCTTCCTCGGACAGGTTTCAATCAAGAATACTGATTAAGCGATGTTTATAATAGGAAGGATTCACTTAAGAAAAACTGAACTAGAAATGAAATTTCTACAGCTAAAAGTCTAAGTCAGTAAATTAGAAGTGAAACACAAGGAAAACTTTTCAGAAAAATCAATATGGTTACCTTTTCACAACTGGACCCAACATAACCCACTTACTGTGTTGGTTAATGAGCATGCGGAAAGAAATGCGGTTGGTATAAAAACGATCCAGGAAATACTGGATGTTACTGCTAATAAATGGATCAAACCCGAACTTTTCCTTGTATTCTATCACGCCTTGGGCCATTGTAGGAACAACATCGTTGTGTCTGTTTCTGATATTAATGAGAACATGGAGAAAGCTGTATGGGAAGGAAACAAAGTGGTGAGTCTGTATTTCATAGACCGGAACACACTTCCACCTCTGTCTAGTTACCTGTTAGTACTCTTTATAAGAATAAATACTACTTCTATCAGATAGTAAAAGGAAGTAGTCAGCCGGGCGGTGGTGGCGCACGCCTTTAATCCCAGCACTCGGGAGGCAGAGCCAGGTGGATCTCTGTGAGTTCGAGGCCAGCCTGGGCTACCAAGTGAATTCCAGGAGAGGCACAAAGCTACACAGAGAAAGCCTGTCTCGAAAAACCAAAAAAAAAAAAAAAAAAAAAAAAGGAAGTAGTCATAAACATTAAAACTTAATTCAAGCTTTGGTTTGAAACTTACTACCAAAATTCTTTCAGAACTACACAAAGTAGTAAAAAAGTGCTATCTAATAAAGCTTAAAAATAAGTTCAAATAATTTGTTAGGAATGCACTTACATTTTGGAGTTCTATAATTTTTTTTTTAACTAAGAATTACAGAACATATCAATGCTTCTCCTGACAACATGAGGACAATCTTGCCAAAGTCTCTAAGGACTTAGAAATGGAGTCTTAAAGCAGCGCTTCTTCTCTGAATAAAGAATGCCAAGCTTTTCATGAGCAAGAATTTGAAATCATCTCCTTCCTGCAGTGTAACATGAGGTAACGTAGATATAAAAACTCAACAGAAATAAACTCATTTGCCGGGAACAGTGGCACATACCCATAGTTCCAGATACTCGGGAGGCAGAAGCAGGGGGGTACTTGGGCTAAGGTGTTTAAGAATAGCCTGCACCAGAAGAGCTAGACTATATAAGACAAACACACAGGAAGTAGGCCCCTTTTGGAGAGCTCTCTTGGCTGAAGCAGGAAGGGTAAGGCTCTTAGTTCTGACCTCTTGGCTTTCTTCTCTGAATCGGCTCTGTGTTTCTTATTTAATAAGACGGTTGGTTACATCTACAACTTCTTCAACCTCGTTATCTTTAATAGATTTGCTGAAAGTTTTTTATATCCTCTTGATTTAATTTTGATAAATCATGTGTGTCAATAAATGTATCTATTTCTTCTAGATGTTTTCTGAGTTTTGTAATACAGGTTGCAAAGTATTCTCGAATAATTAAAAAAAAAAGAGTAGCCTGCACAATATAGGAAGATGCCCACCTCCAAATCAAACTCACAAATCATCTTCAAGGATTCTGGCACATTACTGTAAAGATGTATAGAGAAGGGACTGAGAGATGGCTCAGTGGTCAAGAGCACTGGCTGCTCTTCCAAAGGAACCAGTTTGCATGGACACTGTGGTAGCTTGAATAAAAATGGTCCCCAGCTGGGTAGCAGTGGTAGGCACCTTTAATCCCAGCACTTAGGAGGCAGAGGCAGGACTATTACACAGAGAAATCCTGTCTGGAAAAATAAAAAATTTAAAAAATGGCCCCCAAAGAATGCTTAGGGAGTGGCACAATTAGGAGGTGTGGCCTTGTTGGAGTACGTGTGGCCTTGTTGGAGGAAGTGGGTTGCTGGGGGCTTTGGGATTCCAGATGCTCAAGTCAGGCCCAGTGTCTCTCTCTTCCTGCTGCCTGTGGACCCAGATGTAGAACTTTCAGTTCCTCCTCCAGCTGCCTGCATGCTGCCATGCTTCCTCCCACGACAACAACGGACTAAACCTCTGGAACTCTAAGCAAATCCCAATGAAATGCTTTCCTTTATAAGAGTTGCAGTGGTCATGGTGTCTCTTCACAAGAATAGGACATTAACTAAGACACACATGGTGGCTTACAACCGATTTTAAGTCTAGTCCCAGGGGAGCTGACTCCCTCTTCTGGACTCCATAGGCACCAAATACTCATGTGGTACACATGTTTTGTAGACAAAACACCCACACATATAAAATTAAAAATAATAAATTTAAAAACATGTATAGAAAAAAATATATGAAATACAGTGACTTTAAGAACAGAAAAATAAGTCAAGCAATGAAACAAAAAAAAAATTATGAAGCCAGGCTCAAAGGTTGAGTAAATAGCTGTGCACCAAAATGTAGCATATTAAGAGTATAACAATGTGGGGTCTGGAGAGATAGCTCAGCAGTTAAGAGTACTGATGGCTCTTCTAGAGGACCCAGGTTCGATACCCAGCACCCACATGGCAGTTCACAACTGTCTGTGGCTCCAGTTCCAGGGATCTGACACCCTCACACTGACATACAAGCAGGAAAAAACACCAAAGCACATGGAATAAAAATAAATTTAAAAAAGAATGTAACAATGTAAGTCAGTAAGGGAATGATTAAACCGATTAGGCCAGAGGTCTAATCATAAAACAATTTCAAGCCTTTAAGCCCCAATTAAATGAAAAATGAAAGAGTGAGACTGGGAAGATGGCTTAGGGGTACAGTGATGAGGCTCTGTACCCAAATGAAAGCCAGGTGTGGCAGCACATCTCAGTAACCCAGAGCTAGGGGAGTGGAGACAGGTGGATCCCAGTCAAAACATCGAGTTCTTGTTCAGTGAGAGAGCCTGTCTGGAAAAATGAGGAGTGATCAAGGAAGACATCTGATGCCAACCTCTGGTCTCCACATGAAAATGCACACATATACATACACACACATGTATACACATAAACCTTACATAAAAGTTCATTTCTTTTTTTTTTTTTTTTTTTGGTTTTTCGAGACAGGGTTTCTCTGTGTAGCTTTGCGCCTTTCCTGGGACTCACTTGGTAGCCCAGGCTAGCCTCGAACTCACAGAGATCCGCCTGCCTCTGCCTCCCGAGTGCTGGGATTAAAGGCGTGCGCCACCACCGCCCGGCTAAAAGTTCATTTCTTTTGAAAAAGATAAAAATGTTGAGTGAAATCACAAACAATAAAAGAAAGCCAGCTGAATTTAGTATGTAATTTTAAAATAAAGAAGGCTGTTCTAAGCTTATTAGCAAGGGCAGAAACACATAACATAAAGAAACAAAGATAACTGTAGAATTTCAGAAGCACACATGAATAAAAGAAGGCACAAAAGTCCTTATACTTAGTGAAGATGAACATCCTATTGAGAAACTAGGAAAAGGGTCTAATATTAGTGGGGAAATCTATGAAAAAGCAAGCACAAATGCCAACCAATTAACCAGCACAAAAGCAAAGTAAACTATGTGAAACTGTTCTTTCTTTCTTAGGATGGCAAATAATAGCCAGGGTAGGTTGCGTGTGGGCACTAAATGGAACATTTGCTAAGGGCAACTTAAACCAAATATATCTGAAATCCAAAGAGGATAATTCCACTTCTAGGATCAACGCTGGGGAAACAACTGAACAAGGTGAATAGCTGTTTTTAAAAACTGCTTTCACACACATACATGCATGCATCATACACAGAGAACATGGGGGTGGAGGGTGAGGGGGTGGACATGAGAGAAAGAAAATAAAAGCTGTTTTGGGAGCACTGTTTGAGCTAGCAAGATGGCTCAGTGGATAAATGCACTTGCTGTGTAAGCCTGGTGACCTGAGTTTGGATCTCTGGAAGCCATGGAAAGGGAAGGCAAAGACCAACACCCAAGGCTATCCTCTAACCTCTACACAAACAACATGACAAACACCTATGCACATATACTCATACATACATACATACACACACACATACATACATATATATAAGTATTTTTAAAAACTACAAACCAGTCTAAAATTCAACACTAATGTGTCAAATTGCATGACCTATCTGTAGAAGAATTAATAATATGTGCCAGGCAGTAGTAGAACACACCTTTAATCCCAGCACTATGGAGGCAGAGGCAGGCGGATCTCTGAGGCCAGCCTGGTCTACAGAGAGAATTCCAGGACAGCCAAGGCTAGAAAAAAACCGTCTCAAAAAGCCAAATGTGTGTGTGTGTGTGTGTGTGTGTGTGTGTGTGTGTGTGTGTGTGTGTATAAGTACCAGCTATGTGCTACACAATAACATTTCAATGACAGACTCTATACACAACAGTGTCCCCAAAAGATTATGTCCCCTAGTAAGGCTGTCGTCCTCTTAAGTTTGTATGAGGATACTCCACAGTGTTCACACAAACAAATTTTCCTCATGAAGCATTTCTCTAAAGGTATCGGTCATTAAGTGATGCACAATTGTATTGTGAAACTATTAATAATGTCCAAGAACTATTGTAGACACTTATTTCTATAAAAATTGCTAGGCAGTGGTGGTACATGCTTTTATCCTAGCACTTGGGAGGCAGAGGCAGGTGGATCTCTGTGAGTTCAAGGCCACCCTGGTCTACAGAGCGAGTTCCAGGACAGCCAGGACTACATACAGAGAAATTCCATCTTGAAAAACCAAAACAAACAAACAAAAACCCAAACAAAAACAAAAAACTTCACACTCATGTAATATGAATGCTTAGGGTACATAAGGGTAGAAGAAAATGTTAGCTGTGGTTGTCCCCTAGTAATTTAATGGAAATTTAGGATAAGTTTTCTTTTATTTAAGTCTTATTTTTCTCAATGGAATACTTCTATAACAAATATATACATACAATGATAGCAAAGATGAGTAAACTCTGAAACTAGAAGTTCATAATTAGCCAGGCTTGGTGACACACATCTTAATCCCAGCACTCGGGAGGCATAGAAGGCAGCTAGATCTCTGAGTGCAAAACCAGCCTGATCCACACAGTGAGAACCTGTCTCAAAAACAAAACAAAACCAAAAAATGCCCAAGTTCACAATTATTCACAAGAAATTTTACAATGGGTAATTTTTCCTCATATACCTCTTTCCAATAACGTATTTATAAATTAAATATCAGTAAAATGAAACAATTCATTATAGTGCAGAAACATCTTTACTTGAAGAGAAGAGGCTTACTTTAATGGATGAATTCTCAGAATACTTCCCTACTCTCCTGGGCTTTTTTTCTATCTCCATCATGATGATCAATTTGATTTACATAGATGACCCCCCAGTTAGTGATCCCATATAACCTCTAGCTGAACAGAAAGGGATGTTCAGGACACTAGCTCACCTTTCACTTCTTCCTTTACTAACAGCATGGGGCTTCTCCAATCTCCACTTTCCAAACTAGCTGCATAAAGCCAGCAAGTTATCACAACTCACCGACTGAGAATTACTGACATGATCTAGCACACACTGGATTCGGTACTCTCCATTTACATATCGTCCTTGATGGAAATTTTGTTACAGAGACAGGACTCCAGAAAAACCATAGCAATGAATTAATAGTTGTGTACTTCTCCAAATCTATATCCTCAAATGTAGAACTAGGGGCCAGCTTCGCTTTGAGAATTTCAAAATGTCCCCAACTAATGATTTCAGGAAACAAAGCTCCTGGAATCAATCCCTTTGATGTCAACACCTTAAATGACAGCAGTGACTAGTATCAAGGAAGCAAGTGTGGCTCTAACCCAATGCTTGCACTTTTCACACTTCACGGATCCATTAGAGAAAATACAACTAACCCTGAGCTACCTTCTTCTGACTGGAACTAGTCATTTCGGCAGTATGGTACAATGCAAAGAACCACTACACTAAGGAAAAGGAACCATGACTCATAGGTGCTCTGGTATGCGGTGTCACAACCTTGAGAACATTTTTCTACACTTCTGACCTCCGTATTTCCTTGTTTGTGAATTCACATCTGGGTGAAAAAACACTCCAAGGTTGTTTGTGTAGTATAGTGTTTCCCTAGTTCTTTTCATGGAACATCCGAGTCAAGTGTCTGTCTCACAATTATATGGATTATGTCTATACTTAAAAGAAACTTCTCAGCGAGCATTCATTGTACACTCCCAAAACAGGAAGAAATTAGGGTAGAAATACTTAATTTCTCTTGGGGAAAAAAGGCCATTAACAGCTATGGTTTTCTGGAGTTATGTTTTGTTGAAGAACAAAAATGAAAAACAGAAATACTTTCCAGTAACATGAGAATTCAGTAGTCTCTGTGCATAGTGTCAGCAACAGAATTCAGGTTGTTGTATAAACACACACACACACACACACACACACACACACACACACACTTATGTTTCTCCAAAACAAAATCACTACAGTTTTCTGAGATCAACTGTAATATCTCATTGGAAAATATGTTTTAAGTCGATGGATTAGGTAGATAATTCATGTATATTTCATGTGTATGTGGAGGCTACTGCATTCTTCAAACTACCACTAGATGGAACATTCACCACAATGCTTATATTAAACTGGTGTCCAGCTCACCCTGACTAAATATATTAAGAATTATGTCATGAAGTATTAACTGGAGTTTCATTATTCTTTGTGTACTGTGCTAAATTCTTAAATTTAAAAAAATTCAATAATGTCATTACCCACAAGAAAATTAAAACTTTTGTCTGAATTCTACTTTCTTGTGTTCTCAGATGTATGTGTAGTATATATAGGTATATGCATGTTAGAATGTGAGTACACAAATTCTCAAACACATACATGTGGAGGCCAGATTAGACAACATACATTGTTGTCTTCCTTATTCACTCTCTACCTTATCGGTCAAAACAGGGTATCTCACTTGAACCTAGAGCTCACTTATTTGGATAGTGTAGCTAGGCAGCTAAACTTAAGAGCTCACAGTTTGGGGTAGTTTAGCCCCCAGCTTCCCTGGAGACTCCCAAGTACTAGAATACTAGGCAGGTTGCCAAACCTTCCCAGTGTTCATTTGACTACTGCAGATCCAAATGCAGGCCCTTACTTGTGCAGGTATGTTAAGCACTTTAACAAGCGAGTATCTCCCCAGCCCTGAATTACAATTCTTGAGGCCCAATAGCACGAGTTCCAATTATCAAAATATTCTTTTGCCTACATAGTTTTACTTTCAGGTAAATTGCACCATACTTACGTATCTAAAACCCGTGGGTCTTCTGGGCTCTTGTTTTCATACTCTAAAAGTTCAAGGAAGCTTTGCATGTACCTAAAAAAGAAAAGTCACCATATTAGCTGCCTGTCTCACATCCTTTCCCTTTTCATAAGAGCACCCCAAGTTTTCACTCGGGTTTTACCCCTGAAGTGCTTCAGGCAAATTTGCTTCCTCCGAAGCATGTAGGTAGCTCCATTTTTCTCTGGGAGATCCGTTTTCTCTTGTCAGTTATTACTCATCAGTCCAATGGTCCTATGAATCGTGTGCATCCCTGAACACAGGGACTGATTCAGGAATAGGCCTAATGCTTCAAGTCAGGCTGAAAGAAGTACACGGAAGACTTGCTGGAGGTCTCTGAGAGAGAAACGGACTTCTCTGCTCTTCTACAGTGTGCTGTACAAACAGGAAATCTGCCACTGCTAAAGGCAGTGTGCCACCTGGAAGAAAGCTCACCTGAAAACAAAGCCAACACTATAAAACACAGCTTTGCTAGCTTCATGGGTCTCTGACTCTAACTAACAGGAAAAGCTCATCCTATGACTGCCCCTTTTAGTTCTACAAGCCAGCTTCAGCTGGATCGTCTGCTATTACAAATGCATCCCAGATCTTGGAGTTACAGACAGTTGGGAGCTGCCATGTGGGTGCTGGGAATTGACCCCGGGTCCTTGGAAGAGCAGCCAGTGCTCTTAACCACTGAACCATCTCTCCAGCCCCTTATAATTTTTTTGAAACAGGGTCTCACTATGTAGCCTTGGCTAGCCTAGAAATCAATATGTAGACCAGGATGAACTTGAACTCATAGAAATCAACCTGCTACTGCTTCCTGGATTCAGGGATTAAAGGCATGCACCACCACACTTGGCAAAAAGAACATACAATTTTAAGAAGTGCCCTGGGTTGATGCTGAAATGTACATCAAGAATACAAGAAGGCTCCTTCTCAGAGTAAAATTAACTTCACCAATATATATTAGAAAAATACATGTTAGGCCTTCAGAAAAAGATTCTGGATTGATCATATTTCTCAGTAAGGGTCAAGGTGGGAAAGAGAACATAAACATGAATTATGAAAGAGCAAATATAACTAAATGTTACTGGTGAAGCTGGATGGCAATTCTTTCTACTGCTCTTACAATTCTTAAGTAGGAAATTATTTTTCAGAACAGAACGTGTAAGGATGAAAAGAAATGGTATACATATAGTCTGAAGTAGACATGGACAATGGGGAAGATACAAAGGTCAAACACAGTAATCTAAGTCTATACTTCACTTTGCCTGTGTGTGTGTGTGTGTGTGTGTTTGTGTGTGTGTGTGTGTGTGTGTTTGTGTGTGTGTGTGTGTAATAAAAAAGTAAATTTGTTATTTACTTCTGGTTCCTGGTACAGTTCCTAAACCTTCAAACTTACAGAATGACAGGAGTATTTTTGCTATGCATAAGAAGCATCTATTGTTCACATCTGAGTTATTCTAATGATGTCAGTTAGGGTGGGACATTTAGAGAGTGTCAACATGATCCTGATCAAAACAATGAGCAAGTGACTGGGGAGCTATAACTTTTGATCCAATCCCCAACCTCTGTGGAGGCATGAGGCCTGAAAATGAAACTCTCTAAACACGCCTGAATTAGAAGATTCTGAAATCCTTGTGTTGAACACCTGGAGGCGCCAATAGAGCACACTCAAAGGGGGCACAGATGCTACAAAGCTACACCAACATCTTGTCTGATATACTTCTACCATCTTTGCTGTTTCTGAATGATATCTTTTACAGTCTACCTGTAAATATAAAAAAAAGTGACTTCCTGAGTTCTATAATCCACTTGAGCAAATTATAAACCTCACAAGGGGGTCATGGAAACTCAACGTCCAGTCAGTCAGTCAAAAGCACACACATGGCATCTGAGGTGTGGTGTTAGTCTTGGGGAACTAAGCCCTTAAACTGTGGGCTCTGTGCTGACTTCACATACTCAGTATCAGGATTGAACAGAGTTGCTGAACACTCAGCTGGTGTCTGGAAAATTGGTTAATGTTGGAAAACATTTCAGAGACAGTAATTCACTTTGAAGTTCCTGAAGTAACTGCTACATAAGCAATGAATTGCTACCACTTACTAGATCAAAGGACTTGACCTTGCCTACCTAGCATCCTCAACATAGTTGTCCCTGACAGTGACTTATACTTTCTACAGCAAAATTTCCAATGATGGTCTTGAAGCAATAAAGAAGTCTCATACAAACAAGCATTTGTTGCTCCTTCCCTCTAAAACAAGCTATGAGTCCAGAGCAGAACGCGACTATGGCATCAAATCCATAGTCATTGTTTCTCTGATCTTTCCTAAGGACTATAAACCTCATAGTCAAGAGCTTCTTGCTGCTTTTCTAGAAAGGGGGTTAGACAGCGAACCTGTAAGACCATCTAAAATTGTGAGTAATGGAGGAAGTCCCTAGTGAACGTGTAAGTATCAGATGAAGTCCTGAGTGAATGCATGTTGCTGACATGAGCATGGCCATGTTGAGGATGCCAATGCCTCAGATTCATGGGAATGGTAGACTCATCCCCTGGTCAACATGTAGATGTTGACAGTGTGTACAGAAAATGTCCACTGAAGTTTCTTCCTCCCAGATATTTACACCCTGAGACTGTTCCCCTACAGAGATCCCCTACCTAGACCAGCTCAACTTGAGCTAAACTCCTTATTCAGCTGTATACAACAAATCCACCTCTTCAGTGACGTTGATGCAACTCCATCAGAATGCACAGCTTACTTGAGTCTGGCTTTTCTGAATGTGTACAGTCTATCATTTTCTTCACTCTCCATCACCCGAGTTAGGTCAATCCCTAAGCCATGCAAGTTCATAGCCTAAAACAGTGCTTCTCAGAAGAACTTCATATTCTAGAGGAATGCTGCTGAATGGCCATTCTCTATCAGGAGCAAGCCCCCCCCCCAACTCTCTAGTTTTCCAGCTCATGACGTTTTCTTATGATGCTCTCCTGCTCCTCTGCACCAGTCAGTTCCATCCACCCATAAAGGAACAGTACAGGACCAGAGGCAGCATTTTCTGCCCCTTTTTTTGTTCTCACAACACTGCTCCTGATTAGCAATGTGTACACCACCTGGTCCCTACAGTCCTCTAGCTTTCTCCAGACACTTCCACAATGCTTTTATAGCAGAGTAGACCAAACATGCAAACCCCTGTCTAAAAACACAACATCTTTTCTTACAGCCTCCTACCCACTCAGTGATCTCACCTAGGGAGGAAAGTCATCACAAACTCTACTCCTTCTGTTAGAGAATACATGCCTTATAACCAGAGCTAGAACTGATTTAACTTTGTTTTAACTTTAAGATCTTTCATAGAGCAGATGCAGCAAAGCATGGAACTGATACTATTTCCATGTGAGGTTCCCCTGTAAATGATTTGACTGTTCACTCATCTCCATCATAGATCTTTAAAACAAAAACAAAGGAGGCAAGGCTGAGACTTACTGAAAGTAGAAAATGCCTCCCTAGCCAAAGGAAAGCAAATGGGTTAGTCATGGAGCTGAACTGATGGAGTGCTTGCCTAGTGCTCTGTTGCCAAAGCTGTGCTTCAATCCCCAGTAACCGGACATGGTGACACACGTGTGGGATCCCAACCTTCGGGAGGCAAGAGGATCAGAAATGCAAGGTCACCTAGGCTACAAATTGAATTCAAGACCAGTCTGGGATACATGAGACACTGCTTCATTTTTTTTAATGAAAGTGGGTCCAATGATACCTGGCCACTGCATTGCCATTCTTTTTATATTATTCCCTAATTTTTTTCAATGAAGCAACCGTGTTTTTAACAAGAGAAAAAGTGAAAAGTTAAGGAAGCATCTTATGGTTTAAGATAATTTCATTAAACAGTTTTAAAATGAAACTATTTTTGTTTTTTGGAACAGGGTTTCTCTGTATAACAGCTCCGGCTGTCCTGGAACTTGCTTTGTAGCCCAGGCTGGCCTCACAGGCTGGCCACCTGTCTCTGCCTCCCAAGTGCTGGGATTATAGGTGTGTGCCGCCACCACCAGGCCAGTTTTTAAATGAACAGTTAAAAGAAAAGTGTTTAGATGCAAGGAAAACTTAGGTATCCTGAATGACTCATTCCCAGAAAGACTTCTGTGGAAAATGGTTCCAATGCCAAAATGTTCCACGCATTGTAGGGTGATCACAACACTCACTTACCAACTCTGAACTAATCCCACCGAAGGGCGGTTTAACAAATTATCCGGCAAAAGATTAACTTCTCTCATTGTGTTAGCCAGTCGAACAGGAAGCTCCTTGCGCAGAAACATGTATGACGTTTTTTCACATGCATTATCTCTACCTATTAAGAGGTAAAAAAAATTCCGCAAAATTAACATCCAGAGACATAAAATGCTCTCATGTTAACAGAATTACTACTGGTCAGGAAAAGAAAATTAAGTAATATAACAGTATCTGGCTAAATTTTTATTCTCTGAAATAGTAAGTTTAAGAAAACCACTTAATTAGAAGAGAAAAAGAACATTTATTCCAAGAGGCAACTTAAAAAAATTTTTTTCTTAACACAAATATGTACCTAGTGTTACCGGCCACAATATAAAACTGACCTGGGATATAATTTGAGTGTTTTCAAATAAACACTGTGGGGAAATTGCCAAGTACAGAAACAGTACAACATGTAAATCCACTCCTGCTCATAGTAGTTTTCAGGGAGGCAACGTGATCCATTCATTCTGTAAATATTCCTATTGTGTGCCAACCATTTGCTAAGAGTTTTCTTCCAATGTTTCTTTAGGAAACACACAGCTCTACCACCCTGGAAGCAGAAGCTCTGTGATTCCCAATAAGGGACTCTAAGCCAGAATATTATGTCTAAAAAAAAAAAAAATAGCTTACAACGTCCTCCCAGGTGAATGATCCACTATGACACGTCCAAGATGGAAAAACCGTATCATACAGGTCAGTGAGGTAAGGCAGGCACAGCGATCGAGTAGCATGTGAACTCACTTCCGAGTGGATAGCAGACACTGAGACTAGAATGTGAGTTCCTAGGGTTGGGGATGGTAGGGATGGAGGGGGATTTATCGATGGCTGCTAAGCTTAAGTGTAATGCGGTACAGTATGTCTAACAATTACGCACCATCCATTTCAAAACATGAGAAGGCTTTTGAAAGTTTGTCAGGAGAAAGGAGCAAATGTTTAAGGAGACAAATATGTTTAACCTGATGTGAACATTATGCATAGTGAACATTATATGCTACTCCATTAATATGATTAATATAAACAGATTACTACATATCAGATAAAAATAAAAAAGTAACAGAAAAGACATGGTCAGGGAATCTTCTGGAGCTGGTTGTGCATTCATATAAACAGGGTAGGGTGAGAGAAAAGGCACCTGGCCACCTACAAGAGGAAGCCTGGGCCCTTTTCCCACCTGTCTCGTAGCCCCAGCAGGTCCCTGAACCTGTTACAAACTTATGGCTGGGGGAACAGATGTGAAATAGAGGATATCAGCTTTGGGAACACCAACACCCTCCAGCCCCAGTTGTGAAACATTTGCTAAGCTTTGCCTTGTTTCTGAACTTTAGCTGCCATAATCTGTAAGGCAGGGGGCAGACTTTGAACATGCAACAACACGTGACCCTGGTCCTCCACTCTGTATACTTAGGAGTCTATCCCCTCTCCCTACTAATGCTAGGCCTCCTTGATGCTCCACACTCCCTGGAAGCTGTTCTGGAATGAGCCAAGACCAGCCCCCTCCAAACTCTAATTTTTCCCTATATAAAAAAGGCAGCATCTGAGGGATTCACACACAATATTTTCTTTTCTTTTCTCTGTTTGTTTTTTTCAAGAAAGGGTTTCTCTGTGTAGCTCTGGCTGTCCTGGAACTCGTTCTGTAGACCAGGCTGGCCTTGAACTCACAGAGATCCACCTGCCTCCGCCTCCCAAGTGCTGGGATTAAAGGTAGGCACCACCACTGCCCAGCCACACAATATTTTCTAATGCTTTCACTTGCTTCCTGGTTTTTCCCCTTTCCTTTCTAGAAAAGAAAGCTTGAAACAAAAGTACCCACTACTGAAAGTCATCTGTGATGGATCTTTTCTTTCTCATCAACCTGGATCCCATTTCCATATTCAAACAAGTGAGAATCAAGATTGGTCTTAAATCATTTCATTCATTCTAAGTGAGTATACTGAAAGTAAATCTTTAATGGATGATTCTTTCACTTTCCCCTTAGTGCTCTGATGCATATATTAGTCCATAAACACCCATCCCAAGTAAGAGGGGAAGGGATGTAATACTCCAGAAATAAGCATCCAACCACTACTTTCTAGAGGAGATTTTGGTAGTTTTGCTTCAAATATACATTATTCCTAATGATCCATATAATTTAATTTTAAATGCACTAAAATGCTGGTATTGCCACAGTTAATCTCATTGGAGCTACTATCTAAGTTAAACTATAAATCTGGATTTTCACAGGCCAGATGAAATACTATAGATCCTGGTAAAAAATACATTGGCAAAAGCACTTGTTAAGCCAGGTGGTGGTGGTGGTGGTGGTGGTGGTGGTGCACGCCTTTAATCCCAGCAATTGGGAGGCAGAGGCAGGCAGATCTCTGTGAGTCTGAGAACAGCCTGGTCTACAGAGCAAGTTCAGGACAGCCAAGGCTGTTTCACAGAGAAACTCTGTCTCAATAAACAAACAAACAAAAAGCACTTGTTAAAGTACACAGAAAGTATCACTGTGGGCTGACGAAGACCAGCCTTCAATCAAGCTTCTTCTGAAACCTCTCTCTCAACAGCCCAGACCTTACACTCTACGTTGACCTGCTTAGAAGAGTTGAAACAAGAACCTTGCTATGTCATTTTAGCAAAAGTCCTCTGCCCTTGGTGTCTGGTCTCCCTTGGTATTGATCAAATTGCTCACCCCCTATTTTAGGTATCTAAACATTCCAGACAGTTTTGAGCATGAGTCTAGCTGACCTAGTAAGAATCTCACCAAGCACTGATCCCTCTTCTATTTTCTGCCCACATATACAAACATACACTGTTCCTGAACTATACATCTCCGCTTGTCCGTGTGCACTGAGAGCCGAGCCCAACCTCTCTCCTCTACTATAACCCTCACTGCAGTGTTCACTCTTGAAGAATGTTTTCTCTACCACCTGCCTTACTTTTCTATTGCTGCGATAATAAATGTCATGACCAAGGCAACTTATACAAGAAAGCATTTCATCTAGGGCTCATGATTTAAAAGGGTCAGAGTCCATGGCCATCCTAGAAGTGAGGATGGCAGCAGGCAAGCTCTGGGCAATAGCTGAGAGCTCACATCTTGATCCACAAACCCAAGGCAGAATGAGAGAGCCACTGGGAACAGCATGGGCTTGTAAAACTTCAAAGCCTGCCCCCAATGACACACCACCTCCAACAAGGGCCATTCTCATTCAAACCACCAGACCATCTTTAACAAAGATGATTAACAATTTCTTAAGAGGGAAAAGAAAGTTCTGGAATGGGGACAAGTAAAAGACCCCTGATGAGCTGGAACTGGGAGTATCAGTATGAACTAAAAACTTCAAAAGCTTGAGGTTTTGTAGGGAGGGGGTAGCCAGTAAAAGTTCACATGCTTAAACTTCCCAGTCTATAGCTGGTTAGAAGCAAGAGATTAGAAGCACAGGGGCAGGATAAAGAAAAGGCTGTGATAAGCAAGAGCTAGCCAGTAGGTCCATATCTCTCCTCTGAAACCCATGGTACTAGATGGTTCCAGAAATGGAAGTTTTCTCAATTTTTAAAAAGTAATGAGTGCCAGGCGGTGGTGGTGCCACACCTTTAATCCCAGCACTCAGGAGGCAGAGGTAGGCGAATCTCTCTGAGTTCGAGGCCAGCCTGAACTACAGAGTTCCAGGACAGGCACAAAGCTACACAGAGAAACCCTGTCTCGAAAAGGAAAAAAAAAAGTAACAAGCATATGCTATGCTTATGCGATATGAAATACTATACAGATACAATATAGCTACAGTGAAATATATGAACATTCATATTAAGTAAAATAAAGTATTATTTCGAGTCAGCTCAAATCATATTCTGCCAAATAAGTTGGGTGCCAAAACTTAAATTCTTCTTTCATAAGTTTTGAACCTCACGATTCAGATAAAACTGTATGGCTCTACAGAACAGCAGTAATAAGGTCTGGTACTGGAGCTAGATTTGGGTCTGAATCTTAAGCACTCAGAGACTTTTCTACCCCTCTATATCTCATTTTAACCACCCATAAATAATAGCACCTTCTTCACAGAAGTTTAGTGTTCACCACTGAACACTGACATATTCCTTAATCTTAGAAGTAGAGTTCATTAAATAGCAACCAGTAATGCTTGGTGATGATCAATCAGAACATTTTAAAGCCATGGCCAGCAACATCAAATTGTCTGCTATATGCACCGTCAGTTCTCAGAGCATGACTGTATTCTAGACTGGTGAGATCCTCAGTCTCTCTGACAACTCTACATCACTGTAAAAACCATTCAGTGTTCCTACCATTTACTATTTTAAAATCCAAGTCCTACATGGAATACCAGTTAAATCAGTACTATCTAGAAAACTCAACCTTTAGGGACGATCTAAGAGAATCTGTTTCAGAAAGTATTTGACTGGTGGAATTGGATTAGCAGACTGTTACAAATCCGTGGAGATAAATTTTGTCTTGATATCCCCCATATCACCTATCACAGCACCTTGCCCATTATAGCCTCTCAATGACGTTTCGGAAGATGTGATCATACTTTGAAAGGTTTATATTTTTAAATGCAGAATAGCTTAAAAATCCCAAGTTTTCCTCCTACATTCTAATTTAGCTTCAAGAACAAATTCTTTGTACTTAGCTACCTTAATTATACATCAGCTTAAACAGAAGCATAAGTCTTTTTAGTCAGTTCACTAATTAGTGAGCCTAAAAATAAATGTCTGATTTTTACAACTTTTCTGTGGCTTTCCTCATATACATTAAAGGTTTCTTATCCTAGATGTTGAATACTTAGCTTAACTCAAGGAGTTCTAGCAACCATTTTATAATAAACATGTCAAAAATCCTTGGTTTTTAATAACTGTCCTCTCAACAGGGTTGTTTTTACATGTCATTTCCAGCTATTTGTTCCAATTATCTGACCACATTCCTCCCTCTCCCACTTACTTGGCTTCTCTACATTCCTTGATTTGTATTTTCTAGTTTTAGTCTACATTTCTCTATATGCTTCCTCTCACTTGCAATTACCAGTTAAGATTGTCCTTAGTATCTACTTAGAAGATGACAAAGAGAAAACAGTGAGGAGCTTGGAAAATTCCAACTCAGCAAATGGAAGTAAGTCACTAGCTGTAATGCATTCCCAGGGGTGGTTTCCCCCTGGTTTCAGGATCCTCGGATTCTCTTGTTTCTGTCTGGTTTCAGCACTGGGGATTAAAAGCTAGGGTTCTGCATGCACTCTCCCACTCAGCTCTACCCTGTCTCTTTGTTTTTATATTCTGTCCTTCCACTGCAAAGTTGGAGACAAGTACTCATGTGCAGTGGTTTGCGCGTGGTTTGCGTGGTTCCGTACAGCTCTATAGTCCCGAAGACCTGAGAAGACCAGGCACAGAAATTACAATGACTTTCAGTTTCACTTGGGGAGTCCTCCTTGTGGAGGACTCAAGAGGTGACCAGAAGTATGTGTCTAGCTACCTGAGAGCAGGAGTTCACAGACAAGATTTTTCCATAGTAGCTGATGTCTTTAACCCTCTTTTCAATGAATTTACAGGAGATAGAAAATGATTATTGTTTCTGTTAATGAAGTGGCCTAATAATGTTTTATAATAAAAGAGGGTTGAGGACATCTTCCATGACCTGTCTCACCTCGAACAGCAATCAGTGCCCTCTAAAACATAGTTTCCTGTGTGGATTACTTGAAGGCTATCTGCAGCCAACTTTCAGCCGTAACACTTGGTGTGGCTGATTAGAAAATAGCAGGAGGGGGAAGTGAGTGGAAAAGGAGAACAATAAAAGGAAAAAGTGGTAACGAGGCCTGAAAATCCAACGAAATGATCCTGCTCATCTAGATAGGTTGCTTTTTTAATAACACTCTCAAGTAAATGCTGGAGTCTGAAACGTGTTTTTCCCATTAATCATGTTAAATTGAATACATTTGAGCAGAACATAATTTAGGGTAGCTCTCTGACTTCTTTTCTCTAGCTGCATTTGTAAGATTTTAATCTAAATCGGAACACAGGAACACACTTTTGCAATCCAAGCAATGGGGAGGCAGGGGCACCCGAAGTCGGCTTCCGGCCTTCTGGCCTCCACGCCCATGGACACACATGCACACACAAATACAGAACTATCAGATGACTTAGTAACCACACTTCTGAATAATACAGTGACAATAAGGCAACATGGTGCATCAGATCAGAGAGCAAGAAGAAGTACAGATGTATACAGGACTTAACAGAGCTGTGATGTGCTGCACTCTAGTGATTCTCAACCTTCTTAACGCTGCGACTCTTTAATACAGTTCCTCATGTTGTGGTGACCCCCAACCATAAAATTATTTCACTGCTACTTCATAACTGTAATTCTGCTACTGTTATGAATCATAATGTAAATATCTGTGTTTTCTGGTGGACTTAGGTAACCCCTGTAAAAGGGTTGCTCGACCCCCTCAAAGGGATAATGACCCACTGGTTGAGAACCATTGACCTAGAGTCAGGTAACAATCATTAGGCAGCCAATGCCACCACATACCCACATCAATATAATTCTGGAAGACTACAGATCTATAGTCCTAACAATAAATTGGTGAGTACAGGATGCCTTGTTGTCATGGAAGCAGGAATAGTTAGGTAAAGGCCACATGATACCCATTTCTGAGGTTCACTGAGGCAAAATGTTTAGTGAATGACCACAGTGAATAAAGGGAGTTCAAAGCCAGTCATAATTGATAGCAAAAATAACGTGAACGTGCTACCTCTGTTGCTTGGGAAATGATCAGTTGATACAGCAGAGACCTTTAGCCCACAAACTTGAAATAAAAAAACATTCAAGGTTAAGAGTTTCCTATATACCTTTTATTCTTAGCTAGAAACTAGTTTCATGCAGAAAATGTGCCACCAATTTATGATAAACCCATAAGCAATGTCTATTGAGTACCTACTATATGCAATGCCTTGTGTGGCACACACCAATAAAGCAGTCTAATGATTAAATGCTATCATTTCTATTTTTTAGAAAAGGGCATTAAGTGTGATGGTAGGATTAAGCAGTTCTCTCAAGTCCACACTGCTGGCAGATACCCAAAATTAAGACCTGAGTGTGTATCTACATACTGTTTCTCCTACTTCCATAGACAATTCAATAAACTCTTTCAATGTAAGAAAATGGAGTAGGCACTAACCTGACAGTTTTGAAATGATAAAACAACGACACTTTTAGAATTAGTCTATTTTCTCATTGTTTATCAGAACAAACGTAAAGAAAACTACATTGTCTATAGAGACAATGTTTGCTATAAAGAATTATACTGGGAAAAATGGCATATTATGTTCAACTGAAAAAAGCAGAGGTTTTGGGGAGGTTCTGTTGTTATTTTTTTTCCAAGACAAGGTTTCTCTGTGTAGCCTTGGCTGTCCTGGAACTCACTCTGTAGACCAGGCTGGCTTCAGAGATCCACCTGCCTCTGGGATTAAAGGGGTGCGCCATCACCGCCTAGCATTAAAAAAAAAAAAAAAAAAAGCAAAGGTTTAAAAGTTCAATTTACCTTCATTTTATCCATGAGTTTTGCCCCTAAGTTTGCTTAGGTAAGAAATATAAACCATCTAGGCTTCATATAAGAAATGGAGGTATCTACTTCATATGATGTTGAAAATCACAGCTAAACCTGTCCACTATTGTGTCTGACGGAGTGTACAGAAATGTAAGTTCACTTGCCCTCCTAGGAAATAAAAAAGCATTTCTGGTTTTCTTTGAAAGAGGTGGCCAAGATGTTATGTCAATGACTGGCTGAAGATGAAGACAATCCCTTCATTACTAAGGGCTTCTACCATCTCATGCATGGCACAGGGGAGCTACAGATCAGTGTTTCTCAACCTGTGGGTCACAACTCCTTTGGGGTCAAACAACCCTTTCACTGGGGTCACCTAAGACCATAAGGAAACACAGATATTTACATTAAGACCATAAGGAAACACAGATATTTACATTACGATTCATTAACAGTAGCAAAATTACAGTCTTGATGTCACAACAAAAACAATTTCATGGTTGGGGGTCCCCACACCATGAGAACTGCATTAAAGGGCTACAGGGTTAGGAAGGTTGAAAACCACTGCTATAAAAGGTCTTTAAGCTCAAGTTTCCACTGAATCTAAAAGAGGAAGATTTAAGCTTGTTTCCTTACAGTTTCCAATTATAGCACACACTCAGCTTACCGACTAATGGAAATTCTGAGACAAACCTGGGAAGAAAGGAAACAGTCAAAGAGAGAAGGTCTAAGTGACTTAAGTGTACACGTCCATATGTGTTCTTCTGTGTGTCTTCAACATCCAGAACATCTCTGATCACACTCTAAACAACGGGCAATGGGATGAATACTCACACATTCCTAGAAAAGAACCTTTATTTTAAAACCTTTAAAAAAGAGGCAGGGGCAGCAGAAAAATATTATAAAGTCACACATTTTATAGATTCACAAATTTTATATAAGAATGTATTTGTTCTAACTTCTCCTTTATATATGAGCACCTCGAAGGAAGTGACTAGCCTTAGCAATTTTCTAATGCTTTTCAACTCCTGTTTCATTCCAAACTCCAAATAATCAACTATGCTGACAAGACTCCACAGCGGCTTAAGTAACCTTCAGCCTCCCATGGGCTCTGTCCCCTAAAGTTATTTTTTAAACTCCTGGGCTTGAGCAAGAACTTAATTAGATCTGACACTGTGGTTTTTAACCTCCTGCAGCCCACTGTAATCACTCATTTAACTCAAAAGTACCAGCACCTAGACACTACTCTCAGAGACTGAGTTAAGTGGCTTAGGCTTATCAGTTTAAAGGTGCTCCAAGTTGATTCTCCTGAGCAGCTGTGACTAGGAACCATGAACCACAAAATAGTATCTAATCATATACAACTAAATAAGGAAAAGCAAATCAAAGAACTCCTCAGGCTCAAACGGTAGCCATTAAGCATTCAAAAGCATTCTAGCTACCTATACATTTTAGTCTTTATCTTCATGTTTGAGCTTTTTTTTTCCAGCCTCATAGAAAACTGACCCCAAAAACCTCCAGTCTGCATGCCTCTTGTCTCCCCTTTCTCTTTTAGATGATCGTAAATGGAGAGTTTAAAAGCTGAACAAATTCGTTAAGAAAATGAGCCATAATTTACGATGAGCACGGCTGATTTTCTTAATGTGTGACAAGTGATGGACATGCACTTGTTGAAGGTTCCCCCACTTTCACTCATGCCCAATTGAGCACCACCAGTCTAAGCTATAAAGAAGTGGTAGGACGACTAGGTGAGCAGAAACCCAGCTCTACCCCTACTGCAATGATATTCTTATCTGCTCAGAATTTCAGTTTCCTAATTGGTAAAGTGGGTACAGCTGATGTGAGAATCAAATCAAATGGTGCCACATTTTATACCAAGGTTGGGTAAGTAGTCTCTATCAATGCTAGCGGCGTCTACTGAATCTTTTCCAGTTGCCATATGAAGTCTACTTTAACTTCCTACCGAAATTGTTTCAGCAAAGCCAAGCTCAGACTTAAAACAGAAGGAAGACTGAGTACACTGGCCAGACGACTACAATGTATAAACAGCACTAGTCAAAGATGGGGAGCATCCAGGCAGGACAATTTCTAGGGAATAGGGGATTCAGTGTGAGGCAACTTACTCCAAAAAGTTATCTCCTTCAGCACATTATGTGACAAGTACAGGAACAGTAACAGAACAATGACCACTTCACTTTCTGTTTAACTGGCAGAATCAGGAAAAAAATGAACTCAACCAGTATAAAACCAGTCAGGTATCAAGAAATACCTGCTACCAACTTGAGGAAACATTCTCTGTTACTAGAGCATATCCAAGAAAAATTCAGATAGAAGCCTGAGGGTATGGTGGTACACCTCTGTAATCCCTACACTCATACAGGAACTTGCGTATGCTTGTATCTATCAAAACATAACAGTTGTTGGAGAAAGATAGGTATGCCACAAATTCAAAGGGCCCTATTGTTTTCTGACTAGCACCACATGAGACAGTATTAAACTTCATGGTGTGGGAAAATGTAGAAGAATTGGTCATTTATTCCCAACAGTGAGACTATTGTATACTGACCTCCAAGCAGGAATAAGAAACAAGACATCACAGGTGTAAAGTAAACGTTAAGGTAGAATCCCAGATCAAGTCTAAGAATGAAAATAAAATCATCGCTCCTAGAAAGAAAGCACCTTTGGGTTAGAATCCAAAGTGTTCAATTAGAAAGAATATATCAATATTCACCTATGTGACATAATTGTTTACTACAATTTTATGTCATTCATTATGGCACAAGGCACAACCTTAGAGAAGATGAACCAATGATCAAGACCAGGGTTCTCATTAAGAGATATGAAGGAGAGCAGCCCGGCGGTGGTGGCCCATGCCATTAATCCCAGCACTTGGGAGGCAGAGCCAGGCGGATCACTGTGAGTTCGAGGCCAGCCTGGGCTACCAAGTGAGTTCCAGGAAAGGCACAAAGCTACACAGAGAAACACTGTCTCGAAAAAAAAAAAAAAAAAAAAAGAAAGAAAAGAAAAGAAAGAAAGAAAGAAAAGAGATATGAAGGAGCTTGGCATGGTGGCACACACCCACCTTTAATCCCAGAACTCAGAAGGCAGGGGCAAGAAGATCTCTGTGAGTTTGGGGCCAGCATGGTCTACAGAGTGAGTTCCAGGACAGCTAGGGCTACACAGAGAAACCTTGCCTCAGAAAAACAAGAGATACAAAGGATACCTAACATGAGCCATGACCAAACTCAGTTCTGCCAGGAAAAGAAATATAAAAGAAAATTAGCCCAACAAGCATATAAAAAGATACTTCAATGCTAGTTTCAATGCCAATTACATGACAAAGATGGAAAGCTTGAGAATACCAGGCGGCCCACCCATAGTCTCGGTGGTATATTTTTGATACTGTGCTAGTCAACATGTTCTTCACTGACTACCAACACAAAAACATATAAGGAATTCATGCAAATGACTGAAAACCCAGATTCCAGTTACTAAATGTTGAAAGATACTTTATGCAGAATAAGAATGCAGGCAATATACCCAATCAGGTAAAAAACCTTGTAGTTCCTATGTTAAGCATTACAATTAAAATCACAAAACCTCATTTTGGCAACCCTGTAGAGAAGCAAGTACACTTAAATTTTACTGACAGTTTTGTAAATTAAACCTATAAAATCTTTCAAAGCCATTCATATGGAAATCCTACTCAGAAACAAGACACTCCATAAGTAAACTACCAGATTATCTGGAAAAGTCTGGGCCACTCAACAAGTCACATTCCAGATAAGGAAGGCTGAGTGTTAGCAGGAGACAGGACAAACAGTGTTATCACTTAAATGCAGCTTAAGAGCAATACTGCCCACTCTTTAAAGAGGGAACTGAATTGCCTTAGACCAGGGACTGTCAAACTTGTTTTAAAGGACCTTACATACAGTCTCTGGCAACAACTCAACTCAGCTATAGTGGAGGAAACCAAAGGTACAGACTGTATGTAACAAATGAGCATATCTATGCTCTAGTAAAGCTTTATTTGGAAAACCAAGGGCTGTCAAAACTCAGAGTAAACACAAAGGACGATGTCTAGTGTAAACAATGGGCTTTGGGTGATGATGATGGTCTATTAGTTGTAACAATGGATACTGGCAGCTCCTCAGGGTCTCACACTGGTATAGGATTTTGAAGGCAGCAGAGGCTGTGTGTTTGGGAGGTACAAGGGGACTCCCTATACTTGCTGTATTTGCAGAATTTTGCTGTGAATCTAAAGATACTCTTAAACAACTACTA
Source organism: Peromyscus eremicus (assembly GCF_949786415.1). Classification (NCBI taxonomy): domain Eukaryota; kingdom Metazoa; phylum Chordata; class Mammalia; order Rodentia; family Cricetidae; genus Peromyscus; species Peromyscus eremicus. The sequence goes on from NC_081439.1 coordinate 48,790,382, forward strand.
ATTAAAAAACAATGAGGAAAAAAACAGGCTCTGATCAGAGACATTCTTAGACAAATGTATTTCACAAAAAGACTTACCCAATTCTGAAACAGAATTATCACTAAAGCAAAATAATTTAATGCACATACAATATAAAGAAAAAGGAAAGTGGTTATATTTTATAAGTTCATCCAGCAACGAAGGTAATGTTTCCCAAATCTTGCCAACAGTCTGATCAATTTCCCAAAAGCTTAATAGGAGGAAACCACCCAGACATCAACAAGGTCAGCAAGTGAAACTATGTCTTCTTCAAAGAACCCTTATTCACTGCTAGTAGGAGTTCAAAGAAGAGCAATCACTGTGATAATCAGTATGGACTTGCCTCAAAAAGTGAATAAACATATAACCTAGCTAGTCCACTCCTGGGTATAGTCAAAGAACCCCAAGTCCACAGAGATCCCTGCACATACACGTTTACTGTTGCATTGTTAACAATGGCAAAAAGAATGGAAACAGCTATAAATAAATGAATGGATAAATGTACACATAGACAAATGAATTTTAATCAGCCATAAGGAAAAATGAGATCACAGTATTTGTAGGAAATGGATAGAACTAGAAATTACATTAAGCAAAAAAGTAATGTTTTCTCTGTATGCAGATGCTAGGGATGTGTAAGTCATGAAACTAGAAAGGTGCCTGTGAGGAGGAAAGACATCTTAATGGATGGAGGGGAGAGAAAAAAGATGGCGATAGAACACATGTGACATGAAAGCAGATGAGGAGGGGAGGTGGGCTAGCAGGAGGAGGGCAGTGGGAAGAGGAAGATCAACACAATAGGATATGTATGAAAATGCTACAATGAAATTTGTTACCTTTTATGATAACAACAAAACTAATAAAGCACATGAAAGATACTCAAGGAACAAAGTCAGAACTCCAATTTTAGATGCTTTAAGATATCCTAGAGCCTAATGAATGAGGTCTCATGGAAACCCAACCCTATCAGATCCTAAAGGCCTGAAGGCTAGTTCTTTAAACAATGACCAAGGTGCAACAAGCTAAGTATGCTATCTAGACCCTAAACTAAACTGTTCCCTTCTCTTTTAATTCTAAATAGTTGGCTTCTGAATCTAAACAGGTTGGTCTAATTCTTGGCAATCCTTCACAGCATTGGACCTTTTGTACTTACAGAAAAGATCTGTTGTGCACACGTAAAGGAGCAGAATAAACATACTCAAAAAGAAGGATGAGATTGTTTCCCCCTTTCTTACCACAATCTTTGAATAAACCCATTCAACTTTTCCAGGAATGAAATCACTGTTCTGTCCACTAGTAATCAAGCTGCCAAGAGCAAGATGACTTAAAAACCTGAGTTTGCAGAGAGCAGGCATTTGGCACCAAAGTCAACATCTCAGTGGGTAACAGAGTCTTAAAATACTTTCAAAAGCAAAACCCAAAGCAGCCAGGCCCTTAAACCTCAAGAACAGCAAGAACAAGGGAACTGGCTGCCGCTGGCTGGCTATCCACAGAGCCAGTGTGTTTAGGGTGCATATTAAAGCATGCAGTTCTGTGAAAAGCCAGGAGGTCTGTACAACAGTAAGCTTTCTGGCGGCTTTATTTGGGAGGCGCTGTATTTTTATGTGAAGAAGTTATATACAAGTGACGTAATGTGTAATGACCTCCATGCCATTTATGGAGCTCCCACGCTCACTGTGGAGAGAAAACTGAGCTGAGGAAGCCAGGAAGTTACAAAGGAGCAAGCATCCACACTCTGAAAAGGGAGGAGTTAAGATGAAATAAAGAGAAAAGGAACAAAAATACCTTTATTATAAGTAAGGCTGTATAAACGTAACTGAGAAATAAACAAATAGGAAGTAAGTGTGCAGAAAGGGGACAAAGGTAGCTAATGAGAGGACCAGAAATAGAGTGAGGCTAAAGATGAAAAACAAGTCCTAATGAAAATATAAACTGTTTCCTACCAACTCACTCAACATTCAGAATGTATCTTTAATTACTGCATAATAGTCCAAGTTGGCCTTTTCTCAATCAGAAGACAAAAAATCATTAGGCAAAATCACTAAGAGAATTATTGACTCAAAGAAACAATATTTAAGGGACAGAACTGAAGGGTTGTACAAATGGTATAAGAACCACCATAATATTAACAGCCATTCAGATAATACATTAATCCAAAATACAGAGACTTTACAGAAAAAGAAAACAGAACAAAACATTTAAGAGCTATATTGAGCCAGGTGTGGTGGTGCAAACCTTTAATCCCAGCACTTGGGAGGCAGAGGCAGGTGGATCTCTGTGAGTTTGAGGCCAGCCTGGTCTACAAAGCAAGATCCAGGAAAGGCACCAAAACTACACGAAGAAACTCTATCTTGGAAAAAAAAAACAAAAGTCTCAAAGAACAAAGCAGACAATTCATAAGGAAGGAGAGGGAGCTCCTTTGGCCTCCACACCATATACACACATGCATCTGAACGTCCACACACAACACAATTAAAAAAAAAAAAACTGAATCAAGTCTGCTTTAAATTTCAATTAAACCAATTAAGTTTCTTAGCCACTCTAGCCACATTTCAACTGCTCAAGATTTCCATGTGGCTAGCATGCAGTGACCATAATTGGACAAAGGAAGATTTAGTCTAAAGAAATGAAATGGGGGCTAGATGCTCTTGCAAAGAATTCAGGTTCCATTTCCAGCACCCACACAGTGGCTCACAACCATCCTTAACTCCAGTTTCAGAGGATCTGACACCCTCATCTGACCTCTGAGGGTACCAAGCACATTGCATATAAGCAAAATACATAAAATAATCTTTAAAAATTACAGAAATGAAATAATAATTATAACAAATGAAATCAAAATTCAAACTTAAGTATTAATTAAAATAATATGGTAAAATAAAGTAGTAAATTATGTGACAGAGAGAAAAATTAAGGCATTAAAAACAAAAGGGAAAAAATTACACATGCTGACTATTTTATATGACAGATCTATTGATTTATACCAATAAGTATATTCAGGCTAAAACCACCATATAAATAAAAACAACTGTTACAAAGCAAAACCAACTTTACATTTAGAGAAATATTTAAAGCAAAGTAATTCAGAGAAACTGGAAATAAGAATGCAAACAAAAAGAAAGGGAACTGGATCTAAACATCAAATAAGGCTGAATCCAGACCAAAAAGCAGTAAGTAGCAATGCTAAAAGCTACAACTCTCCATGAGGACATGACAGTTAGTAAGCATCAAGGATCACATTAACAACCATATGACAAAAACTAAGATATATGGAAAAAAAGAACCATGTTAGAAGACTTTAACTTCTCTCATTTGATCAACAACAAATCAAGTGAAATTTTAACAAGGTATAAAAAGCCTAAACAACAATATGGTATATATAATTCTGAAATCAGAGAAGAGAGAATAGCCTTCTTTCTTCTACTCAAGGAACACTCACTAGAAATGACCATACACAACAACAAACATCAGTAAGTCAAAGAGCCTAGAGAACACTCTGCAGTCATTCAACAAAACTGAAGATAATTAATATACATAACCTACAATGGAAGTTCCAACATTCTCAAGCTAACCTTAATTCATAATAGAATAAACATCTTCCAGGATACAGAAAGGATGGAGGTAAGGGTCAAATACACGTACCAGCAGCTAAAGCACTAAACAACCAGCCTTAAGCCTTAAGAACAGAAATAGAGCAGCTGGAGAGATGGCTCAGCAGTTAAGAGCACTGGCTGTAGCCGCCGGGCGGTGGTGGCGCACACCTTTAATCCGGGCACTGGGAGGCAGAGGCAGGCGGATCTCTGTGAGTTTGAGGCCAGCCTGGTCTCCAAAGCGAGTTCCAGGACAGGCACCAAAACTACACAGAGAAACCCTGTCTCGGGGAGAAAAAAAACACTGGCTGCTCTCCCAGAGGACCTGGGTTCAATTCCCAGTACCTACATGGTGACTCACAACAGTCTGTAACTGCTGTTCCTGGGGATCTGACTTCCTCTTCTGGCCCCTGCGCACACCAGTCAAGCAAGGGGTAAACAAGCATACATGCAGGTAAAACATCTATATACAGAAAATTTTTAAAAATAGAAAAGACCTGAAATAAAAGGCAATGACAAAAAAGAAACTAGTTTTCAACTTGTTTTAAAAAATAAAAGAAAAAGAATAAAATTGATCTAAGGATATCAGAGAGACTTAATAAGGTCAAGGGTAAGCATGAACTGGAAGATCAAAGCCATAAAACTAAGAAATAAATTTAATCAAATAAACCATCTGCTAACCCAATCAAGAGGGTGGAAGCCAGGTCTGGTGCCTCACGCCTGTAATTCCAGCACTCAAAAAGTTCAAACAAAGGTATCACTAAGAGTTCAAGGCCAGTTTGGTCTACATGGTGAGTTCTAGCAAAATGAAACTAAAATAAAGGTTGGCAGAAGGGTGGAAAATAAAGATGAAAATCAAGAAATAAAGGAAAACCATTAAGACACAACTATCAAAGGTGCATATAGGGCGGCGGCGGCGGCGGCGGCGGCGGCGGCGGCGGCGGCGGCGGCGGCGCACGCCTTTAATCTCAGCACTCAGGAGGCAGAGGCAGGCGAATCTCCGTGAGTTCCAGGCAAGGCGCAAAGCTACACAGAGAAACCCTATCTCGAAAAAACAAAAAAAAAAAGTGCACATAGTGGTGCACACCTGTAATCCTAGCACTCAGAAGACCATGGAGGACTGTGAGTTCAAGACTAGCCTGGGCTACAAAGTAAGACTGTTTAAAATAAATAAATAAGTATAGCTGGGCATGGTGGCACATATTGTTAATCCTAGCACAAAGGAGGCAAAGGCAGGAAAATCTGAGTTTGAGGCCAGCCTAGTCTACATGGGGGATTCCAGACCCTGTCTCAATAATATAAGACCCTACCAAGTTCCAATCCAATGGTCACCCAGGCAGCTCTGGTTCAATTAAATGGATCATAAAACCGAACCAAAATTCATGAATCTAGGAAAGGGACTGAGGGGTAGGGGTTAATAGTGATAGGAGAAACTAGTAAGAATGTATTTATTATATACATTTATAAGTTTGTCAAAAGACAAACAAATTTTTTAAAAGCACAAAAAAGTGAGCTCCTAAATGGAAAGATAAAAAAAGCAGGTTGTGTTTATATCATCTATCCAAACTGGCCAAAAAATATTGATGAAAATTATTTTCTAGCAAAATCTATCCAAAGAGATTCCAGATGACACAGAAAACCTACACAGATCAATACCATAGGTTCCTGTGGAAGGTTTCATAGGAATATACCAAATCTTTAAAGAACAGTTAACTCAAAAGAATAAATTAGTGTTACTGAATAAAAAAGTAAAAATTGCAGAGGCAGGCAGATCTCTGTGAGTTCGAGGCCAGCCTGGGCTACAGAGTGAGTTCCAGGAAAGGCTCCAAAGCTACACAGAGAAATTCTGTCTCAAAAACCAAAAAAAAAAAAAAAAAAAAGTAAAAATTGTCTTTCTGAAACACACCTAACTTTGATAAGAAAACCTAACAGCCTGCATATGCAAACATATACAAGTAGCACATGGCTTTCAGTGTAGCAACCCGAGTCCATCCAACTATCCCTTCTACTTCTATACGTTTACAATCTTCCATAATGAAAAGCCAGGATACAGTTTACTTGAAGAAAAAACATTTCTATGTAAACATGACTTTTCACCTATCAAAAGAATGACAACCATGTACAGGAAAAGTCTGTCTCAGAAACTTCCAGTAGGTAGATATAGACAACTCCTATGGAAAGGAATTTGCTCACAATTATCAAAATTACAAATGTGCATCCTTCCTGATGTAGCAAGGTCACCTTTAGGAATTTGTCTTCTATCTAACACCCAGACATGGGTGAAATTACAATGTACACAATAATTCACTGTAGTACTTGTTGTCATAGCAAAGACTAGAAACATCTCAATAGCCATCAATTGTGAGCTGTCTAATTACACTACACCGTATGAATTCTCAAAAGTCATAAAAAGAAAAAAGAAGTTTACAGGTACATATAAAGTAAGTTCTTTTGTATTAAGTTTAAAAAGCAAGATACAAATAAAATTATAAGGTGAAACTTATGCAAAAATTGCAAGACTAGTCAACAGAAGCAGAAAAAAGGCCTTTTCTGCCTAGGTCCTTTTTAATCTTTTGAATTAGAAACCACGTAACTGTCACCTTGAGCAGAAAAAGAATATATATTTGATTTTTTTTCTTTAAATCTTGCCGTTGCAAATGATACTCCATTTAGAATACTTGTTATTCTTGCAGACTGAATTTCCAGTAAAGTTGTAATTCAAGAAACTCTTATTTTAAAGGCTTAAACAAATACTCCCCACAGAAGAAAGGATGACAGCAGATAAGCCAGAAGTGTGCCTAGTTAATGGTTTTTAACCATGATGATACTTTAGAATGACCCTGGGTCTTCTAAAAATACCAGTGCCCTACATCCCACCCCTACACTAACACCAGAAATTCAGAGCATGAGGCCCTGGCCCCAAACCACTGACCTCAATGCTTTTAAAATAGTGAACATTCATTTCTAGATACTCGCCCCATAGATTATCCACAACACTATCCCCTACTGTAACTTTCCTACTCAAGTAACATCCTTGCCAAGATGCCTATTAACACGGGAGATATTAACTGCCACAGAAATCAATTAACTGCAATTTCAGGCACACTATTCGAACTATCACAAACTTTGAATGTGGGAGTGACCAAGATTCCTTTTGTACTTTTTTACTGAGAATTAATTTGTCTCAGTTTACCCTAACAAAAGGTTCCCATGTTCAAATAACCTCTATACCCTAAGTTAGAAAAACATGCCTATTTATAGAAATAGCAACATATTCATTCTAAGCTGTGAAGTCAGGACCTGCCTCAAACCTCTAAAACTCTACAAGCAGGGTGGGATAAGAAAATGCAGTGAGTAAAGGCATCTTCTGCCAAGCCTGACCACCAGAGTTTGATCTCTGGGACCCACATGGGAGAAGGAGAGAATAACTCCCACAAGTTGTCCTCTGACCTCTACAGACACACCATGACAGTGTACCCACACAAATACATACATAAATAAAATGTTTAAGAATAAATTTTACAAGTAGCCAGAGAGAGAGAGTAGGGTCCAACTACTGAAAAGCTTTTGAAAATGAAACTTAAGATAAAAAGGCCAACTTCTCACTCATCTGAGATTTTCATCATCTATCTTTGGCAGCTTGATTTCTAAAACAATTTGGCATCAGCTTAAATCTTTAATTTATACCTCTCTTTCCATCCTGTAAGTTTGCCCCCAAGTATAGACAACAACACATTTTGCATATCTGGTCTTCCCAGAAGGTTCTACCAAATTTGCACTTTGATACTCAACCCATCATCCCAGGACATTTTTAAATCAAATGAATTAAACAGATCTAGGCTTTGAGAGCCTAAGGCATGTTGATGTTCCTTCGGCAATGCTGAGTTCCATTTTTGTTTTATTTTCAGGTGTTCACATCTGCATTCGGCCTGCTGGAGTTGGAATGACATCCTCTGGGGAAACATGATTGATCAGTTAAGGGAAGGTGGTAGAATCTATTCCCACCTAAGTTAGGCCCCGGGCTTTATTGGGGTCCTCTCCCTTCCCATCCCAATCCATGTACACAAAGTACTAGCTCAGCTGCCAACGGGGTGCAAGGGACACCAAGTAAAGGTGGTCACACTTAGGCTGGAGCTGTTCTGGAACCCCAGCTCTGTAGCCAGGAGCCCACAGGTCAGCTCTTGCCCAACAAAGTAAGGTATTTGCAGCCCACAACTGTGACTGTTTTAAGGTATCATAATGGAGACGTTCAGGTCCTGCCACTCCAGGCTACCCAACACCCTACAGCAGAAAAAGAACAAAACGCCACTTCAGGATTTCCTCAGCCTCAAGGTGTTTCTAAACGTCTTACCTAACCATTAAAAACTCTAAAAATAAAAACGTTTAAGAGATCTTTCGCAAGTTTTAAGGACAGTGCGGGTTGAGTCAAGTCGACCTGAAGCAAGGGTTGGATGGCTGAGGAGTTCCGACTGGCATGAAGGTCCTTGGACCTAGCTGGACGTGGGGGTGTCAGGCACTGCCCCTCCACCTCCTGAAACCCGAAACCTCAGCCCCAGGAGAGTCCCAGGCTTGTATCCCCATCACCCCGCCCGGCGGTTCCCACGGACTTTGCCTTGAGGCAGCAAGGCGGGCCGGGATGGCGGCTCCCTCACTTCCTCGGGGCCTTGGAGGTGGCCTCACGGCGTCGCACTCACCGAAGTCCAGGAACTGTTTGATAGAGAGCGGTGACGGAGAGAAGCGGGAGTAGCGCTCGATCTGCTTGGGCACTGGCTGCTTGAGCAGCTGGTAGAAGAGCCGCATCCTCACCCCGGCAATGCGCACATCCACCGAGACGTCCCGGGCCGCTGCAGGGGCCGCCGACACCGAGCCGCAACACGAAGGCGGCGCCGGCGGGGCTTTCCCTCCACCTGGGGCTCGGCCTTGGCGCCACCAGAGCAGTCGCCACCGCAGCACCTAAACAAGCACCGGCGGCGGCGGCAGTTAGGCGGCCGTGGCCCGCTGCCCGCGGGTTCTTAAGCCCCGCCTGGAAGAGGCGGGGTCTGCCGCCGCACGTACGCGGCGCGCGTGGGATGTGAGGGGCGCGAGGGGCACGCGGCTGCACGCGCGCGCCGCTGATTGGCTGCCGCCGCCGCCAAAGCATTCTTAGAGCCCCGGTAGTCCGGGTAACACGCACAAACCTCCCGCCCTCGCTTGTGGGTCTCATCCTGGTCCCCGCGAGCCTGGCTGTGGCCAGTCGCTTCCCGGATCAGGTCTTCCACAGACCTAAAGGTGCTTGGAGCCCTGGAGGACGCCAGGAGCCCATACCCTCAAACACGGATTTTTAGCGCTGCCCTAGACCTTTCCAACCCCAGGCGCCTCTTCCGGAAGGCCCTCCTTAGATCAGCTGACTGCCCTGCTTTAAGTTGTTGCTTGCAGTCCTATGCTTTTTCACCTTCTTTACCCCTTAAGTACATGGTTTGTTTTATCCCCTCCAACAATACTGGTAAAGCACAGAATTAAATGGAAGCTACTGATTCGCCCCCACCCCTGGCCACTGGGCAGGATTCATTGTAATATCAGTTAACCTGGCCTCAGGACATCTGCTCCCTTTCGGTCCACCTTCACTCTGGTGAATTCATTTGGGCCAATTGTTACAAAAAGGATTGTTACGTCACTGGCTGCGGTTCCTGGCTCTATACCTCCAGTAACCACCTGGGCCAATAACTGCACAAGATCCTTAGGTCACTAACTCTATTTCATGCCCCTCTCACTACTACCACCATTGGAGGAATGCATTATAAATAAAAGTCATTAACACTTGATTTCCATGCTTCCTAGATTCCCTCTCCCCAAAACAGTTGGATGGAATTCATCATAGTTATTTCATTGCCCCCCTTCTGCCCCCACATACACATCCACTGGAAAGGCTCAAATTACAGCCACTGAACATTCTTTCACAACCCCTTAACCACCATAGAACCCTGACTCAGTTTCACCACTATTTGGGAGCAGGTATCTATGTTTACACTGTGCTGGATTTTCTTTGCATGATAGTGAACTTGAATTCATGGCCCAGTATATGAAATTGGTATTTCCTAATGTGGCTATATGAAATACTGCTTGCTTTAACCATTACCATCAAACATTGACTTAATTTTTGATAATGTATAAACATCAACTACAAAGAAAGGTAAAAAAAAAAAAACCTTCTTAATCCGATTATTAGTGTAAAGCTTTTATGCCTTCATTTGGGTGTTTATGTACCCATTTCTTTGCTTTATAAAATTATTGCAAGTCTATCTGAACTTAAAGAAAAATAGCACATGCATTCAGAGATATCCTGTGGTCTTCCCATATTTCCAGAAGTCCAAGTACAACTATGATTTGTACCTGGACTATTCTGTCTTTTCCATTCAAAGAAAAGCCTAAAGAGACTTAGTAATCTTTCTAAAGGGCAGTTTTACCAACAGAGCACAGCACTGACTGCAGTTGGAGTGTATGGGCAGACAAAAAGAAGGTGCGGCCTGTGGCTGTCTACTCACTTTCTTGGGTGCTGCCTACTGATGGAGTTTTACTGGTAGCAGTTATGGATGAAGATCACCAAGAAGGGAAAAGTTGGGTGTTGGTGGGGAGAGAGGTTTTCCACCTATGTGACATCTTTCTGAACTTACTCATCAACTTTTTCGTAATTTCCTTTTCTGCTGCACAAACTGCTACTTTAAAGCTATTTATTCTGCTGTTTTTTTTTTTTTTGTTTTTGTTTTTTGGTTTTTCGAGACAGGGTTTCTCTGTGTAGCTTTGCGCCTTTCCTGGGACTCACTTGGTAGTCCAGGCTGGCCTCGAACTCACAGAGATCCGCCTGGCTCTGCCTCCCGAGTGCTGGGATTAAAGGCGTGCGCCACCACCGCCCGGCTATTGTGCTGTTTTTAATTACTTAAAATGAGTGTGCCTAATTTTATACTTCTCTAAAAAGTGTCACAGTCCTAAAAGTTGGGAAAATGTGAAAGAGGCCTGCATAATGGAAACTTGTGCTGGTCCATGCCTCACACGACTCAGCCCGAAACTTGAGCCTATCATTAGCATGCTGTGTGACCTAAGACTAGTCTCTTAGCCTTTCTGTGTCTCAGTTATTTTAATGTCAGGTGGAGATGTATGACTTCTCTCCCTTACATTTGTGACAATTTAATAAAATAAATCATATCTAATACAAATATAAGGCACTTTGGGTCCTCTTTTGTGCATGATAAGGGTTAATCTAGAAACTAAAGCGAGTTGATTTCAGTGGTAATTATCTCTTGAGTTTGAATCATCTCTGTTTTTCCAGCTTGTGGTGCACAATGAGGTCTTGCATAGAAGGTTCTTAATGAAATCTCTAGCCCATTCACAGCAGCCGTACCTGGAAGTTTGTTAGAAATGCACATCCTTGGACTCCATCACAGTCCTACTGAAACCAGCACCTTGGAGGGGAGGCCCAAGGACTTGACCACAAATTCTTTTATACTCCTGCCTTCAAGAGATACAGCTTAATCCTCCTCCCCTGAATGTGGGCAAGGTTTGCGGTAGCCTCTAACAAACAGATTATGGTCCGAAGTGATGAAATTACACTCAGTGGTTAGGTTAGAAAACTACAAAATACCTGACCAGCATGCTTCAAAACTATCAAGGCCGTTAAAAGCAAGGAAAATTGGAGAAGGTGGCATGGCAGAAGGAACCCAAGGAAATTATGACAACTAAATATAATGTACTATCCTGGATGGAATTCTGGAGTAGAAAAGGAAATACTAGGTTTTAAAAACTAAGGTATCCTGGACTCTAGACTAAATGTGTTTGATAATCATATATATTGTTTCATGAGTTGTAATAAATGTACCAGCATGCCTAGCATCCTTTTCCCTCCCCTCTTTTTCTTCTCCCATACCCTTCCCTCCCCTCCCCTCTCCCTTCCCTCTCTCTCCTCCCTCCCTCATTTTTCCTGCTCCCACTCCCCTTCTTTCTCCTCTCCCTCACAGTTTGGAAGCAGCTGCTCCCACTGTATGACCTGGAGGTGGCATAGCTCTGGCCTGAGACCTTGATTCACGCCCCACTGCAATCTCTGAAAGATTCTGTGCTAAAAGCCCTTATCAAAGGGAGATAGACATCCTTGGACTCTTAACACCCAAATTCTGAGTTTGTTGCCATCAAAGCTTGTTGTTTCCAGCTGCTAAGCTGGTGATGATTTGTGATGCAAAAAGACTTAACTCATATGCAAGGCTCGCAGGATTCTGATGTGTGAACCACTCTCTACTAACTCACCTCTCTCCTACCAAATGCCTCAGATTGCAGTTACTCACTTAAACATGAAGGGAGACCTTCCCTGTCTGAGAAGTCCATCCCGTCCCCCCTGCTACATGGTTTCCTAACAAACAATACTTCCCATTCTAACCTTCCCAACACTGTGCCATACCATTATTAATGCTCCCTTCCATACTAGACAGTGTTCTGCATAAGTACCTGTCATTATTTAAAGTCACATATTCATCAAATAAAAATGAACAAAACTGCCAGGTGGTGGTGGTGGCGGCGGCGGCGGCGGCGGCGGCGGCGGCGGCGGCGGCGGCGTTTTGGAGCTGGACAGATGGCTCAGTGGTTAAGAGCACTTCCTGATCTTCTAGAAGACCCAAGTTCTGTTCCCAGTACCCACATCAGATGGCCCACCTGTAACTCCAGCTCCAGAGGACCAGATGCCCTCTTCTGGCCTCTGTGGGTACCTGTACACACATTTTAATAATCTCTATGAAATTCATTGTCTCTTCCACCAGCACTCTTGTTCATTTCTCCATGAATTGTATTTATGCTTTGGAGAAAAAATAGCCCATGTTAGTCTCAATAATGAGAAATATGGGCCAACTTGAAAACCAATGAGCTTAAATTCTGATTTGTCCAAGACAAGATATTGTTATGGGGTGCCCACCAGAGAAGACCACACAGACACAATCTTTTGCCAATTGGATTTTTGTTTTGTCTTGTTTTGTTTGTGGGTTTTGTTTTGTTTGTGGGTTTTGTTTTGTTTGTGGGTTTTGTTTTGTTTGTGGGTTTTGATTTGTTTGTTTACTTTTCAAGACCAGGTTTCTCTGTGCAGCCCTGGTTATCCTGGAACTCACTGTGTAGATCAGGCTGGCCTTCAACTCAAAGATCTACCTGCCTCTGCCTCTGCGTCTTGAGTGCTGGGACTAAAGGCATGTGCCACCACACCTGGATAGAGAAAGGGATTTTTTTTTGTTTTTTTGAGACAGGGTTTCTCTGTGTAGCTTTGCGCCTTTTTCCTGGAACTCACTTGGTAGCCCAGGCTGGCCTCGAACTCACAGAGATCCGCCTGGATCTGCCTCCCGAGTGCTGGGATTAAAGGCGTGCGCCACCACCGCCCGGCTGAGAAAGGGATTTTTAAAAGCAAAAATCACATACTAGTATCTTCCTTGGTAGCTGCAGGGGAGATTTTGTGCAAGTAAGCAGATTAATAGAAGCTAAGATAAGCAGTTAGCTGGAGGGGTGGGGATTTCTGCACAAACAAATGGTTTAACAGAAGCTAAAATAAGTTAACTGGGGTATCTTGACCTCAGGTTGGATAATTTTCCTTAGGGCTTCCCAATCAAGGAGATCAAATTCTAGTCAAATCTAAAATGCCCTTAGCAAGAACAGAAAATGTAGGAAACTCTGTACTCTCTTGTCCTGTCACAACACCTGATAGCCTAGGCTATAAAAACCATTCTTTAAAAAACAAGAAGGAGGAGGAGGCATAGGAAGAGGGGGAGACAAAGATAGTTTCTGGTCTTAATTTTGGTTTGGCTCTAGTTTTGGTTTTTTGAGACAGGATTTGTCTGTGTAGCCCTGGCTGTCCTGGAACTTGCTCTGTAGACCAGGCTAGCCTCAAACTCAGAGATCCACCTGCCTCTGACTCTCAAGGGTTGAGATTAAAGGAGTGCACCACCACTGCCTGGCTAAAGATAGTTATTTGTCTTAGTTTTGAGTGTGGCAGGAAGAAATGTTGACTCATTTGCCCTTTAATTTTCCTTTTCCTCAAGGAGTAACTTGATAGGTTTAGTTATACAAGTCAGGGCTTGGAATTATGGACAGAATTCAGAGCCTCTCAGAGTGATCATAGAACAGGGAAGGTAGAAGAAATCAGGGCTGGGACGGGGGCTTTGAGGATGGTTCAGTAGAAGACAAAGAGCCAGGCAGTAGAGGAGCCTAAGAGCATATCATACTGAGAAGTATGATGAGCTTTGGGGTTTGGGGAAAGAGTGGAAAAGGCAAAGGTGTGGAATTAGGACAGGATACTTTCACCTTAGTCCATCAAGGATATCAAGGACCCCTAGTTAACATTTCAATGATAGATAATACTGAATTGTTGATTGTGGGAGCCCATTTTCAGGTTTCTTGTGGCTTTACCCAGAAGGTCTGCATAGAGAGGATGATTAGGACCACAGGCCTGAGTGCAGGTGTCTGAGGTGGTCTGCATTTGGCTGTGCTGGGGAGAGGTCTTTTGCTCCACCCCTTGGCATTTCTATAAATAGGGCAGAGACAGTCAGGGCCCATTGGAATAGGTTCCAGGCCCTCTCAAGGCTATCTTGTATTTTCTGTTTATCTCCACACTCTAAATCCTTCTATCTAATATTTCCTGCTACTCTCACTCAAGAAAACTCTGGGGAACTGTGGGGTTGGTGGGTAGCTGCCCCGTAATTGATGAAAGCTATTAGTTTTCTTTTGTGTGTGTGTACATGTGTGTGTGCACATGTGGAGACCAGAGATTGTCATCAAGAGTCTTCTATGATCAGTGTCTATGTTATATAATAAATAAGGCAGAGTCTCTGGCTTGAACCCAGAGCTCAGCAATTTGATATAACTAGTCTAGCTAGCTATCCCTGTCTCCATCTCCCAAGCTCTAAGATTACAGGCAGGCCACTACATCCACCCAACATTTATATGGGTGCTAATGATCTGAACTATGGACCTCATGCTTGCATGGTAAACATTATGCCCAGCCCTGAGCTTCTATTTTAAATACTTAATACTGGCTCTTTAGTTTGTCTGGAGTTACATGTGTCAAGGTGGAAAGTGTCATCACTGGGACCTGAGATAGAAGAGTACCTTGGTTTTTTCCTGAAACAGATTGTTATAGGTTTGGCTAAGTGTTTTTCATAAGCCCACATAGTAAAGCCCATCCCCATTCTGTAACATTACTGGGACATGATGAAATCTTTCGGATGTAAGGTCTAGGGGAACATTTTAGGTAACAAATGGGTGGACCCCATCTGGTGATTAGAGGATCCTAGTCTTTTCCTTTTTTTAGCTATGGGTTAGGTATCCTTCACCACACACTCCCACCATGATGTACTGCCTCACCACAAGCCCAAAATCAACAGGCCAACTGAGCATAGATTGAACACTTCATAATTGTGAGTCTAAATCAACTTTTCCTGAGCTAGGGGTATAGCTCAATGGTAAATGGCTGCTTGGCACACACAATGCCCTGGCTTTAAATCTCCTCCCCCACTGCTATAAACCTTTCTTCATTTATTCTTTTACTGTTTTATGGTATACAAATTGAACCCACAACCTTGTGCTCTACCACTGAGCTACATCCCCAGAAACTTTTTTTTTTCTGAGACAGAGTTTCTTTGTAGCTTTGGAGCCTGTCCTAGAACTTGCTCTGTAGACCAGATTGGCCTCTAACTCACAGAGATCCGCCTGCCTCTGACTCTCAAGTGCTGAGATTAAAGGCCTACAGCACCACCGCCCGGCTTAAAACCTTTCTCTTTTAAGTTGATTAGTTCGGCTATTTTGCTGTAGTGGGAGAAAACTGAGTGACATAAACTGCCTGTGTGATTTGCTTAAGAGATGATGCCAAAACACACTTCCAGAGGAGTAGGAGGGCAGCCCAGTCAATGACTTATAACCATGTAAGTTTCCATAGGTAGCTGTAACTTCATCCGTTTGGATAACTTGGAATATCATATCCCACCTGAGAGGCCAGGAAGCCAGGATATTCGTAAGCTAATTCCTGTCAGTAGTGACTGAGGCTATTCCTTGAAAAGGAAGGCAATTCCTTAACATTTCTGATCTATTGTATCATTGCCCTGAATTTTACCTTTCTTTAGATTTTATGCAATACAATTTTGTGAAACACATGTACATGATTATGTAGTTTTACTTCCATTAATTGGACTTGATAAAGGAAGACTGTGGCACAGGCCCGCAATTATTGCTACTCCAGGAGGCTGTGGCAGGAAAATTGCAAGGTTGAGACCTGTTCAACCTACAGAATGAGTTTGATGCCAGCCTGGGCAACTTAGTGAAACCTCGATACAAAATAATACATTTTAAAAGGGCTGTGAGTCATGGGGTGGGGTGGTAGTGCTCACCTTTAATCCCAGCACTAGAGAGGCAGAGGCAGGCCAATTTCTGTGGATTCAAGGTCAGCTTGGTGGACCAAGCAAGTCCAAGGCCAGCCAGGGCTACATAGTGAGACCCTGTCTCAAAGAACAAACCAAAGAAACCAAGGGGGTAGGGCCGTGGCTCTGTAGCAGAGCTCTTGCCTAGCATATAGAAGGCCCCAGGTGCAATCTCTAGTACTGCACACACACAAAAGTACTGTAGGAGACTTCTGAAACTAGTTTTTACTCTCAGCATTACAAAGGGTCATGTCACATTACATGTGTAGATATAGGGCCATTTAGTTTGCACCTCCTATCTTTCTTTTCTTTTCTTTTTCTTTCTTTCTTTTCTTTTTTTTTTTATTAGTTTTTTGAGACAGGGTTTCTCTGTGTAGCTTTGGTGCCTTTCCTGGATCTCACTCTGTAGACCAGGCTTGGCCTCGAACTCACAGAGATCTGCCTGCCTCTGCCTCCCGAGTGCTGGGATTAAAGGCGTGCGCCGCCGCCGCCGCCGCCGCCGCCGCCGCCGCCGCCGCCGCCGCCGCCACCACCACCACCTAGCTTTCTTTCTTTCTCTCCTTCCTTCCTTCTTTCTTTATTTCTTTCGTCTCTCTTTCTTCCATCCTTTTTCTATCTATCATCTATCCACCTTCTATCATTTTACTACTACAATCAGTAGACAGTGGAGCCATGAACATTGTTTTGGGACAGGTCAGAAATGGAATGGTTGGATCAAAATATATGAGAATGTTTACATCTACAAATTAATCAAACTACATTCTTTTCAGATAGATCAATATGAGATTTCATTAATCTGTTTATATTCTATTTGTCAAGACTTAATGTTGTCAGGCAGCTTCCTCAAGTGCTTTTATTTCTTGGTTTGGATGTTGGTTTCATGGGTGTTCATATTTATTCATGTTTTATGTTATTTTGAGATGGGAGTCTCACTTTGTAGCCCTGGCTGGCCTAGAACTCACTACATAGATCAGGCTGGATCTCATAGGAATTTGTCTGCCTCTGCCTCCATAGTGCTAAGATTAAAGACATGTGCCACCACACTTGGCTGCATTCATTTATTTTAAAAGCAGGCCAGGCACTGGAGAGCTGGCTCAGCAGTTAAGAGCACTTGCTGCTCTTACAGAGGACCAGAGTTTGGTTCCTAGTACCACATTAGGTGTCTCACAACCTCCTATAACTCCAGTTCCTGGGACCCATCACGTTCTTCTGTCCTCTTACTGTACACACACACACACACACACACACACACACACACACCATACCACATAATTTTTTAAAGCAGGCCAGGCATGGACCTGTGTATCCCAAGCCCAAAATTATTACTGAATCAATTCTATGCAGCTATGGCCTCATTTCCCAATTAATATAGTCATGGCAAACTGATCCAGGTCTATAAATGCATGCTGATCAAGTTTCATAAACATCATATGAAGGATACAGACCCACCCATTCTACAATTTGTGTATGCTTGTGTGTGTGTGTGTGTGTGTGTGTGTGTGTGTGTGTGTGTGTGTATGAGCACGTGCACGTGCAGAGGTAAATTTCAGGTGTTGATATCTATATATCGATATATAGATATGTATAAACAGAATCTCTCACATGCCTAAAACTCACCAGATAGACCCGCCTGTTTCCACCTCCCCAGTGCTGGGATAGCAAGTGTGCATCATCACCACAGCAGGCTCTCTCATGTGGGTTCTGGGGGATCAAGCTCAGACCCTCGTGCCTGCAAGGCACGCTCTTTACTGACCAAGCATCTTTCCAGCCTTCATTCTACAGACAATTCTGAGCTGTATGTGTTTTCACTGTAGCCTTTCTTTCTTTCTCCAGAGATCCCATCCCACTTTCTCCACCTGATGAGTATCATTTTATTGAGCCATCCTATTGCTTCCGGTAATTTCCCTTCCCACATGTCAAAAAGAGACAACTTTTCAGTGCCCCATTGCCACAAGGCTTCCTTCTTTTCTAGCAGTGAGTCTGGGTGCAACTGTTAGCCACGGCAACAATGCAGTCAGGTTGAGAATTTTGGTTGGATGGACCTTTGGCCGTGCCATAGGCCACCAGTAAGCCATCACCTGTCCAAACTGGGGAGTAGGATCAGCCTTAGATACACATAATCCCTACGTAGTCATCCTACAAGGTTAGGTAGTTCTATCATTTACTGATGCTGTGGTAATAGACGGGTTAGCTAACTTCTCTAAGCCTCGACTTTCTCATCTGGAAATGGGATATTGGAGTAATGGAGCCATTACTATGAGTATAATGTAAGGACTGAAGAGAGTTCTCTCCAGCTGTCAGTCATATTTCAGTTTCGGGGCGGGGGAGGTGGGGCAGGCACTGCTGCTGTTTCACATCCGAACTTCTGACCTTGAAGTATCCCTTTCGGGTCTGCCCCACTGGCTCTGAGTTTGGGACAGTTCCTCCACCTTTCCTCACCTGTAAAGTAAGAAGGGTGGACTTGAGCTGACCTCTGATAAGGAGACTGTGGGTCTATTAGAGAAGCATTGACTGCAATAATAAATTATTGACAAATGCCAGGATCGCTGCCTGAGGTTATTGTTCCTTAGGCACCCACTAACTTATTCAACAGATCCTAAAGGAAGACTTAGGACAAGGAATGTCCCAGGGTTTAAGAAGTCATTTTATTTTATTTGAGGGACTAATTTCCAAACACAAAGGAGAAAAAAATTAGTTAGAAGAGGGTGAAATACCTGCTGTAAAATGTACACGCAAAAGCTCTGTTTGTAGTGAAGACATGATTCAAAGCCGAGTTTGGAACTTTGCTATTACTCTGCAATGACTCCGGTTTTTTCAGCAACACAAAGCAGTCTTGGGATACAAGTCAGCCTTGTATTCTGTCTCTCCTTGCACAGCTCGTTGTATAGATCCATTCTTCCTTTCCCTCAGAATGGCTTCATTCTTTCACTGTGGTTTTTTGGTTTTGGTTTTGGTTTTGGTTTGGTTTTGTGTGTTTGTTTTTTCTTCTATAAGCTCTTCTGTTGTCACTGGTCCCAGGGAGAAAGACGCTTCAGTCTCAGGTAAGTTTTGTTTGGCAACACAACCCAAGTTGTACCTGCTCCCATTCTGATGTTATGCCACCTCTAGCATAGAAAAGCTTCACTCCTGTGTGCATTTCATGGGCATGGTCAAGAAACTCCATTTGGACCACGCACAAGCTGAATTTCAGTAGAAAAATAAAGCAACACTGTCCATTTCCCTTAACCTTTAACCCAGGGCTCTTCTGGCAGCCTCCCTGGCTTCTCACAGGTAGGAGACTAACCTGTTACCTTTATTACACTTCTCTGTGAAAGTGCCTGCCTGATTACCGTCCTATTGTCCTTTGTCTGCACAAGTGTGTGCCGGGAGCCATGTGTCTTCTTTGGGGGACAATAAGTTCTGTGGCAAGGCCCTGGAGAATCTGACCCATTGTGGCAAGGCCAATGGATAGTTCGCTGCATAGTTCTGGGCACGACCCCAGGAGCATATGTGCTACCCGCTCTCCTTGCTTTCCTTATACAAACCATATTGCTGGCTGCCTCTAGTTTCACTTTTTAGAGCTACAGATGAAATGGGTGTTACATTAGGAAAATTTCCCCCGATGACGCTCCTCTGGGTGAGCCAGAGGGGATGTTGTTAAAAATGTACAGTGGACCTGATCCTAAAGCCTTGATGTTTCAAGTGTGACCATGAATTCAGGATTCTCCAAGAACAGGATGTTGCTTTTCCAACTCACCTTGTCTGAAAGAGTCACAGTAGTTCATGACATTACAAATCTGCATAACTGTTCTAGAGAGAATGATTTTAACCAAAAGAAATGAGAATATAGGAGATGGGGGTGGGGATTTAGCTCAGTGGTAGAGCACTTGCCTAGCGAGCGCAAGGCCCTGGGTTCAGGCCTCAGCTCCAGGAAAAAAAAGAGAGAGAATATAGGAGAAATGCAAATAAATAGGATATCGAGAGTTAATGGGAACAGTCTAGGAACCAGGAATGGAGCAGAATTATAGAAACCCACAATGCCCTCCTTTCTAATAGCTGTGCCAATACTGTAAGAAGTCGAGAGGAAGGGGACATGAGAACAGGAGATAAGCAGTGGCAACCATTAAGAGGAAGCTTTTAAGTTATGTAGTGTACAGGATGATAGGAGAAAACCCGGTATAAAACCCGGTATATTCCCATAGCAGATAGAGCAGTACAGAATGAAGAATGAATTGATTCAGCCTTGGCTGATGAGTTAATTGTGAGAACTTAGATTTGACTCGAGGCAAACATTAACCACTACAAGCAAAGCTCTCTTTCACTTTGCATGATGCTGTAATCGTAAATGCTGCCAAGTGGGCACACTGTTGTACCTGTAGGTGTGCCTAGTTAGAAAAACTTTGTCACTTGCAACACTGCTTATGTTCCTGACATTAGAGCTGTGAATCAAGTAGGTAATGGTTACCCATGGGAAAGTGGGGGACAGAAGGGGAATGAGGTAAAGGAACACACTGGCAATTATTGTAACCATTATTAGAAACTTAAGGAAATAAATCTAATTGTAAAACTGTCCATTCAAACTATTGAAAACGTATAAATAAAAATGGCCCAGGCTATCCCAGGCCACTTGTTTGAAGCAGGTGGTCAGAGTTTCTTCATCATGCCAACTTCACACATCCGTCCCAGGTCATTGGACCCACTGGGAATTAAGAGTTAGTCTCCCAGCAGGTATGGCCATGAACCCAGTGAATAGCTGCTGTGTTTTCACTGTGCAAGAAACAATTGCAGTGAATTTTTTATTAACTCAGACTCCCTGGAGATAAAAAGTCTCTTCACCGAACTCATGAACTGTGGACCAATAGCTGTGGAGCCTCCATGAGACTAGACTAGGCCCTCTGGACAGGTGAGACAGTTGTTTAGCTTGATCTACTTAAGGGGCCCCAGGCAGTGGGATCAGGACCCATCCCTGGTGCATGAGCTGGCTTTTTTGAGCCCAGTGCCTATGGTGGAACACCTTGCTCAGCCTTGGTGCAGGGGGAGGGGCTTGGACCTGCCTCAACTGAATGTACCAGGCTCTGCTGACTCCCCATGGGAGGCCTTGCCTTGGAGGAAGTGGGAATGGGGGTTGGGTTGGAGGGGAAGGCTGGGGGGGCGGGAGGAGGGAAGACAGGAGGGCATCTGTGGTTGGTATGTAAAATGAACAGAAAATTTCTTAGTGATAAAAAAAAGTCTCTTCACCAATACAAAGAAAATGAGAAGAGGACAGCAGAAGAACAAGTGAACTCACAGTTCCAGGTAGAATAACCAGGACCTGGTGGACACGGGAGAAGCAAGGAGGAGAGAGCTCGGGAAAATCAGTGACGGGTGGTCTGCAAAAGACAGGTAGACAGGGACACATGCTGCTATCGTCTGAAGGGTGGTGCCTGCCCCCAGTACATATGCTGAAACCTCCACCTGCCCTGTGATGCAGAGTCTGGATTCTCATGACTGGGGTTAGTGCCCATGTAAAAGAGACTCTAGCCGGGTGGTGGTGGTGGTGGTGGTGGTGGCGGTGGCGGCGGCGGCGGCGGCGGCGGTGGCACACGCCTTTAATCCCAGCACTCGGAAGGCAGAGCCAGGCGGATCTGTGTGAGTTCGAGGCCAGCCTGGGCTACCAAGTGAGTACCAGGAAAAGGCGCAAAGCTACGGAGAGAAACCCTGTCTCGGAAAAAAGAGAGAGAGAGAGAGAGAGAGAGAGAGAGAGAGAGACTCTAGACAGCTACTATCTTCCTTTCACCGTGAGTGGACCCTGCAAGAAGGTTCTGTCTGTGAAAAAGCAAGGCCTTCCAAAACAGAGGATCTGCTGGCACCTTGATCTTGGCCTTGTAACCTCCCGAACTATGAGAAGTGAGTTTCTGTTGTTGATAATCCATGCAGTCAATGGTATTCTGTCATAGTAGCCCAAATGGAGTGTGTGTGTGTGTGTGTGTGTGTGTGTGTGTGTGCGCGCGCGTGCGCACGCGCGCGCGCACGCGCGCGCACTCGTGCACACGCGTACATGTTCTTGATGGGGTTAGTGCACATGTGCACACTTTCCCAGCTGTGCTGCTTTTCCTGAAGACGCCATTCTCGCTAACGTCTGCCAGATGTGCTGAAGATGGTAATTTTGCTCCTATTGTACTTACCTTTCCCTCTGCTGTGACACCGCCTGACAAAGTCAACATAAAGGAAAAAGGTTTATTTTAAATCACAGTCTGAGGCAGTGGTTCTCAACCTGAGGGTCGAACAGCCCTTTCACAGGGGTCAACTAAGAGCATTGGAAAACGTAGATATTTACATTACAATTCATAACAGGAGCAAAATTACAGTTAAGAAGTAGCAGTGAAAGTAATTTTATGGTTGGGGGTCAAAGCATTAGGAAGGTTGAGAAATGCCACAGTCCAGCTGAAGCCTGGGTTCAGGCCCTGAGGTGGGGAGGGCATCTGTGTAAAGAAATGAAGTGTCCAACCACCAGATGAGTTTCACACAAGTGGCCGGCCTACAATAGCTCCAGCCATCTTTATTTATACATCAAAAACAAGCATGTTTTTCCATAATAACAAACATGTTTTTTCCATCCTCCAACGTTAACCCCCGGCAAAAACAAAATCAAAAACAAATGTCAAATGTGTTTTTCCCAACTTTAACATCAAAACATCTTTAAACCCAAAACAACAGTTATCATTTTGCTGGCTTGGCCAAATATCGAGTTGGGTGCATCCTGTCTTTACAAAACTAAAAGGTAATTGACATAGGCACGCATTTTCAAGAACAACAATATCATTCAAAACATATTTACAGAAATAGGGGTGATCTGCCTCCGATCCTGTCAGCTCTGAATCAGAACAGCTCCCAGGCTCTTTCAGACAGCTAGCTTCCCCAGACAAGAAACCTGAGAAGCATCAGCTCCCAAAGAATTTTAGGGGAAAATATTGGAGAAAAATTGGGTTTCCAGGAATGATCACATCTGTTCCATGGAAGATTGACAAAATGACACTAAATCCACCAAGAGAATCATCAATATCACGAGAGAGAAGAGAGAATGCAGGCCGCATGGTCCCAGCAGTATCCTACAGTTTCCTGAAGTCCACTGGTCCTTGCCAAGTAAGACTGTCCCTGTGGGCTTTTACCTCATCTGGACCCGTTGGACAAGCACTCATATACTGGTCCAAAACTAGGCCGCAGGGCTCCCAACAGAGAATCATTGGTCTGAGGGCACATAATCAACCCAATATGGCAGGAATTTAACACAGTTGGTCATATTGCTCCCACAGTCAAGAAGAAAGGGTAGATGAATGCTAGCACCCAGCTGCTTTCTCCTTTTTTCCTTTTTATTTATCCTTGGACCTTAGGCCATAGGATGGTGCCGCCCAATTTCAGAGCTGGTCTCAGTTCAACTTCTCTGGAAATGTCCTTACAGATTTGCCCCAAATTGTATCTCCTAGGTGATTCCAAATTTGGTTAACTTGACAATGAAAATGAACCCTCACAGCCCCTATTATCCAACATGGCAGATTTCTACTAAACTGCCACTTGTATGTTCAAGACTTTTGAGTCATATTACATTTGCCTTCATCATTACTCCTTCCACATTAAAAAACCTTTCTCCCTTCTGAGTTCAGTTCTACCCTTTATTCTCCTACTGTCTTCTGGCCACAGCTGGGTCTCTTTGGGTGACTACTACTCTTCTGCTGCTTCTAGAAGTGCCTTGGAGCTCGATCCTTGGCCCCTTTCTTTCTTGTTTCTCTCTACTAAAAAATCCCCACTATCCCTCTGACTTCATTTGACCATTCCAGTGCTGATTCCTATACTTCCAAGCACTTCTGTCCACTTCCATGCCAATGTCTTACTGATTCCCTCAAGCTGTACATGCCAATTCTATATCCTCTCCATCTCTTGAATCCTCTGCTTCTCTTTATCACTAATATCTTTATCCTGCTCATGGCTACAATTACTTCTCATCTGGCTACTTCAATTATACTTGGCTCCACCTACATCCCCTCCTGCTTCCAACCTATTCTTTCATCCATTGTGGCCTGAGTGATTTTTATAAATGTTTCTGCATCTCATCATGTCACTCTCCTTTGGTAGACCGTAAGACCTTGTTTGGTCTCGTCACTGTGTTCCACTCCCTATTTGTACAACTCTAGCTCTTTTTTTGTCTGCTCTAACAATACTGGATTCATATTAAGTGTGAATGAAATGAAATGTTTTTCCCACCTGCAGCCTTTGGCCATGATCTTTCTTCTGTCAGAAATATTCTTTCCACCTTCAATCATGAAATAGCTAAGACCTACTCATCCTTAGAATTCACCATCACATCCTCAGGGACCTCTCCCAACCATATACTTGAATTGAGTCTCCTAATTCCTTCCATCGCACTGTACATGCCTCCTCTCTGGCACATCGAGCCCTTCAAGGGAAGATATTTTTGGCTTAATGCCAGTCTTTCTCTCCTGCCGATAAGCTCCATATTGGAAGAGCCCATGACCATTTGCTCACCACTGAGTCCCCATTCCTAGGATCACTTCCGGCAACAGCAGGAAAGTCTTTAAAGTGGCTGACACTTTGAACACTTCTAGCAGTCATTATCCACAATGGTTCACCAAGTCATGCCTATTGAGTTGGAATCACTGTTTACTCCTCCTGTGTTGGCTTCTGACAGCTGTTACAACACATTACCACAAACTTCGTGACTTAAAGCAAGACATTTATTATCTCACAGTTTCGAAGTCAGAATACCTAAATTCAAAGGGAAAATGGTCAGTTGGTACAAAGCGTCAATTACCATAATGGAGCTATCTTCTGATATTCTACTGCATACCACAGTGGGTATAGCTAATAATAATGCATTTTACATTTCAAAAGAGCTAAAGGGGCCAGGCATGGTGGCACATGTCTGGCATCCCAGCTACTTGGGAGGCAAGAAGATCACTTGAGTCAAGAAGTTCTAGGCTGCAGTACATTATGCTGATTGAGTGTTTAGCATCCCTATACTGACCTCCTGGGAGTGGGGGACCACCAGGTTTCCTAAAGAGGTTGTGAACTAGCCCAGGTCAGAAATGGAGGAGGTCAAAATAGATAAAAGAGAAGACTTTGAATGTTTTAACTAGAAAAAAATGTTAAATATCTGATTTGATCATTTCATGATGCATGCATATATCAAAACATCACACTGTACCTGCAATGCACACAATTACTGTTAAGTAAAACTAAAATAAACCTTAAAAATAGATCAAGGAATAGGAAGGATGGTATTCAGTCTAGAAGCTCTAGGGGAATGTTTTAATTAGTGTTTCTACTGCTGTGATAAAACACCATGACCAAAAGCAAATTGGGAAGAGAAGGGTTTATTTCAGCTTATAACTCTCAGGTCACACTCCATCACTGTGGGAAGTCAGGGCAGGAACTCAAGGCAGGAACCTGGAGGCACAAGCTGATGCAGAGGCCATGGAGGAGTGCTGCTTACTGACCTGCTCCCCATGGCTTGCCCAGCCTGCTTTCTTAATAGACCCCAGGACCACCAGCCTAGGGATGGTATCACCCACAATGGGCTGGGCTCTTCTGTATCAATATTCAATCAAGAAAATGCCTCACAGGCTTGCCTATAGGCCAATCTGATGGAGGCATTTTCTCAGCTGAGATTGTCTCCTCTCAGATGGTTCTAGCTTGTGTCAAGTTGACAAAAAACTAACCAACAGTGGGAGAGTTAACCTTTATGACCAGGCTTTTCTTCTTCTCTTTGTTTATTTGTTTTTGTTTCTACTTTTAAACTTTATTTTTATATAACTATGCATAAGAAATACAATCACATTGGTTAATAGAATGAAATTATATTTAACTTATTCTACACAATTTCGGCCAGAAACTTGGTACATGGTTTACAATATAAAAAAATAAAAACCAAGCTGATCCAGGTGGTGGTGGCACACGTCTTTAATCCCAGCACTTGGGAGACAGAGGCAGGCAGATCTCTGTGAGTTCGAGGTCAGCCTGGTCTGCAGACAAGTTCCAGGACAACTAGAACTGTTACACAGAGAAACCCTGTCTCAGAAAAAAAAAAGCAATCTGGTAGTTCCTGGTTTACTTTTTTCTATGACAAATGTCTAAAAGCTCCTCCATCAAATGCTGCTGAAGAAGGCAAAAAATCCTTAGACTGCAGACTTCCTGCCTTTCAGCCCTGCATCACTCCAACAGCTACCCCCAATGTCACATGTCCTCTCATCCTCACTATCCTGTCTCCCTCTTTGTAAGAACTTTGAGTCCATCCACATAACCCAGGAAAATCTTCCCATCAACTTACTAATATCTGCAAGGTCTCTTAACATCTTTTTTTTGCGGGGTGTTCAAGACAGGATTTCTCTGTGTAGTCCTGGCTGTCCTGGAACTCACTAGGTGTACCAGACTGGCCTCGAACTCACAGAGATCCACTTGCTTCTGCCTCCTGGAGTACTGGAATTAAAGACGTGCAAAACCATGCCTGGCTCCTATCATTTTAAGAGAATACATTTATTTACAGGTTTGTGACATTAGAAAATGGATGTCTGGGAGAATTGCTATGGTCTGAATGTCCCCCCACACCCCCCACACCAGTTCGTGGGTTAGAAATTTAATCTTCAGTACAATGACACTGCAAAGTGTGGGCTCCCGGGGGTCCGTACCTCCAGTCTTGTGAATGGACTAATACTATCGTCATGAAAGGGGAAGTGAGTGTCCTTTCTTCTGCGCTTCTTCCACATCGGTACACTGTCTCTCTTCAAGCCCTTCCACCTTCTCTCATGTGAGGATGCAGCAAGATATAGTTTGCCTAAGAACTGTCTCCCCAAAGGCTCAAATGTTGACGATTTGGTCCCTAGGTTGGTAAGTCCAATCACTGACACAGCTATAAACTCTGCCTTCATCAGTGGATCAATTGATAGATGTATTAATAACTTGATGGCATTATTGGAAAAGCATGGTAACCAGGAGGTGAGCCGTGGATGGAAGATACAGATCATTAGAGGTGTGTCTTAGGTGCTATAGCTCATCTTGGGTACCTCACTCAGACTCTCTGCTTCCAAGATGCCGTGATGTGAGCTGTTATTCTCTGTCATGACATTTCAGCCTTGTCTCAGGTCCACAGTAATGGAGGATCAATGTAAAGGCTTTCACCAGTAACCAGATGCCAGGGCTTTAATCTTGGACTTTTCAGTCTCTGGGGAACTATAAGGAATAAATTTCCACTCTTTATACATTATCCACCTGTAGTGATTTGAATAGGTATGGCCCCCATAGGCTCATGTGTTTGAATAGGTGTGGCCTTGTTGGAGGAAATGTGTCACCGTAGGGGTGGGGAGAATTTGAGGTCTCATATAAGCTCAAGTCAGTTCTCTTCCTGCTGCCTGCCTATCCAGATATAGAACTCTCAGCTTCTCCAGCACCGTGTCTGGTGTAGTTGGTGTTTATTTTACTCTTTTGGCTCTTTGGTCTTTGGGGGGCCCACCACCCAGCTCCCAAATAAATACACAGAGTCTTATTCTTACTTATGAAAGTCCACCTTAGCTTGGCTTATTTCTAGCCAGCTTTTCTTACCTTAAATTATCCCGTCTACCTTTTGCCTCTGGGCTTTTGTCTTTCTCTATTCTATATAACTTCCTTTCACTCTTACTCCATGGCTAGCTGTGTGGCTGTGTGGCTGTGTGGCTGTGTGGCTGTGTGGCTGTGTAGCTGGGTAGCTGGCCCCTAGTGTCCTCCTCTCCTTGTTCTCTTGCTCTTTCTTCCTTTCCTCCCAGATTTCTCCTTCTATTTATTCTCTCTGTCTGGCAGCCCTGCCCATCCATTCCCTGCCTAGGTATTGACTGTTCAGCTCTTTACTAGACCTACCAGGAAAAGCAACACAGCTTCACAGAGTTAAACAAATGCAACATAGAAGAATGCAACACATCTTTGTATCAGTAAACAAATGTTCCAGAGCATAAACAAATATAACACATCTTCAACCAATATTCCACTACAGTCTGCCTGCATGCTGCCATGCTTCCCACCATGATGATAATGGACTAAACCTTTGAACTATAAGCCAGCCCCAACTAAATGTTTTCCTTTATAAGAGTTGCTGTGTTCATGGTGTCTCTTCACAGCAAAAGACACCAGCCTTATGTATTTTATTACAACAACACAAAATAGATTAAGATGGAGGAGGGACATTATTTAGCCTATGACATCCCCCATATTCCAGAGGATAAATTCTTTCCGTTTTCTGGAATATACTCTGAATTTAGCTACCATGCACACTTCGTATGCATGATGGTACTAATTTATAACTGTATCTTAGGCTCTCTGGTATGTTATTTTCATTAGTCCTTCCTTGAAAATACACATATATTCCACAGTGACCACATAAATACAGCCTTTAGATATATTTAGAATATCCTTCCAGACTCCTGCCATCTTGCCAAGGGAATGCTATAGATTTGCTGGAGCCTGTCCCCTTCAAAACTCATGCTGAAATGTAGTCCCCAGTGTAACAAATGCTGAGAGGTGACAGGTTGATTCTTTCGTTTTATGGATTCTTCGGGAATTTTACATCACTCACCCTAATCCCATCCACCTCCCAGTTCCTCCAAATCCACCCCTCACCCTTGTAGTGTTCCCCCCAAAGAAAACTAACAAATACATAATAAAAATAAGATAAAGATAAAAAAAAGAAGAAAATAATAGCATAAAAAATAAAATACAAATAATATAAATTTCAATCAAAAAATGAGCAAGTAAACCAAACCAAAGAGAAAAACAAAGAAGCAAACACTTTGCTCCTCCATCTTTGTCTCTCCGTCTTCATTCGTCTTAGCAGCATTGGGAACTGCTGTGTATCATGCAGTACACCCTTTTGTCTACACAGCTTTCCTTGCTAATGTTCATTGTATACTGTGTTGTTGGTCAGATTCAAGGCCTCTGACCTCCAACACACCATCAACACTGGACCCCCACAGAAATTCTCTGGACGTTCCACTGTTGTCCTGAGTTGTGTAGACCATGTGGCCATGGCTCTTCAGGACCAGTCCCTTCACATACTCCAGCAGGTCATAGATGGGGTAGGTGTTGGGGTGTGCCAGCTCAAAGCCCTGGGTATGTACCTGGGTGGCTGCTGAGTTGGTCAGTTGGAGCCACTGGGACCACTCCCCTCAGATGAAGGGTGGTGCCAGCTCTCTCACAGCCATGGTGATGGAAGGTGCCATCTTTCCCAAGTATGGGGGGCCAATTCTCCTAGTAGGGGAGAGGCCAGCTTTCTCATACTTGGGTCATAGGGGTCCATTATCCCAGGGCTGGCCAGGGATGGAGTCAGCTCTCTGGTGAAGGGGGTGGGGCACAGCTCTCCACAGGCTAGTGAGTGGTAGGGCCAGCTCAACAAGGCCCCTATACTTCAACTCATGGTTCAACACATGGATCATAGGGCCCCTGTGGTAACACAGGCAACAGATATCAATACAGACCCCAGCTGTGGCAAAACCATGGACCCAGACATGGCCAGCAGCAGCAGCTTGGGCCACGGATGTCACCATGGACCCTGATGGCAGTGTATGCCTCTCAGATTGGCATGGGCCCAGTGGCAGCAGTGTGTCCCCAGACTCCATCCAACATGGTCCCAGGGGACAGTAGAAGCTCCAAGAAAGTGCAAGGCCCCGATGGCAACAGGAACCATAGACCCTATTTGTGGCAGGGCCACAAACCCAGACGTAGCCCCTAGCCACAGTTTGGGCCTGGACATCAACATGGCCCCAGGTGGCAGCACAGGCCACCCGAGCTGCATGGCCCTGATGGAAGCGTGATCTTCAGGCACCAACATGGCCTCAGGTGTCCCAGACCCTGGGCATCTGTACTGCCTTCAGTGGTAACCTGAGCCATGGACATCTCATGGACCCTGGCTGCGGTAGGGTCATGGACCCAGACATGGCCCTCAGCAGCAGCCTGGGCTTAGCATGGCCCCGGCACCTGCATGTCCCTTGGACCCCAACATGGTCACAGATGGTGACTAAAAGTCATGCATCTTTGTGGCCTTTTGTGGGAACACAGGCCCTGGGCATCAACATATCAGCTGTGGTAGGATTATGGACCCAGACATGGCTCTCAGCAGCAGCCTGGGCCTGATGTCACCATGGTCCCAGGTGGCCTCTCAGATTTGCATCGTCCTAGCTACAAGATGTCCCTAGAAAAACAACATGGCCCCAGGTGGCATCCCAGACCTCATACATCTGCTTGGCCTTCAAGGGTACCAGAAGCCATGGATATTAGCACAGATGCTGGCTGCAGTAGGACCCAAGGTCCCAGACATGGCCCCTGGCTATAGCCTGGGCCCAGACACCACCATCGTCCTAGGTGGCAATGCTGTCCACCCCAATCTGTATGACCTCCATGGCAAGATGACCCTCAGGGATCAATATGGCCTCCAGTGTTGGCCCATATCCCGGGCATCTACACAAGAACCATTGACATCGACACAGACCCTGGCTGGAGCAGGACCATAGACCCAGACATGGCCCCCAGCAGCAGCTCAGGCCTGGTTGACACCCTGGCCACAAGTGGCAGTACAGTCCACTTAGATTGGCATGGCCCCGGTTATGGTATATCCCTTGGTCAGCAACATGGCTGCAGGTGGTAGTCCAGAGCAGGGACATCTGTGCAGCCTTTGGTGGTAACACAGGCTATGGACATCAACATAGACCCCAGCTACAGTATGACCACAGACCCAGACATGGTCCTCAGCAGCAGCCTAGGTCCAGATGCCACCATGGCCCCAGTTGGCAGCACAGGCCACTCAGATCGGCATCACCCTGGCTGCAGGATGGCCCTTGGACACCAAAATGGCCCCAGGTGGGGACCCAGACCCTGGG
The DNA here is from genome assembly GCF_949786415.1 of Peromyscus eremicus. Lineage (NCBI taxonomy): Eukaryota > Metazoa > Chordata > Mammalia > Rodentia > Cricetidae > Peromyscus > Peromyscus eremicus. Next base: position 48,821,264 of record NC_081439.1, read on the forward strand.
CACCCAGCTAATCCTCGATGGCAACAGGCACCTTGGATATCAACACAAATCCTGGCTGCAGTAGGGCCACAGCTCAAACCTGGACATCTCCATGGCCCTGAGTGGTAGCCCAGGCCACTCAGATCAGGATGGCCCCTGCTGTGGCATGGCCCTTGGGCACCAATGTGCCCACATGTGGAGGCCCAAGCAACGGGCATCTTCACATCCTTCAGTGGTTAACAGGAGCCATGGACATCAACACAGACCACAGCTGCTTCAGGGCCACGGACCCAGATAGGGCCCCAGATGGCAATTGGGCCTCCCACATCAGCCTGTTCCTCAGATTCACCTCTCTCCACAGGACATGAACCTCTCTGCCTCTCTCTCTCCCTCCCCTTCATATGCTCACCGTAATGGCGCCTGAATGCCAGGTGCCACAAAGTGCCAGTGCTGGCCCTTAGCTTCTTCCCACCCACCCAGGGCAAACTACCTAGCCAGGTGGTGTATGTGAGTCCATATCTGCCGGTCAGTCCTCTGGGTTGATTCTGACGGGAGTGAGATCTCATTTTTGAAGAACTGCATTAGTTACCTGGAGAGTGAGCTGTTGTGGTCCATGTTTTGCCCTCTTCCTCAGGCATACATCTCCACTATCCTTTCACCTTCCACAGTCTTCTGACAGCACACCAGATGCTGAATTGATGCCAGCACCACGTTCTTGGACTTTCCAGCCTCCAGAAGCGTAGGCAGATTAAACTTCCATTCTTTCTAATTTACCTAGATTTGGGTATTTTGTCATAGCAACAGAAAATGCACTAAGACAGGAAAGCAGAGTCACAGAAAGGGAATGAGATCGTCAAGCAGCTGAAGTGACCCCCCTGTGTACCTTTATAGCCCAAGTCCCCTGTCAGAGATGTCACTCTCTTGAGAAACTGCTAGGGGAGTGGTCACAAAGTGTCTTAGGCTAGAGAGTTTTTATCAAGAAAGTGTAGTTGAACCATTTTTAATGATACATTTATAATCTGTTGGGCAATGTCCAGAAAGTGCACTACCTCTTTAGCCAAAAGGGAGTTCATTGTGCAAATAATTTGCATTTAAAAAACCTCATTTCATCAGCACGACTACTAAAGTACTCTGATCCTCAAAGTGCTACCTATGGACCACAATGTGCATCCACCTCAAATTAGCATGAATGGGAACAGTCAGCCCTAGGGACACTCTCATTTCATGTCACAAATTGCCTAAGAGTTGTCACTTCTGATAGCACTGAATATAGTAACTGGAAATGACTCTTGTTCCCAACAGACACATTCTAGATATCTGGGGAGGCAGAGGCAAATGCGGCTTGCACTGAATATTCTCTCCTTTCAGGAACCAGCTCTCAATTCCTTAACCCTTGTATTCCCCCAAGAGGTTGTCAATTTATGGGTATTCTGGGCTTTATCTACCTGGTGAATATTTACCCACAAAATGTTTCCTAAGGGGAAAGAAAACAAACTGAAACATTTTCTACACTATTCCTACTCTGAAGGAAAACTCTAGGTAGGTTATTTTGAGTCTTCTAATACAGAGAAGGGTGGACCTGCAATACAATCGACTTTTGGCATTTTAGAGCTGGGAAAGAAGCTGGAGATCTGCCTTTGCACTGTGCAGATGATGAAGTAGAAGCCTGTGCTGCTACTAACCTGTGCACAGCTTAGGGCTGTGGCCAGCCTCGGAAGACCACAAAAAGTGTTAATCAAGACTCTGCCTATCTAGCCAGTAACAACCTGTTTACACAGAGTAACCCTTATTCTTCTCTGGTTTACGTTTTTCTGACTATTTGGCCTGAGCTAACTAAAGTTTATTTGAAAGAAACGTTTGTCAAATACTGTTGTAAAAAGAAAGTTGATGCTCAAGGACCACACAATTGAATTACAAAAAGTAAAATAAGCGACTAGGAAGATGGTTTGGTGGTTAAGAGCTCTTCCACGGGACCCAGGTTTGATTCCCAGCACCCATATGAAAGCACTGTAACTCTACTCCCAGGGATTCTGCCGCCCTCTGTCAGCCTCCATGTACAGCACATACATTGTACACATATTTGCATGCAGGCAAAACACCCATACACAAAAATAAAATAAATAAAATGTTAAAAATAAAATCAGAGGCCAGGTGTGGTGATGCCTGTCTTTAATCCTAGAACTCTATAGGCAAAGGAAGGGAATCTCTATGAGTTCAAAGCCAGCCTGGACCAAAGGGATGAGTTCAAGGTCAGCCAGGTCTACATAGAGAGACTCCGTCTTCTCCACCCCAATAAAAATAAAGATAAAAAAATAAGCTGGGCATGGTGACACATGCCTTTAACCCTAGCACTCAAGAGGCAGAGGCAGGAGGATCTCTGAGTTCAAGGCCAGCCTGGTCTACAGAGTGAGTTCCAGGACAGCCAGGGCTACACAGAGAAACCTTGTCTCGCAACAAAACAGCAAAAGACAGACATCAAGCATCTTTATAAAAATAAATAAATAAATAAAATTTCTGTGATAGTTCATCTTGGCTGCCAAGTTGACGCAATCCAGAATCATGTAGGAGATAATCTTTGGGCGGGCTTATGGAGGATTCTCTAGTTTATGCCAGTTGAGGTAGGGCGTCCCACCTTAACTGTAGGTGGCAATGTTCCATGGGCTGGGGCTCTGAACTGCACGCAAAAGAGAAAGCTAGATGAGCATTAGCATCCATTGCTCTCTGCTTCCTGACTGTAGATGCAGTTGTGAGCAGGCATCGCCTGTCCCTGCCACAATAGACCGGATCCCTGGTACTGTGAATCAAAATGAACCTTTCTTTCCTTCAGTTGTGTTTCTCAGGTATTTTGCCACAGCACAGAGACAAATCACCAATACAATCTCTTGATGGTTTAAGTCTGTTCCAAAAGCAATGTTTAAAGGTCATTTGCCTTTAAACGCAACCATTCTGATTCTTTTTGAGGTAGTCTCTTACTATGTAGCCTAGCGTGGCCTGTGATTCCCTATGTAGCCCACACTCACCCACCACAAACACTTGGCAATCCTCCGGCCTCACCCTTGTGATGACTGAGATTATAGGCATGCACTACCACATCGGGCATTCTTCTTCTGTTTTAAAATAAACTCCTAAAACAGTATAAAGCTTACTCTAGAATCGTCTTGTTAATTACTTAATCTTCATTATATACTTTCAGTTAAATTTATTATTTAAAAAATAACCTCAGACTTCTCATTGTTCTGGCCTGATCATGCCTTTTAGTAACTCGGAATTAACTGGAGGGCTCCCAAAAATAGTCAGAAATTGTGTGATGAGGCTGACTGCCAGAGCAACTGGCCTCAATTGCCTCTAATGAATCTTCGGTGTTTTTGCTTTGATTAATGAGAAAGGCAAGTGGTTTAGAAATTTGTCTCCCCAAACAAGAACTCATGTTGGAGGTTTTGTTTGTTTTAGTGTGTGTGTGTGTGTGTGTGTGTGTGTGTGTGTGTGTGTCTGTTTGTCTGTCTGTCTGTCTATGATGTTTGTGTGATGACTATTCAGGAGTCAGTTATTTCCTATCTTGTTTTGGAGGGAGGCTCTCTCTTATTTCTGAAGCTGTGTATTATAGGCTTGCCGTCCTGCAAGTTTCTAGGCCATTCTCCTATCTCTGCCTCTCATCTCGAAACCGCCTGCTAATTCCATGTTGACTGAGGGCCCCTGGCTTGCAGTTGCGAGGGGTAAAAGGGCACCAGAGAAAGATGGAAGTGCTGGAAACAAACCCCAGCTACTTCGCCGCCTTGCCAAAGGTCAGCCTTGCTGCACGTCTATTACAGGTTTTCTTACTGATGATACTTTTTTTTTCTTTGTGACTGTGTTGACAACATGATCTGTAGGTTCATATTTGAATCCAGCCCAAAGTATATATTTATTTTTTGTTACCGTATGCATCACACTAACTGCTTATTTTCCTACTGAGGTGTTTATTGCCAGTGTGTTGTATATAGCATAACACTAAATAGGTGTGCTTGTTAATGCTTCCAAGTTCCTCCAGGGAAAATTCTAAACTCCAGGCAACTTGGCTTCACTTCATTGTGCAACTCCCTTCAAGATTTGATTCACTGGCCTTTTTGATTATGTTCTTTTCTAAGAGGGCATCAAATATTCCAGAGAACAAATGACCAAGCTGTCAGCATTGTTATCAAGAAAATGGATGAAATTGTTATTGTAGACCACAGATGGTCGAGACTAAGGCAGGGTTGAACAATCTTTTTAGTCTTGAAGCCGCGTGAATATGATAATCACTCTCGTGTCACATAGTAGGCAGACAGACTAAGTGCTTTGGGACAGGAAAAGGTATTATCATATGCTAACGATTAGTTATTTAGAACAGCACTCTCAGATCTGACAATCTCTTCACAATGCAGTTAGGAGCCTCCTCTACTAGCTTAAAATGAAATGTACAGGTGATACCGTACACCTCTGCACACAGCTGTAGTAAGTGGTATAATGCTTAGTAGAAAGGCGAAATAAAGGTCTAATAAACTACCATGCATTTTCACAGTGCAACCCTTCAGCACAGCACAGCAACACCAGGACACATAATAAAGTGTTCTGATGCTTTATCATAGCGTCACTGTAAGTGACAGCTAACGATGCAGGCTGACACAGGTGGGCCTCAGTGGCAATTCTGATCACAAAAGCACTACTGTCCATGCTATAGAGATTTCTTGACATGCTGAACAACTCTTGAAAAATTCTAACCAAAAGGAAATGCAAGCATCCTCCAATTTATATGGTACTTGTGTTGGTGAAATACTATGTGCTTATTGTCACCTGTGTGAAAGTTTAGCAGGCTATTCCGAGATCATTCAGAACACCGGATGCTGTCCAGTTCTAGACCTCACACTTTAAATGCCCAAATCTTTCAATTATTTTTAATGCCTCCATAGATTTCTAAAATCCTCTCAACCTTGAAGGGCATCAGCTCTCATTTCAAATCTATGATTTAAAGTTTAAAAAGAGATTGCAGCCAGACGGGGTGACCCAGGCCTGTAAGTCCAGCATTTGGGAGATAGAAGCCAGCCTGGGCTACATAGTGAGTCCTTGTCTCCCATTTGCGGGTTTGAGATTTTGTATGGATACATAAAATCATGTACAGACACATGAATGTAGAAGTGCAAGTGTGGGGGGCAAGAAAAGGAATAATAGCAGGGCATGGGTGGGGGCATGTTCAAAATATTCTACTTGCATGAAAATGGCCCTATGTAACCCAGTAGCAAAAGTAAAACTTGAAAGCTTTTTTCTTTCATGTTTTTGTTTTTGTTTTTTTTTGAGACAGGATTTCTCTGTGTAGCCCTGGTTGTTCTGGAACTTACGCTGTAGACCAGGCTGGCCTCAAACTCAGAAATTCCCCTGCTTCACCTCCTTCTGCTGGGATTAAAGGTGTGTGCCACCACCACCCAGCTGCAGCAAATTTTTTCAAGATTTTATTTTTAACTATGTGTATGTGGGGGAGGCATATCCACGGGAGTGAATGGTGGCAGAGGTCAGAGGGGTCAGATCTCCTTGGAGCAGGAGTTACAGGAAGTTGTTAGGCCTTCCTGTGGGCGTGCTGGGAAAAGGATTTCAGTCCTCTAGAAGTACTGTGAGCTATCTTTCCAACACCGTATTACAGATAATTTTTATAAAATCTTAAAACATATCATTGATAAAAGAACCCCTATTTGTGATTCACATTCCTTTGCATTTTAAACTTTTTGTTTTAAATCTATGGGCATTTTGCCTGCATGTATATCTGTGCACCATGTGCCTGCCTGATGCCTGCAGAGGCCAGAAGAGGGCATCAGATCCCCTGAAACTGGAGTCACAAATGGTTGTGAGTCGCCATGTGGCTGCTGGGCATTGAACCTGGGTCCTCTGTAAGAGCAACAAGAGTCTAAATTAGGGTCTCTCCTAATATATTTAAAATATCTCCCTACTGATATTTAACTTATCAGAAAATACATTTACTAAGCAAAAGCCTGCTGTGGTGGTTTTGATGAGAAGCGTGTCCAGAGTCTTGGGCATTTGAACACTTGGTCCTCAGTTGGTAGCGCTGTCTTGGGGGGAGGGGTACAGCCTTGCTAGAGGAAGGGGCAAGCTTTGATGTCAAAAGCCTCATGCCACTTACACCTCATTGTCTCTGCTTTGTGCTTGTAGTTGAGTGTGTGAGCTCTGTTTCCTGCTCTGACCACTAAGACTGTCACCTGCAACCACACTTCCACACCATGATAGACTTTATCCCTCTGGAACCTCAAGCCCAAATAAATCTTTCCTTCTATAAGTTGCCTTGGTCGTGGTGTTTTATCATAACAACAGAAAAATGACTAATACACTTGCCATGACTCAGGTATGATTCCAGTACCGGAGCAAATATCTAGTATGATAAATTCAAAGATCTGAGAAGGGTCCTTAAGGTCCAAAAGGATTTTTAAAACTTAAATACATTTTGTACCAAATGCCTTGGTTATATTGAAGGGCCTAGCAGACATGTCCAATATTTTTGTTAATGTGATGTAATGTTGACATGTACAAAGTTTATGCTGAAGAACCATACAATCGAATTGCCCCCCCAAAACTTACAGTGTTTAAATACATTTATGCAACTTTTGTGCTGGGCTATCCTTGGTCGCATGTGCCCCAAGAGCGGTAGGCTAGACACACGTGGCTGGAAAGTTCTCTTCCCTTCAGCAAGGGAAGAGAAGGAGGTTTAATAAAATGGATCAATATTGGAGGATGTCTTAGCTTGAGTTCTCCTGGAAGTAGGAGCTGATACAAACATCCAAGGTTGGGTAGTTTATCCGGGAGATTTTTGGAAATATTGGCAGGGCAGTGGGAAAGTGAGACAAGGAAGGAGAAGAGAAAGAAGGCACTGAGGGGTGAGCTGTCTTTACAAGTTATCAGTGTGGTCAAGTGCAGCTCACTCGTGCTGGGAAGCTCCAGGTGACAAGTTACAGCTCTACACAAGAAGAAAAGTACTGTCTGGGGCCTGCTGTCTGGTGTCTACAGTCCCTCAGGCCGAGAAAGGTGGCTCCTTCACTGCTGGAGTATGAGCTGGGCTGCACCAGCGTGGTCCTAAGGGTTTTAGTTTGAGGGTACAGGCTTGAGTTTCTTTTGGTGCCTTGCTTTTCTCTTTCTTTTTTCCTTCCTTCCCTTCATCCTTCCCTCCCTTTCTCCCCACAGCTCTCACTCTCCCTCTCCCTCTCCCTCTCTCTCTCTCTTTGTCTGTATGTGTGCATGCTTGCCTATGGATGCAAGTAGACAAGGTTGGGTATCACTCTTCAGGAGCCATCCATCTTGTTCTTTGAGATAGGGTCTCTCATTAGGACCCGGGGCTCACTAATTAGGCTAGGCAGCTGGCCAGTGAGCCACAGAGATCCTCTTGTCTCTGCTTGCCCTGTGCTGGGATCACATGTATACCTACCTTTTTCACGGAGGTTCTGGGGTTTGAACTCAAGTCCTTGTGTTTGCATAGCGAGCACTTTACAAACTGGGCCCTGGTGCTTTTTTAAAACATGGTTTTCTTGACTCATATTTGAGATTGAACTTCCCTCAAGGGGACTGTGAGTGGCCCATCCATGTCTGTAATCCTAGCACTCAGGAGACTGGGGCTGGAAGATTGGGAATACAGGATCAGCTTGGACTTCATAGTGAGACCCTGACTCAAAAAAGCAAACTAAACCAAAAGCTGCCTTTTTACCTACCGTCTCTTCTTATGTGTATATTAACCGTTCTTGCCTCAGTATGCACAGAGGCTAGGCCTGTGCTATCAGCAGTGTGGTCTTCTCTTCATCTCTGTCCTGGAGGGTATGCACAGTGAGTATCGGGGTGAGGCCCTTGGTGCCCATGAAGCTTCTTCGGACTTGTTAGCTGTTGTTTGCGGTTCTGTTTGTGCATTTGTCAAGGTGGGGTCTCGTGCGGCTTAAACTATCTTTGAACCTGAACTCGATACGTAACAGAAGATGATCTTAAATTTTTGGTCCTGCTGCCACCTCCTGAATGCTGGGATGCTGGCCTGTATCCCTCCCTCTTGTTTTCATGGTAGCTGTTCTTTGTGGATGGAGATCAGGAAAAAAGAAAACACGGCCTGGGCTGCTAATACAGCAGGAGGGCCTGGTGCCTTTAAGAGATTTCTATAAACAACCTGGTCCAGTTTCATACTTGTTCAACATGTTCCTCGGGCAAGGGACGAATGATTAAGTGCTGTTAGTCACTCTGGAAGGGAAACTCACTCGTGGTTTGTGTTCCCAGAGGACTTGGTCTCCTCCTTGTGTCCCCTCCTCTTCCCACCCCGCCTCCTCTTTTGAGATGAGGTATTCTCTCCTAAGCCGTTTTCAAAGGCCAACAGAGAACTGCTGAGTTCGTTTCGCAGTTTACAGCATGCGAATGCTTGGCAGAGGAGGCACTAAGAGAGCTGATGCCATCTTAGTCTTTCTGTGCGGTTTGGTAATAAGAAGTCAACCTGCTGTCTCAGGCACAGCTGGGAGAGCTCGGGCCAACACTACACACATCTGTGCCCTCGGTGGCTTGGAGGGAGTTGGAAGGCACACCCTTCTGGGTGCCAGGAGACTTTGACATTGGCTGCCTTCCAGCCTCTCCTCTCTGTCCCATCACCTAGAACTAGGGCTTTCCTGTGACTCCTTAATGAGGACTCTTCCTTTTTGTAAAAAAGAAATAAAAATAAAAAATAAAATAAAACAGCGATTTTGTAAACGCTCACTGGGCAGTCCAGGTTGGCCTCAACTCTGTGATCATCCTGTTTCAGCTTCTCCGGTGCTGACATTACAGGCATACACCACTGCGCTTGGCTTCCGGAGGATTTTCAAAGGCACCCCTTCCTCCAGGAACATACACATATAGCCCAGTGTCAGGGCGCCCAGATTGGCAAGTAGACAGGAGATGGATTTCAAGGGTTTCTGTGCAGGTCACAGCAACATACTGCACACAGAGGCATCTGGGGAGGTGAATTTTCCAGCTAAACAAAGGAGAGGGCTGGAAAAGAGGCTCAGCGTTAAGCACATATACTCTTCTTCCTGAGGACCTGAGTTCAATGCCCAGCACCCACATCAGGTGGCTCACAACCACCTGTAACCCCAGCTCTTGGGGGATCCCACACTGCTGCCTTCTGCAGACAAAATGGACTCCCAAGCACGTACCAGCCCCCACCCTACTACATACATGCACATAACTAAAAATAAAGCTTAAGGGCAGAAGACTGCTCAGATTTACACAAGTACAGAGGGGCTACGGGGATTGCCTGGAAAGCCCAGGTGCCTTCTGGGAAGAAGGTAAGACAGAATTCTATTCCGCAATTCAGCCCAAGGATTCGGCTCACTAATAGAGGGCTATAAACATGGAGAAAAGCCTCAAGGAAAGTGAGGATGACCCCTGCTCTGGGTAGGGCTGTTGAGAAAAAGCCAGCTCATCTGGGCCTACATAGACGCCACGCACACGCTAACTCAGTTCTAATAGCAAGTCTCCTCCCTCAGGTAGGAGTTGTGTAAGCAAATCAGGAAGGTGCCCTGTCATCATCTGGAGCCAGCATTACTGCCTACAGATGGAATCTGGGGACAGGGAAGATTGGAATTACTCAGGACCTGTTGCAACCTGTACCTACAAATGGAAGCTTCTTACCATGACCCTTTGCCCACTTCAATAAACAGGTTCTGAATTTGCCTCACATGATCACATCTAATTGGTGGAACTTAAATTACACAGCTGCAAGGGAGTCTGGGAAATGTAGTTTTTCTGTTTCTGGACTCTGCTAATACATCAAAGCACACTGTAAAGGGGTGGGAATAGATGCTGAAGAGTCATCTCTATCAGGGTGCCGGTTAGAAATCTGAAGGTGACTGTCCATCTGGATAGCACTGCTGAAGGAAAAGGTCTGAAACTAAGATACAGGAGACAGCAGCAACGATTTTGCTATGGTTTAAATGTGGCTTGTCCCCAATTTCCCCAATTTCAGTACATCTTCTAAATAATTTTAGGGTTCCCACTCTTAAGTGGGGAACGTTATAGGAGCCTTGAAGACTGTGTATGATAACTCACTCCCTAATGGAATCTACCTCTGACTGGGTATAGAGATACATGACATTTCGATTGGTTCCAAAAATTAAAACATTACATACTGTTGCCTTTTCCCTCCTGTATTAATCCCTCTGAGACTGTCAATCATCTGGCCACTAGAGTACCTCAGGAAGGCTGCCATGCTAAGGAGATGGGAGGATTAATTACCTCTTTAAGGAAACCCCACCATCGGTGCAGTCGCTTAGACTTTCCATCACATAGCAGTGAGGAGCCTGTCTGCTTTACTCAGAAGACTAGAGCGTTTCTTTTGCTTTACTTTCTATTCAGTTCTTGTCTTATTTTATTTGTTGTTTTTACACCCTGACCAAAGTTTCCTCTCTTTTCTCTCCTCCCAGTCCCTCCTCCAACCTCCCCTTTTCCTCCCCCATCCACTTCTCCTGTTTCTCTTCAGAAAAGAGCAGGCCTCCCATTGTTATCGACAAAGCATGCTATATCAAGTTGCAGTAAGACTAGGCACCTCCTCTCATATTAAGGCTGGATGAGGCAACCCAGTAGGAGGAACAGGGTCCCAAAGGCAGGTAACAGGGTCAGAGACAGCCCCTGCTCCCACTGTTAGGAGTCCCACAAGAGGGCCAAGCTACACAACTATAACATATGCAGAGAGCCTAGGTCAGTCCCATGCAGGCTCCCTGGTTGTCAGTTGAGCCCAGATTAGTTGATTCTGTGGGTTTTCTTGTGATGCCCTTGACCCCAATGGCTCCTACAATCTTTTCTCCCCCTCTTCCACAGGATTCCCCAAGCTCCAACTGATTGGGACACCAACCCAGCCACAAACCCTTTGACCTACAACTTGTCCTGCCTACAAGATGTGCTGGGGTAAAGATGGTGTAGAAATTGTGAGAGTGACCAACCAATGTCTGGCCCTGTTCGAGACCCATACCATAAGAGGGAGCTCACCCCTGAGGGCCAGGACCCAGAGACCTAGGATAGACCCAAACATGACTAGCAAAAAGTCAATGAAATGATTGCTAATGATATTCTGCTATACTCATAGAACATTGCCCAGCCCAACTGTCATCAGAGAGGCTTCACCCAGCAACTGATGGAAACAGATGCAGAGACCTATTTATTTCTTAATCATATGTTTAACTAACTCTTAGTTTCCTCACTTTTCCTCTGAAGCTGCCCCTCCTTCTGACCATGTGGCTGCTTGTCTACCATGTGTCTTCTTACAAAGGGGCTTAGTTCCTCTCTTCCGAGACTTACAGCTTGCCTATCCTGTTGTTTTTCTATTAAACTAACAAAAATGTCCTCGACCTTCCTTCTGAGTCTGCTTTTACATTCTTTTGTTCATGAGACTGAGATTCGAAAGAGAGAACTCCAACTTTGCTGTTAATATATTGCACCCAATGTGGGGCTCCACCAGTTTCCTGGTAACACCCAAACATTCGTATTCTGGAAACTTGTTCCTTCAAGTGGTAGTGTTGAAGTGGTGGAACATTTAGAGATAAGGGATGCTGAAAGTGATGAGGTCATTGGGGGCACTGCTCCTAGAAGGAACTAATTAATGCTGGTCTTCTTATGGAGTAAGTTAGTTTGGGGAAAGTTAGTTTTACTTTAAATATAAAGAAGGGAAGCCTGGACCCTGAATCACTCTCTGGCTTCCTGTGATCCCTCCCTTCATACGTGTTCCCACCATGATGCTATCCACTATGCTATGATACAGCTGGGTGTGGGGCAGTCCTAGAGCCAACCAGATTTCTTAGACCTCTAAAAGTGTGAGCTATAGCAACTTCTTTTCTTTATAAATTATCCAGTATCTGATATTTTGTTATACCAACAGAAAACTCTCACTTCTTCTCACCTTGTCACCACACTGCTCACCATTCTTATCCATCCAGCCGTCTATCCACCTGTTAATTGTGCATCTGTTTTTTCCATTAATAACCAATATCTTTTTATGATGCTAAAATGAAAAAAAGTCAAAGGTTTTTTTTTTCCTACCCAATACAGCGAGAATTCTGGGACCAGGGCCCAAACTGTTTGATCTTTTCTTCTTTCATCCTCTACTGTCTGTTAACATGGGAATGATTTTTCTCCTTCAACAGAGAATACCAGACTAAATTACAGAGCAGGCTAAGAAATTGCTACCCTCGGCTCCCTTCTTTGCCTGTTTTCTCTAAAATAGGTTCTTTCTGTTGGTTATATAAATATAAGCCAGAACCCACCACTGCTTTGCTATCACATGGGAAAATGTATCATCAGCTTTGAGCTCTGCTGGAGCAGAACTGCTGGCCAGGATCCACTGGCATGCCTTAGGAGAAAATGGGGTTTCTGGAAACCCAGTCCACGCTTCAGAATTCCCATGAGAACAACATTGGGGGGTACTTGATAATTTCCTGATATTCAGGATGTAATACCCCATGTTGTAACATGAATCTTAAAAGGTCTTATTAATTAAAAAAAAAAACAGAGCCAGATATTAGGGTGAACTCTGAAAGATGAGAGAAGCAGAACAAGGCACAGCCAACCTCACCTCGCCAACTCCTCAACCAATCCTGTTCCCACAAATCCTTAGACTGAAAGTCTCTGAGCCCTCTCCCCTGAGGGTCTCAGTTGAACTGCTGAAAAGCCTCTAGTTCCTGGTCCTCACACCTTGTATACCTTTGTGCTTCCTGCCATCACTTCCTGGGATTAAAGGTATGTGTCCTTCCCAAGCAAAGACATGAGATCTCAAGTGCTGGGATTAAAGGTGTGTGCCACCTCGCCTGGCTCTGTTCCCAGTGTGGCCTTGAACTCAGAGATCCACAGGGATCTCTGCCTCCCAAGTGATAGGATTAAAGGCATGTGTGCCACTATTTTCTGGCCTCTATGTCTAATTTAGTGACTGTTCTGTTCTCTGACCCCCAGAAAAGATAGGGTACACAATATATCCACCACACCATGTCTCTGTATTTGTTGTTTATTATTCTATCTAACACATATTTGCCCATATTTCCTGTGTCTTGGTGCCCAAAGAGGCTCTATTTATATGTGCTAACTGCCCCACAGGTATAGTAGCTGACTATTTCCTCTATAAGGTGTTAGCCTCACATCCTTGACACCTTCCAAAGGCTTGTGATCTCTGGATGAAATTCAGGGACTAATTCAGACAGGTCAGGCATGGTGGCTCTGCAAATCTCTCATGTAATTTATAAATTTCAAATCATCCTTATGCACAACATTTGGTCAAGGCACACTACCTGCAGGAGAGATAGGAAAGTACCTCAAATATGCTTAACAAGTGGTTGTAGAATATTATTTTAAGGTGTGTTACTTTTGTTTATGTTGCATTTGTTTAACTCTGTGAAGATGTGTTATTTTCCTCTCTAAAACACTTGATGGTCTAATAAAGAACTGAATGGCCAATAGCAAGACAGGAGAAAGGAAGGTGGGGCTGGCAGGCAGAAAGAATAAATAGAAGGAGAAATCTGGGAGGAAAGAGGAAAAAGAAGTACCCAGAGAAAGAGGAGGACTCCAGGGGCCAACTACCCAGCTACACAGCAAGCCATGGAATAAGAGTAAGAGTCACAGAAGAGAACAGGAAAAGCCCAGAGGCAAAAGGTAGACGTGTAGACTCTCTCAATGCCATTTACCTATGTTCTGGACAACTCTAGATTTTAGTATGTGTCTCTTGTTTGATGTTGTTCTTGTTGGTTGTAGTTCCATTTGTTTATGTCATCAGATAATCATTCCTCTTGTATATAGTTTTATATTAGGTTAGAACTCTCTTATTTAGACTAAAGGGGGAAATGTAGTGGGCAGCTGTTTGAGCCCTGCCCTGAAGCACCGCCCCTAGTGAGGCAGCTGTAGCTGTTACACCTGCCTATGACCTTGAGGTATATGCTCCTGGGGCGGGGCCACTGGGGACCATTAAGACCTGGGATGCACGTACACGCTGTCTTCTCTACCTTGCATTTTTGGATCCTGGAACAGACCAGGGCAGAGCTCGCCAGAGAACAGCATTGGACTGTGCCTCACCCTTCCAAGATCCTGCGACAAATTCCTTTATTCTGTCTTGTCAGTTAACTCCCAAATAAATTCCTTTGCTCATTAAATAGACTCCATGGATTGCTAGCGATATAACACCAATATCAATGGGCAAATTTAAAGTTAAGGAAAGCTGGCAAGAAACAAGCCAAGCTAAGGCCAGGTGTTATAATTAAGAATAAGTCTTCTTGTGTGAATACATTTGGGAGCTGGGTGGCAGGCCCCCCCCAAAAGAGCCAAAAAACAAACAACATTTTGATGTACCAACATGGGGCTAGAGAAAAGAGAAAAAAATAACCCACAACAAGTGACTTTCCTGACTCACTGTTGTTTTAAAATATCTTAATTCTTATTAAGCCAAATGATGCACTATGTCCACAATCATGTTATAGATTGTCATCTCAGTCTATGGAAGGACTGGGATGTGGTCACAACAGTGCTGTGAAAGCATTCTAAGGAAAACAAAAATATTCATGGGTCATACAGACACTACAAAGTCACTGAGACATGGCATTTAACACTCAGCTAATGTTGACATTAAGCAACATCCTCACAAAATCTAAGGAAGAGTTTAATTTGGAATCACTTAGTTACTTAAAAAAAAATCTCCATGCCCATTGTCATATCGAAGATCAAGTAAAATTAAAATTTCTAGAGGTAGGTCCCAGGCATCACTACATTTTCAGGTCCCCCTGGATTTCAACATGCCACTAAGCTTGGGAACACTTGGCCCTTGTCCATAACTGCATAGGTAGGCCCTCCATCCCAACCTCTGTCAGATGTATGGGACCAGGGAAGACCACCACATTCCACAATCTACCCCTCAACCAGCCCAATCCAATCCCACCTTTCCCCTGCCTCTCAGTTATTGAAACTACATATGAGAGAGGCTTGACACTCAGGTGAAAGTTAAAATTATCACATACCAGAGCACTGAAAGTGGGAGAGTCAAGGCACAAAGAACAGAGACCCCAATTCGCATTAAATGGTAAGCTGTGTCATCTCCTCTGGTCCTGCTCTGAAGATACTAGACGGTAAATTCACCAGTCAGATACACTGTCAACTGATAATCAAAAGAAAAAGAAAAAATTCTGGTAAGCAGGGGATGTGAACAGGGCATCTGAACTGCCAGGCATGTTGTTCCTGGATCTGGGTGCTGCTTACATAGTATGTCCATTTTATGAGGTATGTCCATCCACACATTTAGGAAGATGCACTTTCCCACATGTTTTAGTAAAAAGATTTCCTTTTATTTTATGTATTATTTTATGTATGTATTTTATGTCTGCATGTGTGTTTGTGTTTCACATGCATATAGTGCTCATGGAGGCCAGAAGAGGACATTGGATCTCCAGGAACTGAAATCACAGATGGTTGTGAACTGCTCTATGGGTGCTGGGAATAGAATGGTCAGGATGTAAAGTATAATTTTTTTAAGTAAAAAAAAAAACTCTGAAAGAGCAGCCAGTACTATTAACCACTGAACCATCTCTAGCCCCATTAGTAAAGATTTAAAGAGACTTCATTCACATTGACTGTTGTGGAATATTAGTTGAAGATGTGTTACATTTGTTTACACTGTGGAACATTTGTTTAATGATGCAAAGATGTGTCGCGTTCTTTTATGTTGCATTTGTTTAACTCTATGAAGCTGTGTTACTTTGCCTGCCTAAAACATCTGATGGTCTAATAAAGAGCTGAATGGCCAATAGCAAGGCAGGAGAAGGGACAGGCAAGACTGGCAGACAGAGAGAATAAATAGAAGAATGAGAAGAGGAGGGAGTGAGAAAAGGAGAAGGAGAAGAGGGTGCCAGGGGCCAGCCACCCAGCCACACAACCAGCCACAGGATAAGAAGAAAAGAAAGGTATATAGAATAGAGAAAGGTAAAAAGCCCAGAGGCAAAAGGTAGATAGAATAATTTAAGAAAAGCTGTCTAGAAATAAGCCAAGCTAAGGTCAGGCCAAGCTAAGAGGATTGCATATACATGGTATATGGACATCCATGCAAACAAAACACCCATACACATAGAAACAAATCTAAAGAAATAAAAATAAAAGATGAGCTCATGAATCGAATTTTTTTTAAAGGAAAAGAAAATAACACACTCTCCCCTACCAACCATTAACAGGCAGTTGTTCCACAGGGAAGGGTGTGGCCTCAAGAGCCCCTCCTCCTTCTCCTTCCAGGACAGAAAGTTGATAGACCCAATGTTGTCCAAGTTTTAAGCAGGTAACCACAGTGGCAGTGAGTTCATGAGAATAATGGCAATGTCATCTAGATATTTCTTACAAATATAATATTGTTTCATGTGTCTGAAGTCTGTTCCTTAGCATAAAGTTTTCAAAGTTATTCACACTGTAGCATGTATATCTGTAATCAAGTAAAATCTGCTTGTGTGCATGCAGAACACTTTGCTTATCCATGCACCAGTTAATGGACATTTGGGTTGCTTCCACTTTGGGGCTATTATGAATAATGCTAGTATCAACATTCATGTGTGAATTTTTGTATAGATGCCTGGTTTTGTACATCTTTGGCATATACCTAAGAGTGGAACTGCTGGATCACGTAATAAGTATGTTTAACCTTTTGAGGAATGGTCAGACTGTTTCCCAAAGCACCTGCACTATTTTTACATCCATTCTTCTTGAGTATGAGAGTCCCACTTTCTCCCCATCCTCACCAGTACATGCTACTCTTTATATTTTTATTATAGTTATTCTAATTGATGTGAAATGCCTCGCTGTAGGTTTTATTTTGAAATTTATTTCTCTTTTCTATACATGATTTTATTTATTGTCTATATTTAAGATATACAACAATATGTTGATTTTTAAGTGATTACGACACAATTTAATTTGAACTGTTCTTTGGCCCATATGGTATTTCTTTTCAAATTTCTTTTTATTGTTTTTAATTGGAGTGGGGCATGTGCACAGAAGTGCAGATGCCCACAGAGGCCAGAGGTGTAAGATCCCCTGGAACTGGGATTACAAGTGGTTATGAACCATATGATGTGAAAGCTGGGAATTGAACTTGAGTCTTTTGGAAGAGCACTGTTCTGTCTAGTTTTATGTCAACTTGACACAAGCTAGAATCATCAGAGAGGAGGGAAACTCAATTGAGAAAATGCCTCCATAAGATCCGCTGTAAGGCATTTTCTTAATTAGTGATCAATTCGGGAGGGTCCAGCCCATTATGGATGGGGCCACCCATGGGCTGGTGGTCCTGGGTTCTTATAAAAGCAGGCTGAGCAAGCCATGGAGAGCAAGTCAGTAAGCAGCACTCCTCCATAGCCTCTGCATCAGCTCCTGCCTCAAGGTTCCAGCCCTGTTTGAGTTCCTGTCCTGACTTCCTTCAATGGTGAACTGTGATATGGAAGTGTAAGCCAAATAAACCCTTTCCTCCCCAACTTGCTTTTGGTTATGATGTTTCATCATTGTGGGAGCCCATTTTCAGGTTTTCTAGTGGCTTTACCCAGCAGGTCTGCATAGAGAGGATAATTGGACCACGGGCCTGAGTGCAGGTGTCTGAGATGGTCTGCATTTGGCTGTGCTGGGGGGAGGTCTTTTGCTCCACTCCTTGGCATTTCTATAAATACCCTAGGGCAGAGACAGTTGGGGCCCATTGGAATAGATTCCAGGCCCTCTCGAGGCTATGCTGTATTTTCTATCTTTATCTCCCCTCTATCCTTCTAACTAATATTTCCTGCTGCTCCTACTCAAGAGCACTCTGGGGAAATGTGGGGGTGGTGGGTAGCCCCTCCACACATCATAGCAATAGAAACCCAACCTTATACAAGCAGTAAGTGCTCTTAATTACTGAGCCATCTCTCTGCTTCCCCCTTTTTTGGATCTCACTATGTAGCATAGGCTGGTCTGGAACACACTATGTAGACTAGGCCTGCCTCTGCCTCCTGAGAACTAGGATTAAAGGTGTGTGTCACTACATCAGACCTACAATAATGTTTTAACAGGGGTGTACATAGTGAAATTACTATAGTCAATGAAATCAACATATCCATCACATCATCATATTTACTGTATGTGTGGTAAGAATACTTAAAATTCTTGGCAAATTCAATACACAATACAATCTTATTATCTTCAAGTTCTCGTGTTTTGATTTGCATTTTCCTGGAGACTAATGATGTTAGTATATTTTCATGGTCTTATTGGCTATTTCTGTATTTTTTTAGAAATAACCTATGTAGATCCATTATCCATTTTAGTTGGGTTATTCATCTTGTTATTATTGTTATAAAATTTTTTATATATGCTAAATATAAATCTCTTATATGACTTGTAATTATGTTCTCCTAACTCTGGGTGCCATCCTTCATATTCTTGATAAGGTTCTTTAAAGGAGGACTTAAAAAAAACTTTTTGTGTATAGTACTATAAACTGAACTCAGAGTATTGTACATGCTGGGCAAGTGTTCTTCAACTGAGCTATGCCCCAGCCCTAAGTTTTCAAGTTTAATGAAATTCAGTTTATCTAGTTGGTTGTACAAAGGCTAGACATGCGCTAGGGACCTGGTGAAGTGTAAGATCATTTAGGAATAGAATAGCCTAGAAGTGGCCCCTGAGAAAGGAAGTCTGAACAAAATATGGATGAAAATGACATGGGGACATATATCAGGAATGGGAACAAAGGGCAGGGCCTTCAGCAAGGTGGCCTGGCAAGCTTAATCAGGTAGAGTTGAATACAACTCTAGTTTGAGAGCTGGGCAAGGAGGTCCTAGAAGATAAGGGGAGATGTGAAAGGAAACAGGAAAGAAAACCAGTATAAGGCATATTATTCAGCAGGTTGCCACTGTGGGCTCCTGGGATAACTAAAAAATGGTGTGGACTACTCTAGGAGGGTGCCACAAGGCAGCACTCTTTCCTGATTTGCTTAAGTTCTTCCATTGTTTGAATGGCTTGTGGGTTATTTCTCAGAGGACCTACATCAAAACTCTGCTGGCATTAGTATATTAACACTGGATGATAGGCAAGATTGAGGGAGGGGCGTCAAACTTGGGGCTTGAAGAGAGCAGGTACAGAATATTTCAGAAGAGACAATATCAGTGGGAAGGGGCAAGAGTAGGCAATGTGGAGGCAAAAAGCTGCAAATTAATGGCAGCTTATGTGTGACAGGGGCCAGACATTTTTTCTGAAGTTATTTACATTGATTTCCACTGCAATCAAGACAGATTATCATAGCCCCATTTTACAGATGAGGATACTGGGTCACACAGAAGTTAAGTGGCTAGCCATGCTAATTCATCAGGCCCTCCATGAAGCAAAGACTGGATGGATATAAGGGGGTCCTTGGAGGGCTCAGAGTCTCTAGAGAGGGCAGGGGAATGCAGGGCAAGCCCGCAGATAGTGATGCCATCCGATGTTGAATGCCAATAACCCCTGTCAAGAAGACAAGGAAGGAAATGGGTTAGGAAGGGAGCACCTCAGGGTGTGACTAACAACATCTGAACTATCTCAACCAAAATGAGCTCTCAGGAGTATTCCTAAGCAAGAGGTTAGAGTGACATGCTATCAAGGCTGTCACAAGCGACTGAAATCACAAGGCTGGTAAATGAAGTTGGAGTAGGATTTGAACTGGGCTCTTCCTGACTAAATCCCAGGTTGTTACTGAGCTATGGATCTACGGTTTGGAGAACACAAACTTTGAAGATTTCCCAGTCACACCAAAGGCCTCTTGCCAAGGAGTACAGTGTGGAGAAAAGTTTTGAACTTTCTCTACAGACTGTGCAGACTCCCACAGCATGTATTTCTAAAATCAAAAGTCAAAATTAGCCTGGCAAGATGGCTCCACAGGTAAGAGCACCTGCTGCCAAGCCTGAAGACCTGAGTTGGAGTCCTGTGGCCCACATGGCAAAAGAAGAGAACAAATTCCTTTAAGCTCCATATGTCACCATAGTATGCACATGTGCACAGACAGACAGACACACACAATAGATAGATAGATAGATAGATAGATAGATAGATAGATAGATAGATAGATAGACAGATAGATAAAACCAAAATCCGACTAGATAATGGGCAATTTTATGAAGAGGCTGTTATGCCCAGATCATGACCCCAAAGAGACCACGGAAGATCGTGGATGTCCAGAATGCAACAGCAAGGTTTATTCTAGAGATACAAGCCTAGACAGGGAACTCGTTCCTACACCCAATACAGTGAGGCAGGGAGGAGTTGCTCTTTCTTTGTGAGGCTAGCTATTTAAAGGCAAAAACCCGCAAGCTCTTCAGGGCGGTTGGGGGTGGGGCGGGGATTTTGCATGGGTGCAACTCGGATTGGTTTATTTTTATTTCTGTTCTCTTTTAATTGGGTGAGGGTATGTAACCTTTGAATTTACTGGTTGGGGGTTACAATTATCATTTTGGGGGCTGTCCGGGACAAGTCCCAGGCTTTGTCCTTGAGCTGCCATGGGGGCTGGCTGGCCTAGCACTGTACTGACTGTGGGGGCTGGCTCAGTGGTCCAGGCTCTGTCCTTGAGCTGTCATGGGAGCTGGATGGCCTAGCAGTACTGACTGTGGGGGCTGGCTCTAGGCTCTGTCCTTGACTCATGCACATAACTCTAAGTTGGTGAAGTGTCCCAGACAGTAAACACCTGGCTGAACTTTGAGCAGTCAGAGTACGTGCAGAAAGGGAGCTACTGCAAGGACTATGTCTTTTGGTCATAGCCCTCCCAGAGACTGCTTGCTCAGTCTCAGGAAACTGAAATTGAGGCCTGATCTCTGAGAGAAGACTGAGCAGCCTGTTATGGCATCTGCTTGGTCCTTTCAGAGGCCTGAAAGGTTAAAGAATTATTTAAGCCCCATTCATTTTTTTCCTATCCTCACCCAGTTCACACAAACCATTACAAATCCACAAGTATTATTTAGGACGTCGACTCTGCATTAGGTACTAGATCTACCACATGGAGTTAATAGCTTGCTAGGAGAAGCCCAAGTTAAGAACAATCATGAAAAATTATGGAGAAGTGTGTAAGGAAAAGTATCAAAATCTCCAAAGCAACGGATATCCCCCGGAGGGGCAACTTGGTGTTAGTAGACCAAAAGCATGGCACTGTTGAGAACCAGGGCCCCCTCACTGGACTTCTAAGGGCCAGGTTGTGTACTCCAGTGGCCTTAGTATATCATTTTAAGCAGAAGCTATATTGACTGCCATGTTTATAGAGTTTGCATTCTTAATCCTGTGCGGTAGGTTTGAAAACATACAAATAAAGTAAGCACACCGCATGGTTCTAAGGTTACTTTCTCCCCCGGAGTAAACTAGGTTTAAGCTTCCTCTCAGCAGGCTGTTGCAACTATTGCAGTACAATGATTAAAACCTATGTGTTTATGCTGCCAGTGGGGGAAGATGGCAGGGGGTGTGCTAAGATTATACTGTTTAAAGGCTCTAAAGCTCCCCTATCTCCTGGTTACAAAATGTTTGCCTTTTGGTTGACTAACTGATTTTGAGGCTCACTTGTTAAACTGCTTATTCGGGTTGGAAATCATTAAACAAAATGATAGCTCTTAGTTGAAGAGATCACCGCCTAAAAACAAAACGCTTCTTGCTCCCGAGTGCTCGTCAGTCTCTCGCTCCTATTAAAAGTCATTCTTTCCCGTGGGGAAGCTTATGAGACAAAGCTTTTATTAACCAGACTCAAAACACTTACCAATCATCACCTCATTCATTCTCACACTCTGTTAAACAGGGCCGAGTGTCATTCCACCACACTGGGCCAAGACCAGAAAGAATGCAGTTCAGTGGGCAATTAGAGGTCTCGCTGGAGCACATGGGGCACTCAATTCCCACTCAAGTATCAAGGTTGGATCACGGACTAATATCGTATTCACACCAGAACGTTCTGTCAAGGCAGGCTTTCAGAGCCAGTGCTGCAGAGTTGGCCAGGGCTCTGCTCAGACAGGAGGCGTGATTTGTATCCCCTCGGGCAAGGATCTCAAGTCCTTAGGCCTAGTTTCCTCAGCTATAAAACAGAGATAATGAAGGTATCTATCTGCTTGAGCTAGTTCACAAGAAGCCCTTAAAGGGACACTGAATACAGCTGGCCTTTAATACCTGCAGGAGACTGAAGCCAGCACCTCCTGGGGTACCAACATCTGAGGTTTCTCAAGTACCTCATATAAAATGGTGAGAAGGCTCAGCAAGTAAGGGGACCTGCTTCAATCCCAAAACCCACTTAGTGAAAGGAGAGAACTGACCGCCACAAGCTGTTCCTTGGCCTGCAAGTACATACACACACATAAATAAGGGTAATGAAAATAATTAGACTAAACGAGGTGGCATAGAATTTCCATTGAACCTATATACATCCTCTTGTATATTTTAAATCTTTAGATGACTTAGAACACCTAAAACAATTATAAATGCTATGTGAATAATGTGCTGTCTTATAGAGCATGAGGACAAGAAAAGGAACTGTATGTGTTCACTGAAGGCATATTTTTAAAAACTTATTTCAACCCACTTGGTTGAATCCACATATGCAGACACACAGGACACTCTGTGCATTTGCTGTTAGACTCATACCCATTTCCCTGGGGATTTTAGAAACAAGGCCTACTGATGTCATGGAGGCCATGCCGTTTTCCCAGGGTTCCCAAGTTAGTGAGGTAGGGAAGACAATGTAAACCTCATCCTCCCAGTGACAAATTAGCAAAGAGAGCTCAGCAATGCTATCCATGTCATCCAACAATCCTCCCTTTCTCCTTCTACTGGCCTTGGTCCACTGGAGCATCCCTTCTCTCCCACACTCCTCCACACTGAGCTGGAAGTTGAAAGCCATCGACTCAGTCATCCCATTCTATGAGGCCTTGACTCTTCCTCTTGGCAATGACAGCGGGCTTGGCTGGAATGTAGCCTGTCAAGTGTGGAGTCTGGCTTTCACGATGTGCTCTAAAACCTAAAGAACGTCAAAATTACTAAAATAATAAAACCTCTCAGGTCTCAGTGGTTGTGAAATTCTGTGACTGTAAAATCAAAGGAAAAAAGGAGAAGAAGCTGAACGATGAGGAGAGAACTTTCAGACCACCATGCAGCTCTGACATCTGCCAAAGGAAATGTGGGCATGGGTATGAAAAGCAGGACGAGGCAAGCTTCAAACTGTGATGCTTCTCCATCAAAGTTACAGGCAGATCCCCAGGAACACCGGAGCAAGGATTGCGCAAGACAGGAACTCTATGTTAGCTATGGATGTCTCTACCGCCACAGACTAACTTCCTTCAGCAAGGCTCCACATCCTAAAGGTCCCATATTATTCCCAAACAGCTGTCAGCTGGGGACCACCTTTTCAAACACAGGGGCCTACAGGGACACATTGTGCATTCAAACCACAACAAAAACTTAAGCAACTCTAATGGATTCAGAAGAGGATACATCTTAAAGTAATCCAATAATGTTGCCACAATTCCCAAAAGACTGAGCAAGAATCAATCTCAGCATATTTTTTTAAAGTTTAACTCAATTTGTAGAAAAATAAGAATGCCACTGGTTCTTCCACACGTACACTTACCTCCAAAAATGCCAGCAGTCTCCAAGCTGGAGAGTATACAGAGGCAAGAAATTGGCTGAAATAGAGGAGTCCTCATAGGCAGTGCTATTTTGCAAAGCCATGTCCAGTCGTTTCTTCTACCGTGTGTTTCAGAAGTTTATTAGCTGTCTGGCATTGGGCTATGAGAGGAACCTTAAAGTTGGCCCCTTTCTGGTCTTGTGTCATCGTCTCTTGACACCATGTTCAGTCTGCTCACTGCACTCAGAAATCCTCACGTGGTATATCACATCCTCTACTAGCATGGTCATCAGAAATCCTCCTAGAAGGGGAAAGGCATAGAAATGTCACTGAAAACAAAAATGTCTCATGATGAGTATTACAACAAAATTGACTGACAAGGTCTGCCCACTTCCATTATATAATAAACAATGAAAGCTTTTTTTTGGTTTTTCAAGACAGGGTTTCTTGGTAAAAAAACAGTCCTGGCTGTCCTGGTACTCACTCTGTAGACCAGGCTAGCCTCGAACTCACAGAGATCTACCTGCCTTTGCCTCCCGAGTGCTGGGATTAAAGGCATGCGCCATCACCGCCCAGCTGAATAAAAGCTTTTCTACATTCCGCCTCCCTTTTTAATTTAAAGGGGAAAAGAGATAATACCACAAATTTCAGGGTTCCTGGAATTTATACAAATCCCCTCCTAATCAAGTTACAAGCATTCTTAAGAGACTTCTAATTCCAGTCAGCATTGCCTTGCTCTTCTATTGAAGCTGTCTTAATAAATCTGTGCCTCCCAACTCTAAGTGTAACACACCAAAAACCCTTATAAAATATTAATTCAGCAAGTTTGTAGGATACAAAGTAAACATACAAATTTTGTTGAGCTTATACACACTAACAATAAAATATCTGAAAAGAAAATTAAGAGAACAATTCTATTTATAATGGAAGTATGAAAAAATACTTGGGCATCAACCCAATCAAAGAGATGAAAGGCTTTTACACAGAAAATACAAGTCACTGAAGAAAGAAATTCAAGAATACATACATGAATGGAAAGACATCTTATTCTCTGTCGTGGATTAAAACATTTAATGCTGGTACAGTGTCAGTGTTGCTCAATCCAATGCAATCCTTAACAAAACCCCAATGGCATCTTTTGCAGGGATAGAAAAATATCCTAAAATTTGTATGAAATCTCAGAGAACCTCAGGTAGCCAAGAGAAATTTGAAATAACAAATTTGTATGATTTCCCCCTTTGTGATTTCAAAACATTACACAGCTACAATCCAGACAATGGTACTAGCATACAGATAGACATGTGGACAAATAAAACAGAGAGCCTAGAAATAAACCCATACATATACAGTCTAATGACCTCTGGAAAGAATGTCAAGACAAACTCAACTGGCAAAGGATATGCTCATCAATAAACAGTGCTGGGAAGATAGGCATCCACATGCAAAGGGAGAAAGTTGGAAGATTATTTTATGCCATTAAGAATGAGCACAATATTTAGGACTAGCCAAGAGGCTGCTCCTTCTTAGCATCTTGTAGGAAACAAGAGCCATCAGGCACTGAGGACTCCCAATACACTAGCTCTGTGCTCAGCATGTTCTACATCTTCCTTCATTTCACCCTCACAACTACCCATGGGAAGGTCTCTTAGAGCCTCCATGAGGCCTGAGAGTGCTTCAGTTGAAAGCCCCTCCTCCTTGCATGTGGCTCATTCAGTGCCCCCCCCCATCTCTAGCTGCTGCAATGGAAGCTCTGATGGTGAATTGGGGGCTAAAAAAACACCAAAAACTCCTCACATACCGTTAAGAATAAAATATATGAAACTAAAGCAAAAAGAACTCAAAAAGGCCCCAGCCTGTAAAACTCCTAGAAAAGAATGGACAGGCTTCATTCTATGATACCAAGAATACAGGCAATAACACCAAAATAAATGAAGGGGCATCTTCTTTGTTGTTTGTTTGTTGTTGTTGTTGTTGTTGTTTTTGAGACAGGGTTTCTCTCTGTATCCCTGTCTGTCCTGTAACTCATTGTAGGCCAGGCTGGCCTCGAACTCACAGAGATCTGCCTGCCTCTGCCTCCCAAGTGCTGGGATTAAAGGCGTGCGCCACCACTACCTGGCTGGGGCATCATATTTTTAAGTTGTAAAGGAAAGATAAACATAATGAAAAGGCAATGTAAAGAATGGGCGTATCTGCAAATCATACATCTGAGAAGGGGTTAATATGGTAAACATGATTAAGAACTCTTACAACTCAACAACAAAATAGCAAATAACCCAACTGAAATATGGGGAAAGGACTTAAGCATTTTTCTACAGATGGTAAATAAAGGTCCAGCAGGTATGTGACAAGATGTTCATGATCAGAGAAATGAAAACCAAAAGCACAGCAACATACCCCCTTTCCCACTGGGGTGGCCTTTATCAACAAACAACAATGCAAAACCCAGAAAAGAATGCTGATTATGTGGAAAAATTGGGTCCTTTGTGCACTATTGACTGCCGACACCATGGAAAATAGCATGTAGGTTTCTCTTAAAATCAAAAATACAACTCCCATATTATCTAACAATCTCATTTCTGGATATATGCAGAAAAACTGAAAGTAGGGTCTCAAAGAAATGTTTATATATCCATATTCAAGGCAGTATTATTTACAATAGTTAAAAAGTTAAAGCAACACAAATATCCACCAATGAGCCAGTAGATAAATGATATATGATATAAACATACAATGGAATATTATTCAGCCTTAAAAAGGAGAGACATCCCATCCATAGCATAATGTGGATTAACCTTAAGGACATTGTGCTAAGTAAAATAAGCCAGCCAGAAAAAGGCAAATACCATATAGTTCTTCTTGCATGGAATATCTAAAGCAGTCAAATTCATAGAGACAAAGAGTAAAATGGTCATTTCAGAGGCTGGGGATGGGGTTGTTTAATTGATATAGAATTTCAATTTTGCAAGCTGAAAAAGCTCTAAAGCTCTGTTTCACACTAATGTAAATATTTTAGCAGTCTGGAACACTTACAAATCACTAAGATGGCACTTTTTAAAGAATCATTTACTTATTTAATGTATATGTTTGTGTGCCTACATGAATTTATGTGTACCACACGTATGTAGATATCCATGGGGACCAAAAGAGGACATAGATCCCCTGGAACTAGAGCTATAAGTGGTAGTGAGCACCCAATGTGGGTACTTGGAACGGAACCCAAGTCATCTGCAAGAGCACTAAGTGCTCTTAACTGCTCAGCCATCTTTCCAGACCCTGAAGATGGTAAAATTTATCAGTGTTTCCTACCACAATAAAAGGAGCAAAACCTCCTATACTTCAAATGATAATAATAAGCCAGACCTGGTGGCTCATACCTATAACCTCAACACATGGGAAGCAGAGGTCGAACAATTGTCACAGGCTCAAAGCCAGCCTCAGTTACATAGTGAGTCCCAGACTAGCTTAGAATATAGTGGGAAAGACAGACAGGCAAGAGCAGGGAAGGAAAACCTGAAGGTATATACCAAACCCAGAGACAAGAGCATTTGCGAATATAACAAACAACATTCTATATTGATTTTTCCTTGCCTCATATTACCGCACAACTGGGGTGTTGGACTTTGGTGTCCAGTTCTCCTACATGTCCATCTGTTCCCTCTCAGTATTGTTTTATACGATAAGAATCCCTTGGGAGTTACCATTCCAAGACCAAATATTCTTGCTTCTCTTTGAGGGAATCGGAACTCTTCTTGGAGGAGTTTTGGAACATCCTATGATGTAGTTGTGTACCAGATCACACGGCCAGAGGAACAGTGGGATAGCTGATAAGCCACCCAGCCCCATTAAGGGTACCAAAGTGCAGATAAATATTAAGAAGCCATGGGATGTAAGAACGAATCCAGTGGCTAAGGTTCTTTGGGTCTAGTCACATGGCTACTTCACCAGGCTGAGCTGTACTGGGACAAGATAATTGGTGCCCCACACTTCAGACTAGGAACACTGCTCCCGACTCAAAGCTACAGCTACAGCCCCTCATCGCCACAGGGATGGCACTGCAGGATCCTTAGAGCTATTCCCTACCCCCGGCACTTGTGCTCTGTCACCCAAGAGTACAGCAACAGGCTAAATTTCTGAATCTCAGAGAGAAGGTTTGATACTGGCAGTGTGTTTCCTTCCAGAAGGCCCTTGGCCACCTTCTGCACATTCTCCCACCAGCAATATTTAAATCGTGCATGTCACAAATTTTCTAGAAAAAGAATAAGAAGGAAAAATTCCCGGTTTCAACCTTTCTCTCTTTATTTAGTGGATGAGTGGGATAGAGGTAGAAGAATCAAGGTCGGAAAACTCAAAGAACATCCTGCACCACAATTTTTGACCTTAGAGCCAGTGGGTTACTGCCTCTGCAAAACCCAGGACCTTGCTTCAGCGCTCTGACCTTTCTCATCCCTGCTGTTTCTCCTTGGATCCCCAACTTT
This sequence comes from Peromyscus eremicus, assembly GCF_949786415.1. NCBI lineage: Eukaryota > Metazoa > Chordata > Mammalia > Rodentia > Cricetidae > Peromyscus > Peromyscus eremicus. The sequence goes on from NC_081439.1 coordinate 48,849,314, forward strand.
GTCTATGAAGACCTCCTGTTAAGTGTTCACTGACTTGTACTGCAGGAAAGTAGAGGCAAGGGTTATTTCAAACATGCCCACTCTCTGGGCTTCAGATCAACTAGACACATTTTAATAAGACACAATTAACTCTTTAAGACAGTGGAAGGTGGGTTTACTACAGATTCACTAGTAAGTAGTCACTCTAAGCCTTAAAAGTCTCTAAACACACACACCACACACACACACACACACACAAAACTATTAACTCCTTGACTGGGCTTTGGTAGGGGATGTGCTCCATTTTGGAGATGTGGCCATCTAGAACGCGTGCGTGCATGTGTGTGTGTGTGTGTGTGTGTGTGTGTGTGTGTGTGTGTGTGTGTATACATAATAATGGGCAGGAAGAAAGATACAAAAGTTTGAGCTGGGAGTACACAAAGCCCTGGGTTTGATCCCCAGCATCACAAACAAAGTGTGGTGTCATGTGTCTATATAATCTCAGAACTCAAGAGGTAGGCAAAGAAGAATCAGGAGTTCAAGGTCATCCTCATCAACATATCAAGTTTGAGGCCAGCCTGGGCTTCATGAGACCATGTCTCAAAAACAATTAAAAAAAAAAAAAGACCTAGTAGAAGCTGAGACCCAGGTTAGCCGTGGAGTGATACAGGTGGTTCCAGGTGCAGAGGACCTAGTTTGGATATTCCTACAGGGTGATTCAACTGATGTTGACTAGTGCCTTGTACCTTCCTGAAAAAAAGTAAGAATTACCTTCAACAAGCTTAAAATTGGACACATCTTTTCTGATTTCAAAGTAATTGTCTAAATCCCATCCAAGGTAGGATACTATGTCATTACACTGCCTTCCAACTAAAAATATCTATTGAATATGTTCTATGCGTTCAGCATGACATCAAGCTTTAACAACCTTGTCTTAGCTGGGGTTTCTATTGCTGTGATGAAACTTGACCATAGCATGACCAAAGCAACTTGGAGTGGAAAGGGTTTATTTGAGTTACTGCTCCACATCACTTTTCATCTTTGAAGGAAATCAGGACAGGAACTCAAACATGGCCAAAACCTGGAGGCAGGAGCTGATGCAGAGGCCATGCTGCTTGCTGACTTGCACTTCATGGCATGCTCAGCCTGCTTTCTTTTTTAATTAATTAAATTTACTCATTTTTTTTTTTACATCCTGACTGGTTTCCCCTCCCTCTTTTCTTCCTCCCATGGGTGTCAACAAAGCATGGCATGTCAAGTTGAGGTAGGACTAAGCTCCTCCCCTTGTATTAAGTCTGGGCAAAGCGACCCAGTATGAGGAATAGGTTCCCAAAAGTCAGCCAAAGCATAAGGGACATCCCTTTCTCCCTCTGCTAGGAGTCACACAAATAGACCAGGCTACACAACTGTCACATATATAGAGAGGGCCTAGGTTGGTCCCACGAGGGCTCTCTGGCTGTTGGTCCAGAGCCTGTGAGCTCCTATGAGCCCACGTTACTTGTTTCTGTGGGTTCCCTTGTGATGGCCTTGACTCCCCTGGCTGGTACAAGCCTTCTCTCTCTCTCTCTCTCTCTCTCTCTCTCTCTCTCTCTCTCTCTCTCTCTCTCTCTCTCTCTCTTCAGGATTCCTCAGGCCCAATAATTGTCAGCCTGCTTTCTTACAGAACCCAGGACCACAAGTCCAGGGATGGTACCACCCACAATGGGCTGGACCCTCTCATATCAATCACTAATTAAGAAAATGCCCTCCAGGTTTTCCCATAGGCCATTTTTGTGGTGAGATTTTTTCCAACTAAGGGCCCTTCCTCCTGAATGACTCCAGCTTTGTGTCAAGTTGATAAAAAAAAAAAACTAGCTATCACAAACCTTGGTCAATTAAACTCCACGGTACTGTTGGAAATATGGTGAGTGATCAACACATTGCGAATGAGGGAATATCATTAGAGGATTTTCTGCAAACACACGTGGTTCATAAGAAGTTGGGATTTTCAGTCCAGAGCAGATTAGCTGCTAATTTGTCTGTCCTCACTGTACCCCGATCATCCAATGCCTGGAACTTTCTGCTTTCTCCTTTGTCCCTCAGAGTGGATGTGGTGGCATCCATAGCAGGAGAAAAATAGATGCCAGGTGTGTGTGGCAGAGAAAATGGGCAGAAAAAAATGGCCAAACCAGAAACTAGCTGAGCAACAATGAAACAAAGAAGAAACTGCTCTGACACATCACCAGGCACCGCAGAGCCTTCTGGGAAAGCTCTGCTCTGAGACCTGAGGCTCAGGATCTGTGTCTTCAGTGCGTTTATATACTACAATAGCAATGGCTGTGCTGGACACGGTGGCTCACGCCTTTAATCCCAGCACTTGGGAGGCAGAGCCAGGTGGATCCTGTGAGTTTGAGGCCAGCCTGGGCTACCCTGTCTTTAAAAATACCCTTAGAGTAGTACCTGGCACCATAGTAACCACTACAGAAATGTTTGCTTTTGTTAACATTATTATGACTGTTGCCAAAAAAAGTATACATTTTCCTCTTCAGACTCCCACTTGCTTTTATAATGAGGCCAAAAAAAACTAAACATGCTTATTTTAGAAATTTTACAAAATTTTTACCAAAAAAAGTCTATTAAAAAAAAAACCCCGACATCCAGCCAGTTACTTCATTTCCAGTACAAAAGATAATTTGACTTTGCTCAAAGCAGCATTTGAACACATTTTGTATTATTGCGGCCATGAGCAGCCAAGCAGGGCTAGACTTGGATTTTCATTGTGTGCTCAGTACTCAACCGTAATTCCAGGCATGGCACTAGGTCTCCGCTCTCTGCGGCATGTCTTTCCCACTACACTGGAAGTTCGCAGAGGAGAGAAACCATCGTTCCTATTTGGGCATCGTCAAGAAGCAACAGCACTAAGCCAGACCACGCCGGAGACTGATTCTGCTTCAATGCCCTCTACTCACAAATGCCCGTTTCTAGCAGAACCACCCTTGAACTAAATACAAGGAGACAAGAATTGCTCAGTGGAGTTTGGTGAGACCCTTCTCAGGTTTTTGTTTTTTGTTTTTTGGTTGTTTTTTTTTTTTTTTTTTTTTTTTTTTATGGTTGCTTTCATCCATTCAGCAACTTCAAACATTTTTTACCACCGGGTACATGGCTCATTAAAGCAGTGATTTTCCACTCACAGGTACAAAAATGAAGAGGGCTGGCCAGAGTTGTGCCCCATGGAAATGTGGCATCTGTTCGCAGCTTATTATTTTTGCTAGCTGCCTGCCAAAAACCACAAGCCAATGGAGGATTCTTTCTCAACACACATAACAGTACTCTAATTGACACAAGTTCCTGTCTCTCTCAAGGAAGCATACCAAGTGATAGCCAAGTAAAGTACAATGAAAAAATGGAAACGTGGGGCTTATTGTCACATGGAATGCCCGTTTCTAAACTGTGTTTTTAAGAAAACGAAAAGTGGAGGGAGCAAGAGAGAAGACTGAGCAGACATGTCCATTTCGGTGGCTAACCCGGCTTTCAGCCTAGCTACTCTACTGCCCTCCACCCTTCCCTTTGATCTTCTTTCCAGTTGGCCTGAGGTTCACGGCAGAGAGCACTGGGCCAAACTCTTCCCTTTCTAGAAAGGCGTTTTGCGATATGTGTCCAGTCGTGTGTGGGTGTGCGTGTGGGTGTGCGTGTGCGTGTGCGTGTGTGTGTGTGTGTGTGTGTGTGTGTGTGTGTCCCCACAAACCCAGTATGAAGAAGTAAGGGACCGAAGCGATGCAAGAAAGAGTGTGCACGCTCACAGCCCAAAAGAACAGGCTCCTCCTCCAAATCAGGAGCAGCTTCGAAATCACACGGAGCATCAGCAAAGGCAGAAAATGGATGTGCGTATATGAAAAATGTGCTGACGTATTATGCAAAGCTATGCGTCTGCCTCCAAAAGCCGATAATTAAGAAGTGGAAGAAAGCAATCAAGGCCTCACTCTGTGTACCAAAGCACAGGAAAGAGCCAGGGTTGTATTGTTACTGCTGTTTCTCCTCCCCCATAATAGATCCTCTTCTCTCTTCCACAAGCAGTTTACAAGGCTATGTTTAGAATAAACGTCAGAGCTCGGAAACCAACTCTCAGAAGCAAGACTTTCCCAAGGGTGTCACCTTGTGGTACTTTTGTGTATTACATTGTAGCTTGAACCTGCTGCAGATTCAAAAAAACAAAAAACAAAAAAACAAAAAACAAAAAACAAAAAACAAAAGCAAGCCTGGGGTCAAGTGTCTTCATGAACCTTTGGGACTTAGCGTTGGAATGGTGTATGCTGCGTGTCAAACACACAGGTATCAAGAGACGGTTAAATGTTACGATGAGTCTGCAAGGCAGAAATCACACGTTGGGAAACCAGTCTTTTAGGTTGGCTTGAACACTTGGCTGGTTTTATGAAGTAACATATCCAGGTCTTTTTCTTTTTATTCATTTTTTTCTGTATCAAGCCATGAAAAGATTTACAAAGGACTACTAAGAAAAGAATCCCGAAAGTACAACTTCTAGAGAAAAGACTTAGAATCTGCATGTGAGCACGCACACACACACACACACACACACAGTAATAAGAATACTTTAAAATAGTGTGCCAACACTATTTTACATACCATACAGGTATTTCCTATGCAGAAAATCCTAGCCTAACTTCAAATCCTGTACAAAAATTCTGTCTCCAATAGCCTTGGCAGATTCAGTTACTCTGAGTTTGCCTTTTCTAAATTTAGTGAGGGCGCCCACTACACTGAAGCAGTTTTTCAGTATAATTGTTTCTAAGCATCCAGAAGTGCAGGCTGAATTGAACTTGTCCAGAATGTCTACCCTTTCCCCAGCACACCAGGACTTGTCTCCTTCCACGGGGCTTCCTTGTATGTCTTCCACACTAACCCGAGGCCCTTCTTCCGCACCTCCCCTTCGCCAGCGCACGCTTATCTGGCTCCTGCAGCTTTCATTTGCCATAGTGTTTAGAGCCTTGGTTCCCGGTTCCCCTCACCACCACCACCCCTTTGAGACAATGCTTCTTTGAAAACCTGACATACAAAACCAAAGGCACTTTCCCCCATGACAGCCCCTTCCACCTACAGATTGCCTCACTTGAACTTGTTCAAAACACACAGACACATGTCTGCCTCTCCCTCTAGTGTAACTCAGACTCTCAACTTTTCCAGTTTAAAGAGCAACAACCAACAATAAGATAAGGGAGCAAGCAAAATCGGAGCTGTATAGGTTTTGTTGCCCTCTGTCCTTCACGTCACTTCACTCATCCCCAGCACACCTATTCCTCCTTCGTTTCGTGTTCAAATGTTACATGAATGCCTTCTTGTTGCTCAATTGAGTTTGCCTCAAGCCCAAGCCTTTTCTAGCCTTTTGCCTTCCATTCTGGTAAGTGTGGGGCGCGCGTTGTGCTAGCCTCTACTGATAAAGCCGGGTTTCTGGCTTTTGCATGCAGCCCTTTGAAAGCGGCTAGTGAAGAGCTTTGGGGCGCTTTGGCCCCACCCGTCTCCTCTCTTCTCCAGTTTCCTCTCAAAGCTACCATTTTCTTTTGCTCATATCTACCTTTTGGATTCCATGGATCTTGCCTGTATTTTTTTGTGCATGGTTTGAAATCGTCTTTCCTAAACCCGACGCACATTCCTGGGGATCCTTTTCTCAGCCATGTCCAATCATGTCATTTTTCTCCCGTTTCTCACCACCCCTGCCTGTCACCTCGTGGATGATAATTAGGCTTGGTCTATCAGCTGTCCTCTGGGTTTTAACAACATCGTGAGGTAATGAGAGATAAACAAAAGACACAGCGACAAGTGTAAAGCCAGAGATGAAAGCTAGGGAGAAAGTCGGGAAGCAGATGCAGAAAGAACCCCAGGAGGTCTGACTGGGGTTCATAATTTTTCTCTTGGGCTCAGGCCAAGTCCAATAGAGTGAACAGAAACCTATGAGGTAACAATGGGCGGAAAGTCTTGCCTGGTTCTTTCCTTGTGTATACTCATTCCTGGGCCAGCACGTGTCTTCTGAGACTTCATAGACTGGACCTCGTATAATTCCTTGGCCATGACTGTTCAGGAAATGGAGCAGGCTAAACATATAAACTGAAGGCATCAGCTGAAGGCCTGAGCAGAGCCGCAGCCAAGTAGCCTCACCTAACATAAGCCCTGTAGTCATCAGCCACTGTCCTTGTTTGCCAAATGAACAATTTCCACTCGCCTGGCAAGCACCGCTGATGTCCTGGCCGCGTGTGCTCAGCACTTTACCAGCCCCACAGTGCTGACAGCTGTGGATTGCAAACAACTGCAGCTCTGCCTAGGACTTACTGTGTCCCAGGGTAGAAAAGCAGCCCTAGGCCGTAAGGGAAAGTGATTTGATGTCAAAATAGCCCCAAGTGGAACAACTTGGGGGCATGTGCTCTGTATTCTCCCAAAGGAGCTCATCAGGACTGGGCCCCTGTTGCCTCCTGTGCTAAGCCACTCACAGACGCCAACAGCACCGTTCACAGCTGCCAGAAGCACTGTGCATTGGTTGACAGCCTGGCCTGATCCCGCCTCCCCTGCATCCGTGCTTGCTGTGTGCATGACCATTGATGATCGGCTTGCACTCCAGTCTACTGGAGGGGCTGTGGGTAGACGCGGAAGGCGGCTCAGTGGAAAACACTCTTGTGACTCTAACTCTTTAGGTTGCATTCCTTGATCGTTCTTCCCTGGAAGATAGGTACAGTGACCACTCCAGGGAAGCTGTCACTCTGTACTCTACCCCAAACTGACTAGCTAGCTCATTTTGTGCCTCCCCAGGAAGGCAAGCATGAAGACTTTCCATTTTTCTCCATTGGCTCATGAATAAACTCCTGACTGCACAAAGCATTTGTAGGACCCTACCTACAAGGCACCCTGACTTCTCATTTCCATCACCTCCCTGCCAGCTTCCACGAGCTCCCCAAGCATTGGTTCTCAGGATATGATCTAAGGGTCATGACATTCCAAGTTACCTGTGATGTGTGTTGAAAATAAGATCACTTCAGTCTTGCCAACTGGACCTGAAGTTCCAGAAAAGAAGTCATGGGATGCAAATTTTTATTTTACTGTCAATGCTGGGAGTCAAACCCTGGGCATGCCGGACATGAGAATAGATATTTTAAACAATTTCTCAGGGGATCTTTCTCAGCCTGACATTTGTGATGCACTGATCAGAAATTTGGACAGTCGGCCACCAGCAGGATCATTTCAGCCCATTAGATATCTGCCCAGATATATTCAGTCAAATTCACAAAATTCAGTGTTGGGTGTGTTATCCAATGGCTCCCTTTTCTTGTTTCTATGTTGCCCTCCTTTAGTTTGGGGGATTCTCCTGTCCTCTCCAACTTCTGACGCTGATTTCTTTAACTGTACAGAGGGCTCAAATGGATTAGGAATGGAATTTAGCCCATGAGAGACAGGTATGAGCATCTAAAGGTACAGCTTCTTTGTCTGGAATGGGACTGACCCGCAAGAGGAGCTCCCAGCACTTGGGAGATGTAAGCAGTAAGATCAGGAGTTCAAGGCCAGCCTGGACTCCATAGTGAGTTCTAGGTCACCTTGGGTTACATGAGATCCGGTCTCACAAACAAACAAAGCCCCCTGCAGGATCAACCTGAGGAAGGGAGTTTGCCTGGCTTCCTGGCTTCCTCCCCTTCTCTGTCCTGGATCTCCATTCCCTTCCTTGCCTCTTCTGAGAACACATCCTTAACAAACCATTTGCACGGTGGTCCTCACCTCAGGGTCTGCTTCTGGGAACATTCATCTAACCATCTATTTTGTTTCATTTTTCTTGACTTTTGCTAACTTGAAAGTAGTTCGTTACCCTGAAATAACAATTCAGTATCAAATTGTTCACAAAGAGCTACAGCTGGTGATGTAGCTCAGTGCTTGCCTACCATCTACAGAGACTCTGATTCAGTCCCCAGTACAGAGAAGAGGAGGAGGAGCGTCAGTCATGTTGAAGGAATGTATAGGTCATCAGAGCTTTTCCATACTCTATCATTTCCTCCTTTCTTTCCATAATAGCTAATATTTAGTAAGCACTGATATTTAGCATTTAGTATCCTAGGTCCTGTGTGTGTCTTTTAATCTTTACAACTCTGGCATTGACACTTTTCTTTTCTTTCTTTCTTTCTTTTTTTTTCCTTTTGAGAGAGGGTTTCTCTGTGTAGCCCTGGCTCTCCTGGAACTCTCTCTGTAGACCAGGCTGGCCTCGAACTCACAGAGATCTGCCTGCTCTGCCTCCCAAATACTGAGATTAAAGGCATGTGCCACCACTGCCTGGCTTAGCAATGGCACTTTTATTGTGTCTTTTTGTGACAAGAAAGCTGAATACACAGAAATAGACTTGTTCAAGTTCATATAACTAGTGTTTGGCAGAATTGGCAATTAAGACAGGTGATTTGGTTCTTATAGTTGAGGCTGACATGGATCACTCCCTTCTGGGAGCCACAGTGTATTTATTTACTTGGCATAACTTTGACATTGTGCCCTGTCTTGTGTACCATGCATTTTATATAGTTATTTTGTCTCACCCCAAAGACAGTAAAGCCTTCGATGGCAGATCCAACTCTATCTATAGCTTCTCTGGGGGCAAGATGTATCCTTTATGTACTTGAATGCCTATTTATCAATTTCCCTTCAATTTCCTCCTACTGGCCTTTGTTGCTCTTCAATAACATCCTCTAGTTACAGGTCCAGACATCCTCCTATTCCTTCTTGTTCATCACTATCCCATGCCATGACCATAGATTGGGTAAAATTTTAGATACTATACAGCCAAGTTGTACATGGTACATTTGAAAGAAAATATGGGCCCACATAGGCCCATAGGGAGTGGCACTATTATGAGATGTGACCTTGTTGGAGTAGGTGTGGATTGGTTGGGGAAGTGTATCACTGGAGGGCAGCTTTGAGGTCTCAGATGTTCAAGCCAGGCCCAGTGTGTCATTCTCTCTTACTGCCTGCCGATCTGGATGTAGAATTCTTAGCTCCTTCTCCAGCACCATGTCTGCCTGCATGCCCCACCATGATAATGGACTAAACCTCTGAACTGTAAGCAAGCTCCAATTAAATGTTTTCCTTTATATGAGTTTCCATGGTCATTGTATCTCTTCACAGTAATAAAACCCAAACTAAGACACATGGGTAGCAAAATTCACAAATAGTAGTAAAAATTAAGCCTATATAAATTCTCTAATCTTCAGACCCAAGTCAATACATGTTTTGCATACTGTACTCAGTTTTCCAGTTTGGTAGCTACCAACAACATGTGGCTATTTAATATTTCAATTAACTTAAAATTCAGTCCTTCAGCCACACTGACCGTATTTCAAGTACACATGGCTAATGATACCACAGAAAACAGAATAGAACACTTCCATCATGCAGAGTCCTCTTAGTGCTATTTCAGAGGCCAGCCACAGCCTATTTTTCTCATGAAGACTGAATGAAATTATTTCTTTCCAGTTTCCATGGACTTCTACCCATTACCACTAAAATCACATCAATGTCCTCCCTCCTATATAAGGGTCTCTCTCATTCCTGTCCTCCTTCCTATACAAGGATGCTAATATGTGACTTGGGATGTAGATGGGGGATGATTGAAGGTAATCCCTTTCCCCACCCCAGCAGTCCCAGAGTATGTTGGAGTTCTGTCGGCTGCAGCCCTGTTTCTTCATTTTTGGAAACTTTCTAGATCATTGGTTCTCAACCTTCCTAATGCTGCGACCCTTTAATACAGTTGTTCATGTTGTGGTGACTCCCAACCATAAAATTATTTTCATTGCTACTTCATAACTGTAAATTTGCTACTGTTATGAATCATAGTGTAATTATCTGTGTTTTCTGATGGTCTTAGGTGGGCTCCAAAGGGGTCTTAACACACAGGTTGAGAGTCACTGTTCTAGAACATTAAACATGTTCCTTCATTTGCTAGCACATGTGCACTCTCAGAGTCCCCAGTCCTTAAAGGACATGGGAATTATGCTAGATTTTGCTACAAAACTAAATGATGTAGGTTTTCTCTTTTGGTGTTGCTCTCACTAGTTAAAAATCAAAATAGAGCAGCTCAACCATTAAAAAAATCAAACAAGCTAATCAAAAAATATCCAAAGGACTTAAAAATTCCCAAATCATGAATTATCAGAAAAATGAAAACCAAAACCATAACAAGGTTGAACACTGTTGCATTGGCCCTTAGTCCCAGCACTTGGGAAACAGAGGCAAGCAGATTTCTCAGTTCTGGCTTGGGGTACATAGTAAGACTATAATATCTACCTACCTACCTACATACATACATATATGCATGCATGCATGCATACATACATACATACATACAATCTTAGGGTTTTTATTGCTGTGATGAAACACTATGACTAAAAAGCAAGTTGTGGAGGAAAGGGTTCATTGAAGGAAGTCAAGACAGGAACTCAAACAGGCCAGGAACCTGGAGGCAGGAGCTGATGCAGAGGCCATGGAGGAGTGCTGCTTACTGGCTTGCTCTCCATGGCTTGCTCAGCCTGCTTTCTTATAGAACCCAGGACCACCAGTCCAGGGATGGCACCACCCACAATGGGCTGGGCCCTCCCACATCAGAAAGAAAATGTCTTATGGGCTTGACTACAGCCCAGTATTATGGAGGCATTTTCTTAAATGAGGTTCCCTCCTCTCAGATGACTTAATGTTGTGTCAAGTTGACATAAAACTTTTCAACACACACACACACACAAAAAAAAAAACCATCATCACATCTAGTAGGGTAGCCAATATAAAAGAAAGAACAAAACAGAAAACAACCACATTGGCAAAAATGTAAAGAAATTGAAACCCTTATATAGTGTTGGTTGAAAAGAAAATGGGGCCAGCCAGATATGGTGGCACACACCTATAATCATGCATTCAGAAGACTGAGACAGGAGGATTGCAAGTTAGAAGTCAGCCTAGGCTACATAGTAAGACCCTGTCTCAAAAAATAAATGCAAAATAGAGCCCCATTATAAAAAGTAGTATGAGTTGTCTTTGGAAATTAAAAATGAAGCTATTAGCAATCTCACTTTGGAGAGGAGGGAGGGAGAAGGGGATAGGAAGAGGGAGGAAGGGAGAGAGAGAGAGAGAGAGAGAGAGAGAGAGAGAGAGAGAGAGAGAGAGAATATCACAAAGAGCTGGAAGCAGATTTTGTTTTTATACTAGTATCATTCACAATAGCCAAGAGCAGCATAAATACCCTCCAATATATGACTGTGAATAAACAGCATGCAGTGTGTGTCATGAGCACACTATTCCTGAAACACAGACAAACATGCTATGTCTTTCCACAATGGCAAAATGTATTAATGTATTGAATGAGAATAGTCACAAGGTTTAGTGGTTTTAATGACAACAATTTGTCAGAAAGCCTGCCTACTTTGGTAGTTTGGCCTAGGTGAATGCAAGTACTTTATTCCAATCTTAATTACTAATGTTCTTTCTTTTTTTGTTTTTTGTTTTTTGTTTTGAGACAGGGTTTCTTTTGTGTAGCTCTAGCTGTCCTGTAGCTTGTTCCATAGACCAGGCTGGCTTCACACTCACAGAGACCCACCTGCCTCTGCCTCCCAAGTGCTGGGATTAAAGGTGTGCACCATTGTAGAGAGCCATGTACAGCTGAGCTGCAAAGATGGCACCGGCATCCGGCTTCCGCCTTCCAGATGGCAGGTGCTCCTTATTTGGCTAAGGCTAAGATCTGGCTTGCTTCCACGCACCTGGACCTAATCTGGCTTGCTTGCGTATGTCTGACCCTACCGGCATTGTCCACGTGGCACTACGGGGTTGATTGCCCAGTGGCTATAAAGGGCGTGGGCTGGCTTTCCCCAGAGAGTGAGAAGATGGCTTTCCCCGGGGTCAGAAGATTGTCTCAAGGTTCCTGAATAAACTGCTTGGAGAAGAGCCTGGTGTTGCGTCTTCCTTGCTGGTCGAGGCGGATGCGACACACCATCATCACCCAGCACTAATGTTATTTCTTATATCACACAGCACAACACACATAGTAAATCTGTGTGTGCATTTGAGTGTGTGTGTGTGTGTGTGTGTGTGTGTGTGTGTGTGTGTGTGTGTGTACAGAATGAATACAAGGTAAAGAAGCTGCAATAGAGTTGAAGAGGCTTCAGAAGCCTGCTGAGAAAGAGTCTTTATAGACAATAAACCAGATCAATGCTGGGAGGGAGCTGCTGTAGTCGGGTTTGCACATGAAGCTGCACAATTACTCTTCGAGGAAAGAAAAAAGACCAAACTGTGTCAGAAGCAGGAATCAGTAGGTCAGGTCCAGGTCCAGACCAGAAACAGATGGACAGGCAGGCAGTCCAGTAGGCTCCATCAAGGTTGGTGTGTGGGTGGAGGCAAGCCAGGGAGTCCTCGCTCCTTGATGCACACAGCACATATCAGATAATAGAATGGTTTGGGGCCCTGGCATGGCAGTGTTTTATGTCCACCACTCCAGGGTCCAGGCAAGAGAGTCATCCCTCTTTTCCTTCATGTGACATGTCTGACAAGTCCTTGGGCCTAGCTTTTCTGACATGATTTTAATATGCCCACATGATCCCCCAATTTCAGTTCTCCCTAATAAAGGTATAGGGTGGCTCCCTTTCGATTCCCAGGAATAGGTCATTTGTCAATCTGTGCTGGATAGGTACAGCTTGACAAATGATGCCTTTTATGGGTCCGTCCAAGGGTCAAAGTCATCCTTCTTTCTCCCTCAAAATAAAGTCAAAAGCTGCTTGTAAAATAGGGCAATTCACAGCCTGAAACTGTTTTATAAAACATGGGGTAGCCTGGAGTAGAGCCTAGCCTGATCTTGACAGTGTGTGTCTACAAAGGAATAGTAAGCATCCTTTACAAAGAACAGGAGGCTGGCATATGTTACAGCATTGATGAACTATGCTAAGTGAAATAAGCCAGCTACAAAAAGACAAATGCTACACAATTCCACTTACACTGTCATGAGAAATCCACCAGAGCAAATTGCTCTTGGACATGGGGTTAAGTCAATGGGAAGTCTTTATCAGCCGGCTGGCAACTACATTGGGAGTTCAGGATCTCAGTGTAGACCCAGGTCTTTCTCAGGGTGAGCATTTAAGCACAAAAACCATGTCCTGCGTTGACATACTTCAGCTAGCAAGAAAAGTTAGCCAGAAGTGGAACTAAGTGGAACTACAGAAGCCAAAAAACAAAGTTAGTACGTTTAGAGACTTTCCCAGAACTATGGACTTTGGTGGATTAGGTCTTTGTTTTTAGTTTGGGCAAGTGGTGCTGTCTACGTGCTGAGTTTTACAGCCTGAATGGTACTTTCATCGTGGAGTCAGTTGTCTCAGAGCGTAAGGTCTGGGGCCCTGTTACAACATTGGGTAGCTAAGGTGTTCAGATTCATAGAGACAGAGAGTAGAATAGTGGCTGCCAGAGGTAAGAGAGAAATGGGAAGTTCTAAGTTGGGTTAATAATTTCAGTTTTGCATAATGAAAATGTTCTGAAGAACTCTGGAAACACGTCCTGAAGGTGTCTCATAACCATAGACTAAACTTTGTAGTCTAGACTTTACACTTAAAAACAGGACGGTAGGATATGTGAGGGGGAATCCAAGAGGAACCTAATAGCAGTGGTGAACAGAATGAGTCGGTGTATCAGGGAGGGCCTTGCAGGAAACAGATGGCACACTAAAAGAGGAACTTGGAAGAATTCAATAAAGAGACCATATACAAATCTGAGCATGATCGAAAGTGCATGCCTGTAATCCTGGCACTTGGAGGTGGAGGCAGGAAGATCAAGGGTTTGAGGTTGGTGCTGGGGAGACAGCTCAAGGGGAAGCGCTTGTTGTGCAAGCATGAAGATGTGCTTGCGGATTGCCAGCACTCGCGGAAAAGCCAGGTGCAGCAGCACATGTCTGTAACCCTAGCATTGGAGACACTGCAGGGACAGATCCTGGGGGCTCGCTGCTCAGCCAGTCTAGCTAAATCAATAAGTTTCAGGTTCAGGGAGGGACCCTGTCTCAAAGAATAAAGTGGAGGACAATAGAGAAGAAAGACACCCAGAATGAACTTCTAGCCTCGCCATATATATGCATGTCTATACCACAAACACACACAGGGAAACAGAGAGAGAGAGAGAGAGAGAGAGAGAGAGAGAGAGAGAGAGAGAGAGAGAGAGAGAGAGAGAGAGAGAGATCAAGGTCATGCTCAATTACATAGTGAATTTGAGGTAAGCATGGACTGACTCTGTCTCTTTCTGTGTCTCTGTGTCTCTGTCTCTGTCTCTCTCTGTCCATCTCTGTCTGTCTGTCTGTCTGTCTCTCTCTCTCTCTCTCTCTCAACACATATACCATCACCACCACAAAAAAAAAAATAAACAAAAAAGAAGCCACACATAAATGATTAAAGAACTCATGGAAATCTCTGAGAAATGGTGAACCACCCCAGAGGGAGCAACACGGAAGTCATCCACATACTAAGGCCTGAAGGGCAAGTGGAGGATGGAGTGCCCAAACTGGTGGGCACTGTAGCTCGGGCCCAGGGCTGCCTGCTAGCAGCTGTGCTCTTCTGGGAAAACAGTCACTGTCCCACCCAGCTTGGAAGGGAGGGACTGGAGGAATAATAACCTCAAGCTCTCTGTTCCTGACTCAGAGCTCTGTTAGTGTCCCTCTTTGGCTGGACCCAGACAGAATCACCCACTTCCCAGACTGGACCCTGAAAGGCAAATAGAAAATAGCCAGCTGAGAGGCTCAAACTATCTTTCACTGGGCACTGGAGGTTCTGGATTCCCTGAAGACATGTACACTCAACAGAGCCATTGGGACACCTCAACCTACCTTCTTTTGCTAACAGAAGCTCTTTGTCATGCTTTGCCAGCCTGTTCCCCCTATGTGTAGTTCTTTAGACCCCAGTGGCAAGGGTGGCATGACATTAAAGCCTGGCCCACCATAACACGCCATTTCCCCAGTCACTGGAGTTCTAAAGCAAAGTGGAGATAAATAGATCTGTCCCTGGAATCTTCTTTTTTCTGTCCTTGCTTGTTTTGCTTCCATTTTCTTTTCTCCAAGATCAACTAAGCTGGAATGCCATAAACGTTGCCCTCTGCCCCCACCATGTGGCAGAATAGCCCGGTGACAAAGAGACCAACATGTTAAGAGAAGCAGTGCCAAGAAGACAGATCTGTGACAGAGAGCCTTTATGCTGTCATTTGATATAATCCCCGAAATAAGTTCTGTCTCTGATCTTGCCAGTTTCCTGAGTCAATAAATCCCCACTTCCTTAAACTCCATTGATGTGGATTTCTGTTAGCCGCTCCAGAAACGGTATAGCACAAAAGCTTTGGCTAACACAACCTACCCTCCCTCCCTACTGCAATCGCACACCCCTCTTTTCCCACCCCCACTCTTTTCTGCTCTCCACTCTTACGAAGGTCATCCGTGGAAATCTGTCATCTCCCCAACTCCCATAGAAATAAGTCAGTGTGCTATTTTAGTGTGGTATATGACACCAAGAAACTTTATGTTTAAAAAAATGAATTTAGATCAGTATATTATTAAAGATCATGTTATAATTTTCATTTTAATCTATTCTTTAATAATATTCATAATATATAAGGACAAGGTTTGACTTTCTTCCATTTAACAAGTGATGCATGCTGCTTAATTTATTTCAAATTAAGTATGCACGAAAGAGTATGGCTTATCTACAAATTCAAAATGACATTTTAATTTTGTGTTTGGGGACCAAATGTGTATTAATATGTAGATTGAAATTTAACTATGTGTTGGAGCCCTCCAAACTGCTTCCATGACCTGATATTTGGAATTCTTGAATTTCTCTCTTAAAAAAAATCAATTACTTTATTATTATAATTTTCATGTTTTGTTTCTAAAAAAGGAGACGTGAGCACTTTCTGGCTGCTATTTGCAAGTACTCTCCAGAAATAACACACTGTGGGGTTGGATCATTTTATTTCCAATAAAGGAAACGCCAAATTGAATAAAAATTTTCCCCTTTAACATGTGTTTTGAAGAACTCAAGCTCTCATGATGTACTAAGAGGTGCTTATAAGTCTGAGGTCAAAAATCCAAAACTCTCGGTTTTGGATTCATCTGAATCATCTTAAGGGAGCAATTCAGTAACTCATTCTATTTTAAGTCAGTATCATTGATGCCGTCTCTCTTTCCCAGGTTATCCACTTGGGAATAAATCAGACAACTGAATAAAGATAATTGAAAGCTATAAAAGGGTCATACCCCCACCACAGGCACAACCGCCCAGTGAGCTAGCAAGCAAGTGGAAGAGAAAATGGCCCCCCAAAACCTCATCAACATCTGGAGGTGTTTACGGTTGTTGTAGTTACTTTCCTCATTGCTGTGGCAAAATACTTGACCAAAGTAACTTAAGGAACAGTTTACCTGGGGTCATCCTTTGAGGGTACTGTCATCAAGATGGTGAGGAAGCTGGGGTGGCGGGAGTCTGAGGCAGCTGGCTGCATTCCATCCACACCCAGCAAATGGAAAGACATAAACGTCCCTTCGTCCAACCGGGACGGCAGCTCATGGAGTGCTGTTGCCCACATCTAGGGAGCGTCTTCCTACCTCAAGTAACCCAGTCTAGGAACTTCCTCAAGGACATGGCTAGAGGTTTATCTGCTAGGAGAGTCTGTCAAGTTGACAGTCCATTTTAACCATCGCAACAGTTGGAATTAAATGATGTTCTACAATTATTTTGTAAAAATCACGAATTTCACACTTTAATGAACTAGATACTCTTCGTACTAAAACTGAAGTTGAACATTTTGAGCTCATATCCTGGCTCCTAGCTCTGTGACCGTCAGCAACCTCTTAATTTCCCTTCTCTTTTGCTAACGCTGTTTGTTTATATACGAATGAGGAATTAAAGTGATTTACCCAGTGAGCTTGGCCAGGCCAAAGTGTGGGCACATCACCATCAAACGCAAAGCGGGGAGAATGTCACCTTGGACTTGGCTTTGGTTATTTTCACTTCAGTGTATTATCAAACCAGCAGATGGGTGAAAGCTGTGTGAAGGATAAAAAGTGATAATGATCCAAACGAGGGAACAGATGCAGCTCATCAAAGCGGCCCTAACAGAAGGAGGGTTCACCTGTCAGAAACAAAAGCCTCATTTTCATAACATCATTAGGCTGAGGCAGGTATAGTAGAGATTTCCAAGTGTGGTTTCCCCAGACCCACATTATAACGTGAATATTTCTAGAAATATGAATTATTGAACCTCAGCTCAGGCCTGAGGAATCAAAAACTTTGGGACTGTGGTGCAGTAATTTACATTTTAAGAAACCTTGATGAGGTTCATGAAAATCCATGGCATTCCCAGAGTATCCAGAATCTAACTGATTCTGATTTTTTTCCATCACCAAGTGCTAAATGATATTGAAGCAATATCTTCAAAGATGGTGGAGAAAATTGTTAGAACATAAATTTCTCTTCTCTCTTCTCTCTCTCTCTCTCTCTCTCTCTCTCTCTCTCTCTCTCTCTCTCTCTCTCTGTCTCTGTGTGTGTGTGGGGGGGGTTCTTGTTATATAGCTCAGGCCAGCCTTGAACTCCTAATCCTACTTTTTCTGTCTACTGAGTGCTGGGATTACAGGCACACCCCCACCACACCCAGCTAGAACCTAAAATTCGAAGCCTAAGACATTCATCAAATATGAAAGCAAAAGAAAAAACTTTTCAGACATAGAGATCTTAATTTAAAAACCCACAGACCCTCAGCAAATTCTGATTCACACTTGAGTGCCAGAACCTGCACCATAGAAGAATTATTTTTGGAATAAGTTTCACATTCCTTTTTTTCATGGGCTTGTGGAGACCCAGGGTTATTGTGAGGGTAAAATCTTGTGTGCACTTAGAAATGGTCTGTTATGGGCAAAGCCACATGCAAACCTGAAGGATTTCTCTCAAGAGAAACGCTGATGAATTTTACAGATGGTTCTGCATGACACTGATCAATCTGCCTTATGAATCGGTACAGGGTTGGACTTTTCTTGTGGTCTTTGTGGATCCCATGAATCAATCTATCCATATATCCATCCATATATCCATCCATCCATCTATCCATCTATCCATCTATCTATCTACTTGTAGGCTTTTGGGATCTCATACATTCTTTGTGAAGGGTGAAGGGATGGTTTCTTAAAAGCCTGATGGCTTTGACTTTGTGCCTGGGGCTCTGGCTCCAGGAACACCTTCCTAGTATGTTCTAAGCAGCACTATCCAGTGGAACATTCTATAATGATGAAAATATTTTATAACCTGCAATCAATCTGTGCCACTCAATATGTGAGCAAATAGTCACAAGAAGCACTTAATAGTATGACTATCTAAACTAAAGAGATGGGTTTAAAAATCTCATAATCTTAACTAATTTAAATTTGATAGCCACACAGGTGAGTTATACTGAAAGTTACTGTTTGCATCAAAGAATGCTATATACATGTATGACAAGGTCATAATGAAGACCATTACTTTATATACTTACTATATGCTAAGAAAAATTGTCCAAAATTCAAATGTATTGAGCAACTTCGATTGTTATTTACTAAATCTGGCTGCCCTAGTTAGAGAGAATGAGTAACCCTGACCTGTCTCCTGGGAAGTTTGATTGAAAGGTTCTCTGGTTCGGTATGGTGGTGCACACCTGTAATCCCAGCACTAAGGAAGCAGAAGCACAAGTATCACTGTGAGTCTGAGGCCAATATAATCTACACAGTGAGACTAGAAGTCAACAAGGAGGAGGAAGAGGAAGAGGGGGAGGAGAAAGAAGGGGAGGGGCATGGAGAAAGGGAGAAAAGAGGGCTTGTGATCAGCCACAAGGACAAGAGGCACAGCTCCACACTGTTACTCTGAGCAGCCTGGGGAGTCCCCTTAGTTTTTAGGGACTTCTACTCAGGTGAGACTGGATCCTTGGCTCTGGGACAGAAAAGAATTTTCAGACAAGTCAGTGTGAAACAGAGCTGGAGTTTATTCAAAAAGACATGATTTGGGGGAAAGAATAGAGTGCAACTGAGCATGGGTGTGGATTTCTCAAGGAAGAGTTTGCTATATTTAAAGATATTCTGTGTGCACCTACATGCATGTGTGCATGTGTATGCACATGTGTGCATGTGTATGCACAAGTATGCATGTGTATGCACGTGTGCATGTGCGTGTAGAGGCCAGAAACTGATGTTAGCTGTCTTCTTCCATCACTTCCCACTTTATTATTTGAGATAGGATCTCTCACTGAGCCTAGAGCTTGCTGATTGAGGTAGACTGGGTGGCTAGCTTCATGCCTGGTTTTTTTTTTTAATGAGTTCTAGGGGACTGAACTCAGCTCTTCATGTATTCATGGGAAGCAGTTTACTGACTGAGCCATCTTCCCAGTCCATTTCAAACATTAGAGCTTAAGCATGGCAGTTAAGAGAGAGACACTTAGAGAAAGATTACAGTGTACCTAAATATGAGTATACACTTCTCAATGGCGAATGCAATTAAACGTTTGCATGAGTTATATGTATCATTTTGGTAGTTCTCGAGTTATATCTCAAAGAGTTGTTAAAGAGCTTTCTGCCTTTTCTCTCTGCTCTGGGTACATGTCATTATAGGACAGTTCCAGAGGTGCCTTGGATGAAACTGTAATCTGATAAGGAAAAACCAGGAGCCATTATGGTTGTGTGTGGGGCTTCTGGACAGATGACTAGAAAATTGTAGCTTTATAATTGGGAAGGGAGAGAGGCCTTAAGGAAATGTTAATTGTGTCAAAATTCTTGATTCTCGGGTGATGAGAGGCTTCAACCAGACTCCTGGGCAACAGCTTCCTTCCCCATATTCCCACAATTTTCCCTTTCATCCCCACCTCAAAAGAAAGAAGGTTCTGTGTGCATACCAAAGAAAACAGATCTGAGTTCATTTTGGCCAGATAAAGGTACGAGACTGGTTGTTCTCTTTGGAAGACAATTTTTTTTAAATGTGTAGCCCAGGCTGGCCTCGAACTCGTGATCCTCCTGCCTCTGCCTCCTTCAGCAAATCCTACTGGCGTGTGCCACCACAACTGGCTGGAAGACAATTTTAAGAGGAATGATGGTTGAGAAAATTAATATAAGCAATGAGCAAAAAGACAAATTTGATTGGCGATGTGATCCAAGGATAGAGGGCATATCTAAAAAGGCATTCATGTGGCATTTCATGTAGTTATAGTTATTTCTCAACCACTGACTCCATCCTCTGTAGACACATTGTGACAGAAAACGGGAGGCAATGCCTAAGAAGCTAATTGCATCCAAGATGATTCTGGGCTTGAAGTATAGTCCTAGGTACTGTGCACGGTATCTGTGGGCCATGCACACTACTGATTGTCAGGCAGACCTTCCCTCCTGCCCCGCTCAATCCCGTAGTCACCTTGATGGCTGATTACCATAGTAAAGTCATTGTGAGAACTAAAAAAATAAGACCAAGATTCACTTATTATGACTGTACTTATGGCTTTGCTTTGCTTCAAAAACAAAACCAAAAACATATGGCAACTAGAAGAATATTGCTAGTTCTCCAGAAGGCTTAATAATGGTTTTTGACAACCCTATAATTTCCAGCTGTGATCAAATAGAGGTGCCATAACTCTCTCTTTTTTGAGGACAGAAAAGAAACCAGTTCTTGGTGCCTCCGAACTCATCATTGATATAATAAAGAAGGTATTATTTTACAACTGCATATTAAGTGGATACCTAATAACATTGTTTTGTGTGCATGTGCATGTGTGGTTTTGCTTTTCTTTCTTCTTATTTTATTTTTAGACAATGTCTCATTATATATCCCAGGCTAGCCTGGAACTCAATATGTTGCTCAGATTCAAGTTTCTCCTGCCTCAGCCTTCTTAGGCTGGGTTTACAAGCACATGCCACCACCACAACCACTTTTGAAAACACCATTTTTAAAAAGACTTATTTGTTTTGATTTTATGTGTACGGGTGTTTTGCCTGCATGTATGGTTGTATCCCATGTGCATGTCTGGTGCCTGTAGATGCCAGAAGACAGCATCAGATTCCCTAGAACTGGAGTTACACATGGTTGTGAGTACCATGTGGGTGCTGGGAACTGAACCTGGATCCTCTGGAAGATCAAATAGTGCTCTTAACAGCTAAGCCATCTCTTCAGCCCTAACAACACCATTTTTAACTAGAGAAAGGTATTTTGAAATTGGACCTCCCTTCCCAGGAATAGCAGAGAAAAACAAGCATGGTATTTAAAAAAAAAAACAAATAATGTTCTAGGAGGTAGATGGTTCTAGACCCTCTTGTTTCTGAGAATTGTTACATTTTGGAATAATAGTTTGTGATTTTTTTTTCAAAGAAAAGTTGCAGTATAACAAACAGCCAGCAGATTTTTAAAATAAATCTTAATAACATTGTGTCTAGACCATCACCTTTGAAAATTTCCCATTTTCTCAATTTCCTAAAATACTCACAGATATATATATTTAGCTTTGGAGAGCTGATGACTTAGCAACCAATGGGTCTGCAGCAAGAGTTTATTATCACTCCTCCCCCCGCCCTGTGCTTTCTCTTTTCTACCACTTTGCTAAGGAGAAGAAAAATTAGGTCTAGAAGACAACTGAGAATGCTGCACCAAACCCGCAAGCATGTGCATGGACTCCTAGAATAACTAACTGGTTTAACTTAGAAACACAACACTTCCCCTGGAGGGGCCTCCCCTGCGCCTGGCACCCCGCCTATGTATGGGTGATCTCTCGTCCAGTAACAGCACCAGAGCAAAATCAACATCTGAGACTTGACAGAGATGCTAACTTTCAAATCTCCCTGGATGACTTCTGCTACCTGAATATTCCATCCTTTAAGGAAAAAGAAAAAAGCTCCCCTTCTAAAGTCCACCTAAGAGACTCCTTTGTTTCCCCACAATGATACTATCCTTTAAAACACCAAGGAAACAGTGTCTTCCAGACACAACAGGACTGATGCACATATGAACTCATGGAAAATGTGGCAGCATACACAAGGCCTATACAGGGTCAAGCCAGATGAGGTCCCAGTGCTGAGAGGCGGAAGTGCCCACAGGTTTCCACTCCTAACCAAGAAGCTATCTGCAAGTGACACCCATTTGCAAAGGAAAAATAGTTTCTTTCCAATGGCATCTTATTGACTATATTAACCACACATAAGACCAGATCCCATGCCCAGCAGTAGATGACCAACACAAAATGAACACAATGGTATTTTTGTAGATTTTTGTCTCACTTTGTGTTGTTTGGGCTTTTCCTTTTTTATCTTATTGGTTGTTTACTGCTCTTAGGTGGTGGGACCTGGGAGGCAGACTCAAGTCTCATATAATATCTAACTGCTAATCCCACTGGGTGAGAATAAGACCACTACCACAATTTTTGAACCAAATTTGAAGCAAGCTTTATTAAATACTGGCCAGGACCATGGATACTGGCCAGGTCCATGCCCAAAACCCATGCTCAGAATATGACCCAAAATTACATTAGTCAGAGGCTTATAAAGACAAAACCCATAATGCTACATACTTCTCACCACTGTCCAATCAAAGGCAAGCATCCATCCTGACATACTTCCTGCCTATGTACCTCCTGCCTAGGTGTGATTAAGCACACATCTTGTGACATTGGGGCAACCAAGCTTGTTTACAGAAGTAAAAACACATGGCTTGTTATCTTACATGAACAATAAATAGCCCCCAACATTCCAAGAAGTTACTGTCCTTGGGAAAGCAGAACTTACAGGTTAGTATTTTTGTTTTATAGATCTCTTAAGCACAGTAATTTAAACTTAAAACAATGTTAGCCATCATATACCCCCTTTGAGTTTTTGGGTTTTTTTTTGTTTTTTTTGTTTTTTTTTTGGTTTTTCGAGACAGGGTTTCTCTGTGTAGCTTTGCGCCTTTCCTGGAACTCACTTGGTAGCCCAGGCTGGCCTCGAACTCACAGAGATCCGCCTGGCTCTGCCTCCCAAGTGCTTGGATTAAAGGCGTGCGCCACCACCGCCCGGCCCCCTTTGAGTTTTATCCTGAGTCAAATCCTTGACTCTATGGTGGGTACCTGTTTATACTGGGATCTAATGACCACCAGCCTAATGGCACACAGAAAGGAATTTATGTATCTAGTTAAGGTATTCATGATGCAAGGGCCAACAGTAATTAGCATCAGAGTTACTATCTAGGAAGAGACTCAAAATTAATTGGGAACCAGTCATTTATCTCATCTCAGGTCCCCCCCTCTGCCTTTTTTAGTATGGCCAAACTATCTCTAATGGTTCCTGAGCAGTTTGCATAAAAACAATTTTCTCTTAAAGCCACAAAATAACCTCATTGTTTTACATAGAGTGGGTCGAGTGCCCTATCATATTGTAGAACTATTTCAGCTAGGGAATCTACCTGTTGATAGATCTGGGTCTATTTGGTTTTAAAAGGTACCTTTCCTGGTATGCCAATAGGCACTATAGGTCACCATTTTGTCCCCTTTGTGAGGGAGCTTCCTTCTGATCTAACATTCCAGACTTTTATTGAGAATAAGGGATGATGTATTCTCTTCTGTAACTACTTCCTGCTGAAACTAGGACATTGTTGTCCGGGCCTAGGAAGACTGGAATGTCAGTCAAAGGCCAAGAGGGGATTCAAGCAATGGGGCATTTATCAGAACCATATGGTCACTGAACCAGATGAAGAGACAGGGAGCAATCACACTGGCTAGACTGGTTCACATCAGTTTTCCATGGCTCTCTGGTTTTGTAGGACTACCTGGGACTGGCATGATGTAGATCACCTTTGGAGTAGTTTGTAGTCCACAACTGATTTCTGGATGCTATCTACCAGCTGAAAGTAAATCTACCAGGACAGATATAGAATAGGGACAGAAGTTAAAGTTCAGGAACTTAAAGAAAAATCTTACATTTGGAACTTCCAGGCCAATGGTTCTGGTAGTTGAGGGAGGGGATTCCCAAGACGGGGGGAGGAGGGGGGATCCAACCCTCAGGAATAGACAGGTAGGGAAACTTAGGCTGTTGATTTACAGGAGTACTTATCTGGAGTCTGTTTGACCTGTGAGAGGTGGAGCCAAATCTTACAACTCCCTTGACTCCCTGAAGCTTACATGAATTTTTAAGTTTACAAAAAGATAAAAATTTTTAGATATTTAGCATTACCACTGTAATCTGTACTGAAATCTACATTGTAGAAACAGCATCTAACAAATGTCTGTAAAACAGCTGGAGTAGCCTCACACCTTTGAGTCATAGTACAAGCTATGGTTTTGGGTTTTTTTGTTTGTTTGTTTGTTTTTGTTTTTCGAGACAGGTTTTCTCTGTGTAGTTTTGGTGCCTTTCCTGGAGCTCACGCTGTTGACCAGGCTGGCCTCGAACTCACAGAGATCCTCCTGCCTCTGCCTCCCGAGTGCTGGGATTAAAGGCGTGCGCCACCACTGCCCAGCAGGCTTTGGGTTTTAAAGCATGAACATTCTTTCCTCTGTCCAGAAGATAGGATATATATATATATATTGGACAAAAATGTTTTTAGCTCAATGAGAAGCACCTTTAAGTCTTTACTTAGATGACAACCAAAGGAAATTTAAGATCTTGAGCTTATAATTGATAATAATAGACAGTGCTTTACAAGCTTATCAGAACTCTAATGATCAATGTTAAAACTCTGAATTTTTGAAATCTTAGTATAACAATAGTATAGAGGGGAAAAGAAATCTGAAACATTTTTTCATTCTAGATCATTTTCTTATACCTTTATAACTTGTATTTACATGTCTTAAATCATTTTCTTAAGCTTTCACATCCTCAGATGTTTACAATTTGCATTTATATATCTTAACCTTTTTAGACTTTTACAATTTATATAAAATTTAAACATTTAAAATCCAATTATTTACCACTAGACACAAGTAGATATTACTGAGAGCAGTCATTGCAAAGCAAGTTCTTTTAAATAAAGGAATAGTAAAATGTTACATCTAAAACCTGCAGGAGACCTAGTAGCTCTAGAAAAAGAAAGGCCTGATTTTCACATATGAAATGTACTAATAAGGTAGTGGCAGCCTTGGGGAAGGAGTTGGGTGCCTGCTGCTGCCAACCTGATAAAGCTACAGTTAGCCATCAACATCATCAGAGATCTGAGAAAGATAAATTATAGCAGGAAGTATAAATCAAATGGCCTCTGTATTGATTAAAATGACAAAGACTTACCAGCTACCAGGGCAATTACCTTGTAGGCTCCTGTGGTCTTGATGGCTTCTTTGGGGGGCAGAGGTCATAAGTCTTTGACTATTGTATAGGACAACATTATATCTTCAGTTGTTACATAAGACAGCATAGGCCTTTGGCTACCAGACCTAGAAGGTCTGAGAGACTTTCCTGTGGATGAGAAACATGGGAAAACTGACCTCACTCCGAAGAGGCACAATAGGGCAGTCAACCCAACAGTGTCCACAGTTTTTTCAGGCCCTAACAGCAGGTGAGGCATGGAACAGGTTTTCCAAGTTGTTAGCACCACCACAATCCAGGTCTGTGCCCCACCTCTCTTCTTTGAAGACCTTAGGGTCACCTCCAGGAGCTGTCATGTCTGTCTACCACAGGAAGCTTCTTCCATTAAACATTTTAAATACCATACTCAGCAGATCTCTGAAAAGTTTTGAAGACCACCTATTAAGTATACTTGATTTTAAATAAACTTTACTTGCTTTTAGCTATCTGCTTTAGGCTTAACCTTGAAAACATATACAAGAGGCTCAATAAAGCTAAATCCTGTAAATAAATTTCATTAGTACTTAGCATGAGAACATATTAAAGAATTTA
The DNA here is from genome assembly GCF_949786415.1 of Peromyscus eremicus. Taxonomy (NCBI): domain Eukaryota; kingdom Metazoa; phylum Chordata; class Mammalia; order Rodentia; family Cricetidae; genus Peromyscus; species Peromyscus eremicus. The sequence goes on from NC_081439.1 coordinate 48,875,148, forward strand.
ATTGTTTATAAGGGGACTATTAACTTGCATGTCTTAATAACAGTTTATAACAAGAGAGTAGCTTTTATAAGATTCAGATTTTTATCCCTGCTAGGTTTAGCCTCAAAAAAAGACAATTTTTGAATTGAAGCTCTTTTATCACCAAAATAAAACTTTAAACAATACCATCCATAGAGAGACTAGGAACCTTACTTTCCTAGTACTTACTTAGTACACCATTAAAGAATATCAGTTTCCTATATGACTTAGTTTATCAAAATAGCTAAAGCTGAACAAAGTTAGCAAAGACAAGGAGGCTAGACATATGTTCTTAAGTCAGTCCCTTTGGTAAGGAGAGATATTCTATAGGCTCTTTTCCAGACTGCTTAGATTATTGTCTTGCTGCATCATAAGATAGGAATATTCCAGTTTCTAGTGTTTAGTGTTTGGTGCTCACAGCTGTGGCCCTAACTCTTTAGGCTTTTATTTATTTACTTTCTAAGATTACATATTAACAAAGATATCATAAGACATTTTATAAACTTAAAATGTCCCATAGCCTTATAAATTTAAATATTTTAAGTTGTTTCTTAAAAAGTGTGCAGGGACAAATAGCCAAACTAGTGGAAACGCATAAACTGTGAACCAATGGCTTAGGAGCCCCCATCGAACTTGACCAGGCCCTCTAGATAAGCGAGACAGTTGATTAGCTTGAACTGTTTAGGAGGCCCCCAGGGAGTGGGACCGGGACCTGTCCTTGGTGCATGGGCTGGCTTTTTGGAGCCTGAAGCCTATGCTGGGACACTTTGCTCAGCCTTGGTATAAGGAGGAGGGGACTGGACCTGCCTCGGCTGAGTCTACCAGGCTGGGCTGACTCCCCAGGGGATACCTTGCCTTGGAGGAGGTGGGAATTGGGGGTGGATTGTGGGGAGGGCTGGAGGTGGGAAGAGGGAGGACGGGAGAATCCATGGTTGATATGTGAAATTAAGTTAATTATAAAATAAATTTTTCTTTTAAAAAAAAAGTATGCTGGGTTTTTTTTTTTGTTAAAAAAAAAAAAACTCCGAAATTTTCTCTTAAAAAAAGTTTAAAAATCTCCTAATTGCGGGCTTCTACAATATCAAAAAAGAAATTGAGTACAGTTTTTTTTTTATTTCAAGAGGGAAGAAACAGGGAGGAAAGATAATCTAGACAAGGCAAAAACCAAACTCCAACAGTGCAAACAATTTGATGCTCAACATCTGGACTCCATTCACCATCCTCTAGTCTCCCCCAAGGGGCCTGGTTCATCTCTCCAGCTCCAACCTTGAAAGCACATATAACCTGTTTCCTAGGCTCCAGCTGGCTCCATTTCATTGTGGCTATTATTTCTGGTGGCTATTCATGGCACTGGAATCTAAAAAAGATCTGCTGAGGTCCTTCTCCTGAGCTCTCTTTAGGAATTCCAGCCCTGCCACACAATGCCAAGCCTCAGCTGCTCTCCATGACCCCTTCATGACTCTAAAACCACTACTACCTGGGTGACTCTTACATTACCAAGTTTGGCTGCCAGCATGAGGTACATCCTTGTATATAAATTCATGCAGGTGCAGCTTTAATACCTTACTAAACAAGCATTGTTTTTAAATCTTATCTTTCATAAACCTTGTTTTTAGGATTTTGTTTTTAGGACAAGAATTATCATATAAAAATCCATCTGGGTTGGGGATTTAGCTCAGTGGTAGAGCGCTTGCCTAGCAAGCACAAGACCCTGGGTTCGATCCTCAGCTCAAAAAAAAAAATCCATCCTAACCCAAAATATCTTGGAGACCTGTTATTGCCTCCTTGTGTTGTGCAATATTAATTTAAGATGTGTTACATTTGTTTGTGCTGTGGAATATTTGTTTAATGTGCAAAGATGTGTTGCGTTCTTTTATGTTGCATTTGTTTAACTCTGTGAAGCTGTGTTACTGTGCCTGTCTAAACACCTGATGGGCTAATAAAGAGTTGAACAGCCAATTCAAGGCAGGAGAGAGAAATAGGCAGGGCTGGCAGGCAGAGAGAATAAATAGAAGAAGAACATTAGAGGCAGGAAGAAGCAAGAGAGATCAAAGAGTGAGAAAAGAAGGGGCCAGCCACACAGCCACACAGCCAGCCACGGAGTAAGAGTGAAAGTAAGATTACAGAAGTAAAAAAAGGAAAAATCCCAGAGGCAAAAGGTAGACAGGATAATTTAAGAAAAGCTGCCTAGAAACAAGCCAAGCTAAGGCCAGGCATCTATAAGAAATAGTAAGCCTCCGTGTTGTGATTTTGGGTGGGGCCCCAAAAGAGTAAAGAGCCCAAAGGGAAAAAACAACCAACAAAGCCTTGGTTGGTTTATACCATGTAGTCACCTTTCATCAAGATGGTGGTCAAGTCACATGGCATTTATCCTCTGTAACCTTAGTAAAGATGGCTGCCAGCTACATGTTTGCCTCCATCAGCGAAGATGGTGGCAAGCCACGTGTTGCTTACATCCCAAGATGCCATCATGTAGCATGCTTCCTTTAAGAATACCTATGTATAGATTTTTAACTATCAACTCCATGTTACAAGTTTTAAGTTAACTGTTTTGATACAGGTTTTACAAATTTGTATTTAAACTTACAAATCTTGAGGTACAGAAAGTTCACATACCAGACTAACAAATTTTGATTTATAAGATTTATAACTTAGCAAGAGTTTTAGGCAGTTAAATGAAACCAATAGTCTAATTTTATTTTTTGCTGTTTTGCTTTGCTATCTTTTCCCTGTCACAAAATCAAGTGGATCACCTAGCATGGGGCAATGAGGAAACTTTTAAATATGCAAGCTTGGCTCTAGAGAATGAAGAGCTATAACCCAACTCCAGAGCCAGCTTTTCAAGATAGTAGAACAATATAAAACAATTTTAATATTATCCACACCCAAAAGACATTTGAATCCCTGCTAAACTGAATCCAGTGACCAGAAAGCTCAGAGATAAGAAATTCTGATAACTGGCCTTCAAAGCAGCCATAGCAAACAGTGGCAGAGACAGCAAAAATAAAACCAATAAACACAGAGCACAGAAAGTTCAAGAGATGGAGACAGTGAAAAGTGAAACCAAAGGCAAGACATACAAAAACAAAACAAACAAGACACAAAACTAGAGCAAGAACTTCAGGTGGGCAGTGCGATGTCTCGCTCTTTGCCCTGGATGGGAGAGTAATGGGTCATCAGACCCCTCCTCATCCCAGATCAGGATCGCAACAGAACCAGATGTCCCAGAAAATTACTGTGACTTACCATGGGAGACCTCTCTAGACGCTTGCTGCTTTCCTCAGCAAGGCAGTTCACTCTGATAATCTATGAAACCAAAAGCATGCCCTGAAGCATTGGAACATCTCAAGGGGTGCACCTCCTGAGGTGGCCCCTCGGTCCCAGAGTCCTGAAGTGAAGGTCTCACTTTGGAATTTGGGTAGGTGGTCTGATTTCCCTGGGTCCTCCAGAAAATTTTAATCTTACCAGGCAAGAATAAGAACACTGCCACAACTTTTGAGCCAAATTTGAAAGAAGCTTTATTAAATACTGGCCTGGACCATTCCCAAGACCCATGCTCAGAATATGGCGCCAAATTACATTAGTCAGGGGCTTATAAAGACAAAACCCATGAGGCTACATACTTTCTGCCTCCATCTGATCAGAGGCAAGCATACTTCCTGCCATACTTCCTGCCTACGTGCCTTCTGCCTATGTGTGAGCAAGCATACATCATTGGGGCAACCAAGCTTGTTTACAGAAGCAAAAACACATGGCTTGTTATTTATTCCATAGAGGTATATAAACAAATAGCAACAGCCAGTTGTAATGAATAATCTGAAGTAAACTCACTCCTATCCACTACACCTGGGAGGGGCACAAAAGCCCATTCCAAGAACAATTTCGTATTTTTGAAGAAACTGAGGTCACAGACTCCTGTTTTCTTGGAGTTTTCTCACAAGCACTTGGAATTCTCCTCATACAGCTCCATTCTTGGACCATGTCCCAACAATTTTGTTTTTGCTTGTATATTATGGTTTCCAATTTTGTGCTTTTATAGGTTTTGTTTCTGTGTGTCTCCATATGTATGTTTCTTGTACTTTTTCTTTAAAAAAAATTCTGGGTTTTGTTTGCTTGTTTGTTTTCTAAAGAGAGACAAAAAGACAGGGAGTGGAATTGGGTGGGTGGGGAGGTGGAGAGGATCTGGGAGGAGTTGGGGAGGGGAAAACCATGACCAGAATATATCGTATGAAAAAAATATGTATGCATATATACACACGCATAACAGGGCTTAACAAAACATCCATAGCTGATCTAAAACAACAGTGAGGGGTTTTGTGTTAATAGCCCTTGTAATACCCTTATTCTGGGAACCAAAGAAACCTAACAGTAGCCCGGGGTGGTGGTGCACACCTTTAATCCCAGCACTCAGGAGGCAGAGGCAGGTGGATCTCTGTGAGTTCGAGGCCGGCCTGGTCTACAGAGCAAGTTCCATGACAGCCAGGGGTACACAGAGAAACCTTGTCCTAAAAAAAAAAAAAAAAAAAAACCTCTAACAGACAGGAGACTAATCCAGGACCTCAGAATTATTAACGAAGCTGTAACTCCACTTACCTTGTGGTCTCCAACCCATATACTTTCCTGCCCAGATCCTAGAAGATTTCAGGTGGTTTACTCATATTTAAAAGATCACCTTTTACATTTATTTTTGTAAATTTCATATATATGTACTGTAGCTATATCACTAACCCCCTCCCTCTCCTCTCTTCAACCTGCTACCCCTCCTTTCAAATTTATGGCCTCTTGTTCTTTAATCATTGTTACATACACATATAAATGAACAAATACATGACTACAACCTGCTGAGTTCACTTAATGTTGCTCAGGATTAGATAACATCAGGGGTTCGTCCCTGAAGAAGGATGGTTCCCCCTCTCTCAGTAGCCATCAATTGCCAGTACCTCTTCATCTAGGGGGTGTGGCCTTCTAAGATTCCCCCACCCACATTGGTGTTATCATTGTTCAGGTGTTGCTTAGGCAAGCATAATATTGAGATTTCATGAGTGAGGCTTCCCTGTCATATATAAAGGACACAATCTCCCAGCAGAGACGCTGGTCCTCTGGCTCTTATTATCTTTCTGTCCCCTTGTCTGAGATGATCTCTGAGCGTTCATTGTGTGGGGTTCTGTTGTACATTGAACTTTTGACCATTTGTGGCTTTCTGTAATGGTTTCTGCCTGCTGCAAAAAGCAGCTTCTTTGATGAGGGATGAGAGTTTATCTGTGGATATAAGGATCAGTATTTAGACTGTAGTTAGAAATTATGGTTTAGGAAAGTGGCAGTAGTACGTTCTCTAGGTTCCATGACCTCACCAGTTACAAGGAGTTGGCTAAGTTTACAGTACTAGGCATGAATAATGTTTGAGTGGGAGCTCCACCTCAACCTCTGGCACCCTGGCATCCATATACCCAAAGAGTCTGGAATGTTCTGGTGGAATATCTACCTCAACTCCCCTCTCCCATCTCTTTCCCCAAACCCACCCCTTCAAAGCCCACCAAACACAGCTCCTCCCCCAGAGAGGCTCAAGACCACTCCCACAGGGTATATAAGCTGCATCCCAGAAAACAGACTCGTGATTTTCTGGTCTCTCATCCCTGTCTCCTCTCTGAGGGGCCGGAGAATCACCCGGGAACGCTTTACCCATTAAACCGGGGCTTCTTCTAATTCAGTCTGATTTGGTCTGATTTGGATTGCTGAGTCAGTGGAGAGGCTTATCGGGGTGCAAAAACTTATCAAATAACTCTTGCTGGGTAAGTGTAAGTACAAATAGGCAGCTGTTGGGTATTCCCCAGGACATAAGTGCCACTATTGCACCGAAATGATGTCTCTTTCAGTATCCGTTTATATGCCGAGTCCAAATATCTGTTTGCTTTTGAAGGCCTAGCCTCCCAGGTTAGCCAATTCACCTGCATAATCCTACCCCAGTGATTCAGGGACACTCCTCATCTATTTGGCTAGGCCTTATCTAGGGACCTGCTCCCCTTCTCCAGCCCTCAAGCCAAAGTTCTCCAATATGGAAGTGACCTCCTCTTCCTCTTCTGTGCGCCCACAGAAAAAGATCCCCAAGTAAGAACTAAAACACTCCTTAAATTCTTACCTGATAGAGGCCACAAGGGATCCAAAAAGAAAGTCCAATTGTGACAAATACTTAGGAGTGGTCCTATTTAAAGGAAAGGGAAATTAAATGAAGACCATGTGCTACCTATGTCTTCCTTCCCTTTAACAAAAAATACTTAAACCTCAAGGGTTTTTAGGAACTACTGGATTCTATAGGCTCTTGTTTCCAAGGAAATAGCTTGACCTCTATATCAGCTAATAAAAGAAGCCAAGGCAGAGAAGATACAAACCCTGATCTAAAGGTCCAGAGGAACTTTAGAACACCTAAACCCACCAAAACATTTTACACTGGACCCTCTCTCTGTGTCTCTGTCTCTCTCTCTCACGCACACACATACATACACACACCCCTTTCTCCTCATCTCCCTCTGGCCCCTCTCCCCTCTCCTGTCTCCTTTCTGTCCTGTTTTCCTCTCCATCTCTCTCTTCTTCTCTCTTTCACCCTCCTTCCCCTCACTTCCCCTCCTTCTCTCCCTCCCCCTCTCCTCCCTCTCTCTCCCCTCATCCTCTCCTCTCCCCCTCTCTCCTCTCCCCTTTCTATGCCCTCTTTCTCTCTCCCTCCCTCCCTCCCTTCTTCCCTGTCTTAGGGTTTCTATTGCTGTGAAGAGACACCATGACCACAGCAACTCCTGTAAAGGAAAGCATTTCATTGGGGCTGCCTTACAGTTCATGTCGGGAAGCATGGCAGCACACAGGCAGACATGGTGCTGGAGAAGGAGCTGAGAGTTCTGCATCTGGATCCGCAAACAGCAGGGAGAGAGACTGTGAGCCATATTTTCTTCCACAAGGCCACATCTACTTCAACAAGGCTACACCTAATAGTGCCACTCCCTATGAGCCTATGGGGGCCATTTTTATTCAAACTACCACTCCCCCCCCCCCCCCCCCCCCCGTGCACGCTCTTTCTTCTCTTCTTCCCTGTCCTAGTTAGGGATACTATTGCTATGATGAAACACCATGACCAAAGCAAATTGGGGAGGAAAGGGTTTGTTTGGCTTAAGCTTCCACATCACTGTCCATGAGCAAAGGAAGTCAGGACCAGAACTCAAGCAGGGCAGAAACCTGGAGACAGGAGCTGATGCAGAGGCCATGGAGGAATGGTGCTTACTGACTTGCTCCTTATAGTTTACTCAGCTTGCTTTCTGACCCAGGACCATCTGCCCAAGGTGACCCCACCTATAATGTCCTGGGACCTCCCCCATCAATCACTAATTAAGAAAATGTCCACAGGCTTGCCTACAGCCTGATCTTATGGAAGCACTTTCTCAATTGATGTTCCCTCCTCTCAGATGAGTATATCTTGTGTCAAGTTGACATAACTAGCCAGCTCTCTCTCTCTCTCTCTCTCTCTCTCTCTCTCTCTCTCTCTCTCTCTCTCCCTTCCTCTCTCCCCCTCTCTCTGTCTTCTCTTTCCCTCCCCCTCTCATCTCTCCTAACCCTCTCTCCCCTCTCCCCTCTCTCTCCTGTCTCTCCTATCTCTTCTCTCTCTGTCTCTCTCCCCCTCCCTCATTTCCTCCCCCCCTCCTCCCTCTCTCCTTCTCCCTTCCCCTCCCTCTCTTCTCTCTTCTTCCTCCTCCCCAGACCTTATCATTCCTGGTAATCATAAAGACCTCCAGAATGGAAGCTCCAAAAGTCATACTTTCTTAACAAGGACAATAATAGTTTAAAAAGTTCTAGTTTCGCAAACAACATGAAGGGATTCATAGCTGTAAATAACACTTGTTTAAATCACCTACTTCATTCTCCTACTCTCACTTCCAGTGGAAAAAGTGCCAAGAGTTCTGTATCGGGCTACTTCTGGTCCAAGACGTAGCCTGCAGTAGAGGAGACAAGGCATTAAGGGATTTGCTTTAAAGCTGTATTTGCATACCCTCTTATACAACCTCAACAGAACACTTGCCTTCTGGTATGCCTCCCCGAGCTGCCACTACGAGTCTTGAATAAACTCTTAGAATTTGTTAAGATTGCCCAAAACAGTCTTTTGAAAAACTGTCCAGGATCAGGGAGATGACCCAAAGGATAAGCCTGATGACCTGAGTTCAATACCAAGGACCCATATAGTAGAAGAACGGAATTGATTCCTGTAAGTTGTTCTCTGACCTCCACATGCACATTCATTCGTGTGCACACGCAAATAAATAAATAAATAAGTGTAATTTTAAAAATTTCAGAAGAAAAAACTGTCCTACCATCCTTAGGTTTCTAATTCCTTTCTGTCTTTTCCCACTGGAAATGAGGAGGGCAAAGTCAGAGATCTTAAGTAGGCAAAGGCAGAGAAGGTAGCAAAGAGTCTCTCTCTCTCTCTCTCTCTCCCCGTCCCCTCTCCTCTCCTTGCCCCCCCCCCGTGTATGTGTGTGTGTGTGTGTGTGTGTGTGTGTGTGTGTGTGTGTGTGTGTCTGTGTACACATTCCGGTGCACATAGGCTGCAACCCGCCTGCAAAAAACACGTCTCTATGAAAAGCCAAGAGAACCGGCTGCTCCCTTCCAACCCTTCCCTCCATCACCAGACCTCGCCCTTTTGCAACCTCAGCTGACACTCGAGGACAGGGCGAGGAGATGGTTGTGCTCCAGGTGAGAGGTTGCTTCTTCGTCCGGAGAGTGGGCGAATGGCGGAGGAGAACAGAGGCGTGCGCAGCTGTTTGGCGCTGCCAAACCACGTGGTGTGTGTGGAAGAGCGCGAAGGTAGCGGCTCGGGGTGCGGCTGGGGCGGGAGGGAGGCTAACCGGAAGGGCACGCTGGCATCCCGCTCCCCGCCCCGACTCTGGCAGAACTACAGAGACGCGCTCCCAGGAACCTTGAGGTCTGCTTTGGGGAGGATTCTTGAGTGAGCTTTGCAAATGCTCTCTGGGGCTGCAGGGCGCACGAACCTGGAGTCTGGTGCCCCCTAGTGGACTAGAGCTATCTGAACGTGAAGCACCTCGAGGATCTGAGTGGACTGTGTGGCTCAAAACCAGAACACCTTTGCCACTGATCCCCTGCCCCATTGCCTTCAGAATGTGGAAAAGGGACCTCGGGCATCACCGAGGCTCAATGTGGAGGAGCACAGGGCCATCCTGCAGGTGGTCACCGAGGAGGAGAAACCCAGTTTAAAACTGACCACAGGCTGGTACAGGCAAGATTGCTTAAGCATCTGTAATCCCAGCACATGGGAGGCTGAACCGGCAGGATCACAAGTTCTAGGCCAGCCTGGGATCACAGTGTCAGATCTCACAAAGGACCTTTCCCCTCGGGAAGATCTATGTCTACTTTCCCTGGCCACAATCCTACTAGACTAGAGGAATTTGTAACAGCATCATCAGTTTTACTAAACAAGGGAGCACAGAGAGTTGTAAGAGCCATCCAAAGCACCTGGAGTCACGTATTTGAAAGCAGGCATTGGAAAACATAAAATGGGGCCACATATATAGTCTGCCAGTAAATTGAGACCCATCAAGTCATCAGTGACATATGCCCAGACACAGGACATAGACTTGGGAAGCAGACAGGAGAACTACGTTATTAGTACACCACTTAATAGCTTTATTGCCTCGGGAAGTCCTGTCCCAGTCACAGTTTCTTGATATGTAAGGAGGGTAAAACCTAATGTGAAGCTCAGTGTGGTGTGTGTGGTGCAAACCTGTAATCCCAGCACATGGAGACAGGGGACCAACAGTTCAAGGTCATCCGCAGCTGTGTTACAAGTGTGCGTTTGAGAGTCTCATCTGAGATACACGAGACAAGCAATTCTGTCTCAAGAATGAAGGAGAGAGGGAGCTGTGGGGAGAAGCCCTGGTAGACGTTCCTAATGGATTAGTAAAAGGATTAGAGGACACATGTATAAACAAACAGGAGCTACTGCTATTTATGCATATGTTGACCCTCGTTCTCAGTTCCCATGTGTGTCTTTGTTGGGGGCAAGACCTAAAGAAGTTTATGGCAAAGCCAAAAAAAAAAAAAAACCAGTAAAATTGAAATTAAAAAAAAAAAAAAGCAAGGGTTGGGTGTGGTGACGCATGCTTCTAATCCCATTCATTACTCAGGAGGCTGAGGCAGATAGATCACAAGGAGTTCCAGGACAGCCTGGGCTACAGAGTGAGACCTTGTCTTAAAAAAACAAAAACAAAAAACAAAAAACAAAACAAACAACAACCACCAAAAAAAAAAACACCCATAAAACAGAACCAAACAATCTCCCCGAAAGAAATGAGTAAGGAATGCTGACATGCTAATCATCATTCTAAACTCGGGGATCTGAGCTTCAAATGTGGTTGTGACTTTCCTGGCAGCTGGGGTGCGCAGTTGCTCACGTCAGATAGAGGGAGGGACTAGCAGCACTCCTCGGAGGAGCTGGGGGCTCTCCTGGTTCCAGGTTTCAGAAGCCTTGTCTCAGGGGGAGATGTTCTGGCTTGACTTATGAACGACCTACAAGGTTTTCTTTCCTGGGGCTTTCCTAACGCTTTAACAGGAGCGGGATCTACCAATTGGGACTGTGACGACTTCTGTAGCAATTACTAGTCATAATCCTTCCAAGTCCCTGCTCTGTTAGGAGGTCACCCAGAGGACTTGTAGACTCGCTGTTCCCACCCCCAAGGAAATATTTTGTTACCCACACAGAAGCCTCAGATTGACAACAAATCTCTTAAGCATATAGGGGTAGTTTTAGATTAAATAGCTAAATTCAAAATGTCCTTCCCTTTCTGTGGCCCAATTCCAGCCACGCTACTCTCCCATTGAAGGCCATGGTCACCTTTCAGAAGCATTTATATAGGAAGTGAACAGCCTTTGCCAAAAAGAACTACAGGTGAGCTTTCCCAGTCAACCGCTAAGGCACCTCAACTAATCTGCATATGCTAACGCGGGTTCCAGGAAAGGCGTCAAAATAAGCCCCTGTCCTCCCTCGCCTTTACTTTAATCCCCACATAGGTTTTGCTTTTACCATATGGTAATTATTTCCAAATCACAAGTGCAAACACTCACTCTGATTGGAAAATTAGCAGATTTCAAACTCAGGTAATTTGTCCCTAATGAGGAACTTGTTGAACTGAATTTAACAATTAACTCGAACACCCTTTGCTGCCTGCCGCTGAGGCAGGGAGTGGAAGACAGAAGGGCAAGTCAAGGGCTAGGGTCCAGCAAGTGAAGGCTGGGATGGGGCCAAGTGTGTTCATGAGACTTAGAACCGCAGAGACTTGGCTGCTCAAAGAGCTGTATGTGTGTATAATGGGCCCAACTTGGGATGTATATGAACGTAGAGAGGCTAATACAGAAAGTCTTCTGTATCCACAAGCTGCCTCCCATTGCTATGGGGAGGTGTTCGGTTTCCTCAGATCTCGACCCCAGCAGCAATCTCAGTTCTTGTGCTCCCAAAAGAGAAGAATTCAGATAGGACACAGTAATAGATAAAGCAGTGAAGGGTTTAATTAGAGCAAGCAAGGAAGCAAGAATCAACACTTTATGGGGGGAAAAGTGGGTCTAGCTGAGCAGCCGAGACCTCCATCCTAGCAGGCACGGGACTTCCATCTCTCCACTACCTGTTGTCCCTCCCTGTACCTCTCACAGGGTAAGCACTTCATGGAAAGGGATGTGCTCTTCATGGAGTCCCACTTTTACCCAGAATCCAGTCCAAATAGATATATAAGATACAAAAGTATTCATAGGGGTTTAAGTACCCTTAAAGTTGTTGAAAAGTTTACTAGGGAAAAGAGTAACAGTATTCTGTGCATGCTCCCTTGGAGATGAAGTCTTGAAGATGCTTTAATCTGCCCTTTCTAGCAGCATGGACCACTTTCTCCCATTGTCCCTTACATGCTGATTTGGGGAAGTTTGGGAAGCTGGACTCTCTGGAGTCTAGATCATCAGTTAACCACCACCATTATCTTTATACCGTTTCAGGGACCTGATCAAGCCTGCCTGTTGTTCCCTAGGTCTGCTATTTCACACTGTATTAATGGAACATGTTTAAGAAAATCAGAAGCAGTACACAGACCACTATCCCCTCATGACTGATCTGGTATCAGCTGTGCAGAAGGAACTGCAGACCTGGAAGACAGATAAGCAAGAGTACTGGCAGGAAAAGCAAAAAGAGAGGGAGGACCCCACCCCACCCCACCCCGCCATTACTCAGGCTCCCAAGTCCCTTGGGAAGGTGAAATAGATGAGTTTTAGTTAACTGCTGGGATGGTTAGGGTCCCCTTCCTGGGCATTTTGCATGTGATTATGCAGAGCTTTTCAAACCATTCGCTTTTACCCTCCTTGCCCCGTGCCTGGTGCCCCTTAGTTTCTGCAGATCACAGCCCAGGTCAGCACAGACTGTGAGGATTTCAAGTTCACCCAAGCATAGGGACATCACTGTTACTGTGAGCTTCAGTGAACTTCAGTTGCAAGATCTGGCACTCAGTTCGTGCTTGAGACTGTTCTGCATTCTGCTTTGCTCCTTCATCCTTTCAGAATGCCAGTAACAGCGCCCAGAAAAAAAAGCCACAAACCACATGTGGCTATGAAGCACTCCAAAGGTAACTAGTGAAAATAAAGAGCTAATTTTTAAATTTTGTTTACCTGAAATTATTTTAAAACCTAACATTTGCAGCACACGCCTTTAATCCCAGCACTCAGGAGGCAGAGGCAGGCAGATCTCTGAGTTTAAGTCCAGCCTGGTCTACAGAGTGAGTTCCAGGACAGCCAGGGCTTCACAGGGAAACCCTGTCTCCAAAAGTGAAAAATAAAAGTTAAAAATTGATACTTGATTCACTTATAATTATCAGGAAAATTATAAGTACATTTGAGAATTGACTCTGCATTTTCTTCTTTGGTAATGAAGATAATTTGTGGATACATGTGTGTCTGTGTGGATGGGCACATGCGTGCACATACTGAGGAAGGCAGAAGAAGGGAGTTGGATCCCCTGGAGCTGAAGTTACAGGCAGCTGTAAGCCACGTGACATGGGAGCTGAGAACATAATTTGGGTCCTCCGGAACAGCGGCCAGCGCTCTTAGCACTGAGCCATTTCTCCAGCCAGCCCCCCCCCCCCGAATCTGCATTTCAGCTGTAAGTTTTCTACAAATCTCAATTCACAGCATGTATTTTTGTGTGTCTGTGTGTGTATGTGTTGGGAGTCAGGGCCACTTGGAGCCTAGAGGACAACCTCAGCTGTCTCTTCCAGGTACCATCTACCTATTTTTTTTTAAGCAAGGCCTCTTACTGGCCTATAACTTGTGAAGTAGGCTACACTAACTGGCCTGCGAGCCCCAGAGACCTGCTTGCCTCTGCACCGCTATGCCAGTTTGGTTGTTGTTTCATTTTGTTTTTTTCCTTCTTCATGTGGTTTCTGGGATACCAGACTCAGTTCATCAGGCTTGCGATGCAAGCAAGCACTTAACAAACTGAGCTATGAGCCCAGCCACATGTCAAGTATATTTTATGAAAATGTAGCATCTCAATTGGGACAATGCCTATAGAGTTAGAACACTGGGTCTGAAAATAGGCAAGGTCTCATTGAGAATTTGTAAACATTGATAAAATGGAAATGATAATATTTTAGATGGACTGGACTGGACCAAGTAAGTTTTATTGAAGTAATGTCTCTTGTTTTGTTGTTTGTTTTTAATTTTGAAAATGTGGCTATGAGAAAATTTAAATGACATAGGGGGCTCATGTTACATCCTATGTTACTGCTATGTGAGATGAGATCACGCTATCTAACTGGACTGGCCTCAAACTACTGATCTTCCTGCATCACCCTCCAACTGTTGAGATTATACTCATATGCCACCACACCAGGATTCCAATAGGATTTTCAAAGCACTGTATGGCAAAGGCACTCCCTTCATGTATCTTCAAGGAATTAGCTTGTTCTCAACATCCCTTGTGACAAAAGGCCCTCTTTGGCCACATATATCCTGCTGTACTAAGGCTACCTGGTTGTTACTGGATGCTCATTTGTGATACCATCTTCTGTGTAACCTGTTGAATAATTCTGGTCCACTTACATTCATATAACCCTCTCACTATCAACACACTTTGAAAAGGTTCTGGAGACGTTCTCGCCCAGAGCTGCCCCGGTTTCCTGCTTCAGCAGTGCTTGAACCGAACCTGTGCTCGACCTCTCGGACCCCAGCCGGCTGCTCCGAGCCAGAACCCTTTGCAACTCTCGTCTCCCCGCTGCTCCAGCATCGCCACCTCGCCTCGCCCCGCCGCTGCCATGACCACCGCGTCTCCCTCGCAAGTGCGCCAGAACTACCACCAGGACTTGGAGGCTGCCATCAACCGGCAGATCAACCTGGAACTGTATGCCTCCTACGTCTATCTGTCTGTGTCTTGCTACTTCGACCGGGATGATGTAGCTCTGAGGAACGTTGCCAAGTACTTTCTCCACCAATCTCATGAGGAGAGGGAGCATGCTGAGAACTGATGAAGCTACAGAACCAACGAGGTGGCCGAATCTTCCTGCAGGATATCAAGACATCAGACCGCGATGACTGGGAGAACAAGCTGAATGCAGTGGAGTGTGCACTGCACTTGGAGACGAGTGTGAATCAGTCACTACTGAACTGCACTAACTGGCTGCTGACAAGAATGGCCCCCACTTGTGTGACTTCATTGAGACCCATTACCTGAATGAGCAGGTGAAATCCATCAGAGAACTGGGTGACCACGTGACCAACCTCCGCAAGATGGGAGCCCCTGAAGCTGGCCTGGCGGAATCTCTCTTTGACAAGCACACCCTGGGACACAGTGATGAGAGCTGAGCTGACTTCCCCAAAGCCACAAGTGACTTTACTGGTCACTGAGGCCGTGCATGCATGTCGGGCTGCCTTTATCTTTTCTAAAAGTCGTACCAAAACATCCGCTTAAGTTCTTTAATTTGTACCATTTCTTCAAATAAAGAATTTTGGTACCAAAAAGAAAAAAAGAAAAAAAGAAAGAGAGAGAGAGAGAACTCTGGAGGCATGATTTTTAAAAAACTAATTTTGAAAATAAATAAATAAATAAATACATAAATACATAAATAAATAAATGAATAAATAATGTTGAGGCCAGAGAGATGTCTCAGAGGGTAAAAGTGCCAACCACACAAGCATGACAAGGCAAGTTCAATTCCCAAAACTCATGTAAAAATGCAGGTGTTCTGGCCAACAGCTGTAACCCCAGTGCTCTCTAATACGAGATGAGAGGTAGAAACCGGAGAATAACCCTGGAGCTCAAGAGTTATCTCCCCTGGAGTACACAGCACAGCAGCAGAAACAGCAAGAGAGACCCTGCCTCAAAAAAAAAGGTATAAGGCAGATCCCAAAAGCAGTCATCTGATCTCTACAAATACGTATACTTACACACACAAGAAATAAATAAATAAATAAATTGATTAATTAATTAATTTTGAATGGTGAGTAAGAATTCATCTTGAATTAGGAAAGAGAAGCTGAGTGGTAGTGGTGCATGCCTTTAGTCTCAGCACTCAGGAGGCAGGAGGATCTCAATGAGTTTGAGGCCAGCCTGTTCTACATAGTGAGCTCCCGGATGACCAGAACTATGAGAAACATTGTCCAAAAAAGAAAAGAAAAGATGTTCCAGGTTCTCATGACACTAAAGTCAAGTGAAATCATAAACTGTAGTGGCTCCAGGGTCTGGGTTGATGTCTGTGGCTCTTGTTGCCACTGGGGGCTATGCAGATGTCCAGTGTCTGGACAGCCAACTGAGACCATGTTGGTGTCTGAGGGCCTTGCTGCCGCTGGGCCATACTGATACAGTGTGGCCTGTGCTGCTATTGGGGCCATGGTGACATCCATGTTCCTGCTGCAGCTGGGGTCTGTGATGCTGTCCATAGCCCGTGTTACCACAGGTGGATCATAGGAACCATGTGTTGAAGTCTGAGGGCCATGCTGAGCTGGCCCCACCCTTTACTGGACCTCAGATGGCTGGCCTTCCCCCACTCAGGATAGATGGCTCCCACCCCTTACCAAGGTTGTGGAAGAGCTGGCCCCGATGGCATGGGCATAGAGAGCTGGCTCTGCCCCTTGCCTGAGGGGACAGTCCCAGTGGCTCAGACCCACCAGCTCAGCTCCCACCCAGACCCACATCCTATCATCTGCCCCATCTATGACCTGCTGGGGTGTCTGCGGGGTCTGGTCCCGTGAGATCGGCAGGATCTCCATGACTCAGGACAACAGCAGGATATCCAAGAGTTTTGGTGACGGTCCAGTGATAATGGCATGCCAAAGGCCTTGAACCTAACCAATGACATTGCAATGAACATTCTCAGGTGGGGCTGATTGGACAAAGGGGTGTACTGCGTGACACACCACATGCCATGGATTAATGAAGAGGTCTTGGAAAGACAGAGGAGGGGTGTGGGTTTTGTTTTGTTTTGTTTTGTTTTGTTTTGTTTTGCATTTAATTGATTTTGGGGGTGTCTTTTGGGAGGCATGCTACAAGGGTGAGGGAAAGATATGGAGGGTCTGAGAGGTAAGCATGATTTGGAAGCTTGATGTGAAATTCCCAAAGAATCAATAAAAATTATGTTAAAAAAATAAAATGTAGCCAGCTAATATTCTTAATAGGAACAATACACAAAGTGATAACAGGGTGGAGATAATTCCAGGGAAATAAACAGATGCCACTAACTGGTAATTGGAAACAAAGATGAATTTACTTGCCTGTCTGAAAAGAAAGGGCACATCTCTCAAACAAAACATTCTGCTTATTGTACCTGAATGGACCAGTTACAGAGCAAAGGGAGGAAGGACAGGAAATCCGGCCACACGCTGAGATCTGCTTGGCTCTGAAGGCTGAGCTCAAGTTCTTTGCAACTGCTCACTGGACCAGTTCACTTCTTCCAAGTGCAGGCTGCACTCCCAGCGATGTCCAGGATGCTCCAGTCAGCTTTCTGTCCCTCTGGTGGCCGAGGGGACCAGCTGGCTTGAAGGAGGCCAAATCTTTGTTGAAGAGCACCAGCAGGACCTCGGTATAGGTTTATGCCGGTGACATCACGGTCACTGTCCCTTTGCTAATCTCTTTCAGAACCGACAGGCCGAGTTTCCACTTCTTAGGGCAAAAGGCAACTAAACATACATGTGCACTTACAAAGGCAAATGTCATGTAGGCAGATTATCCTTAAGAGTTACTAAAGAACAAAACATAACCAGTAAAATGACACCTGTACATGAATGTGGGCAGCACCACTACCCACAGTAGCCAAAGGTGGAAACAGCCCAAACACAGATAAACAGATCAGGCCATACACAGACAAGGCAATGTGACTGTGCCGAACAGGCTCCAAGTGCTGGAACATAGTACAAGATGAATAAACATCAAACACGTGCCAGGCAAAAATGTAGACACAAAATGTACAAAGTTGTACAAAACACTGTATAATTCACCTAATATCAACACCGACAACTATTAAATCTATAGGGCCACAGAGCAAACTGGTGGTTGCCAGTGGCTGAGGGCAGGGGGAGGATGCTTTCCTCCGCAGTGCTTAACAGGTCCAGGACTTCTTTGGAAGTGCTGAGCGTGTCTTGGAAACAGACAGAGGGGCTGGCCGCACAGCACCGCCACCGTCGTAAGTGCTAAGGTATTTATGGGAACGTCAGTGTTACCTTGGCACAGGTAAACGTTTGTTACGGAACTCATCACACCTCGGCTCTCTCATATTTTGGTTGTGAGCCTAGCCTTTACCGGCTGAGCCATCTCTCCAGCCCAACAGACCTCGACTCTCTAAGGGAATAAAGAAAAACGGACAGAACAGTTCAGTCCATTGAAACAAGGAAAACTGGAGTGGGGTGATCTGGCAGAGGGTGTTGAACAACTGATGAGGAATAAACAGAGTCAGGGGAAGGGCAGAGGAGGAGGGCATCTCACCTAGCAGCCTCAGAAGGCTGTGGGCGCTGCACAAGCAGACCAGAAACCTGAGTTTCCAAGTGCTTATTTCCTTCGTCCAAGTAACCTAGACCGTTCTAAAACATGTAAAGGGAGAGCCACAGCAAGCCATCCCAGATTGCCTCTTCCAGGCCAGTGGCAGGGAGGGTCTAGAAGAGAGCTGGGGTCTGCCTGAGCACCGAGTGCAGGGAAACTTTCCAAGGGCTGGGCCGGTCCTAAACAAATGTGCTACCGACTCCCTCGCACAGGGGTGCGTGTCCAGGGGGTACTCAATTTCAGTGTGACCACCTTCCTCTGCTCTGGTCTCCTTTGGTCTTAGTTTTTCACAGTGTACTTGCAGCAATTGCATGTCACACGCTGCGCACAGGCCTTTTAAACTAAATTCCCCTGAAAGACATTTCTCTGGTTCACAAGTCAATTCCTTATGTATTTAACACCGACCTTGACCTTCTGTCACAAGGCACAACATGCACGAACCTTGAGGACATCATGCCAAGTGAAAAGGCTGCCTGATATAATGGCCACCTCATGTTTCCACGCATGAGAGGTACTGGGAGCACTCAGACTCCTGGAACCGTAGTAAAGGGTGGCAGCCAGGGGCGGGGACAGAAAATGGGTGATTTGATACTTAACAGTACAGTTTCAATCCTGAAAATATGAAGTTCTAGAACTATGTCGCACAACGTTGGGATTGTACTAATACTGAGCTGTGTCCTTAAAATTGTTTAAATAGGCCGAGCAGTGCTGGTGCATACCTTTAATTCCAGCACTGAGGAGGTGGAGGCAGGAGGATTTCTGTGAGTTCAAGATCAGTCTGTTCTACAGAAGGAGTTCCAGGACAGCTAGAGCTACACACAGAGAAACCCTGTCTCGGGGGAAAAAAGAAAAAGAAAAGTCATTAAGGACAATACACTCCTTCCAAAATTTTTTTTCTTAAAACAGCCAAATATGTGCTTGTTTTTAATCATTTACAAATAAATCTCTAAATCATTGCTAAGTTATTAACTTAAACTACATTGTTGCAATTTTAATAGAAAAGACAATCTGGAAGAAACTAAAATTAATATAGTTTAGATGTAGATACACATAAAAACACTACAATAAACTTGACTCTATCAACAACAAAGAGAGTAAGAAATAAAATAGCATCAGTTTTAAAAATTCATTCCTGTGTTCTATGTACAATTCTAGTATTGAGCTTTTTTTGTTTTTAAACTGTAAAACATTGGTACGTTCAAAACACCAAAATTGAAGTAAAAACTGAAAATTGATTTAGCTCAGTGATGCATTTTTGAGAGAGGGAGAGACTATGGCAGGACTTAAATGACTTTGGGGTGGTTGGTGGACCTCCTCTCCCCTCCCTGTACCTCTGTACTGGCCACTGCTTGTCCCTGATGACTATGCTGAGGGGCTGCTCTGGGCACAGCCACTATATGGGGCACGAATCTCAGCTGCACATTCTAGCCCTGAGCCTGCGGCTGTGCTACCTAGGCAGCAGGGTGCTGGAAGCTTTGTGAAGGAAGAAGGGTCTGTCCAGGACTCTGGGTACAGCCTACCTGACATACCACAGTTGCCTGAGGATGGTGAGCCCTCCTACCCTCAGCAAGGTTAAAGAGACCAGTTGGCTGAGTTGGCACTACCCACTGCTGAAAGCTAGATCTCTGTTTGTACCGGTAAGGTAGTGGCACTGGCTGTGGAGGGACAGAAGCCCTAGGTGGCTGATGCTGTTTTGGAATGAACACATACAAAGGCTCTGGCTGCTGGGGCCACTGCAGCTCTGGCTGTGGATACAGCCCTGGCTGTGGATACAGCGGTGCCTGTGGATACAGCGGTGCCTGTGGATACAGCGGTGCCTGTGACAGCTGCTGCTATGGTTGCTGTGGCTGCAACCATGGCTGCGGCTGCTGTATTTGTGACTCTGGGTGCAAAATGACAGAGCCAGGTTGAAGCCTGACAGTTACGGGGCCTCAAGTATTTTTGACCATTTCACAGATATCTGCTCAGAGCTCTGTGGTGCTCTGATCTGGGTACTGGGCATCTGAGCTCTAGGAGGCAGAAAGCCTCTGGAAAAGGTTTCTCTAAATGCTGGGGTACTAGTGGGGAAGCGCCACACCTGGGATGGACTACTCTTCAAAACAGGGGCTGCCTGTGCTAGGACCAACAAATTGATGACATTTTGGCCAGTGCCACTGCTGGGGCCCTAGGTGGCTGGCTGGCTCTTTGATGAGCTGGCACAGGGCTGGACAGCTGGAGGAAGGATGTTAGCACTGCTCACTCCCCAGGAGATTTGCTGAGCCAGGCTGGCTGATTGGAGAGAAGGAGCAAGTCTCGGAAGCTTCCTACCTCTGCCTGCTACTGAGGGAAGACTGATTGCTGGAGAGCCCTGTCCTGAGGTGGAGGCAGTGTGAACAGTGGAGCTGGAGTCTTAACTCTCATCTCTAAGACTGGGGATATCCCTGAATGAGATTTGGCCTTCCACCCTAGGGAGGGCTGGCCAAGATAGATGGAGTCAGTGGATCCCTGCAGCCTTTTGCCTAAACACTCAGCCTTGCTCTGGACAGACCCTTGGCACACACTCAATGCCTACCCAGACTGAGTCTTTTCCCCAGCTTTAGAACCAAGTGAACAATCACTTGGGTCAACCTGGGGAAGATAGATCTGGCTATCACATCTGCCCTCTGTTGGTGGCCCTATTTCAGGAGAAAAAAATGGGTCACTAAGGGACTGAGTCACACTTGGCTTTGTTTCCCATGGCTGACTGCCCTCTTCACAATCAAATACATAACTATATTTTACCTCCGGAGCTGGCCAGTTTGTTGATGCTGAGTCATCGTGGGACACGGGCGGCTTTCCTCTAGCATATTTCTGCACGTCCACCTCTGAAGGGGCCACCAACTCACAGGGTCTCTGCTTCCACATATCCACACACTTTCCTGCTTCAGCAATCTTCAGGTCATAGTCACCTGGTTTTTTCTCTGCTCGTTTTCTGCACGCAATCATCGTTGTAACATCAGGAGGACTCGTACGTATACACTTATCTCCCTCCAGTTCTTGATAGGGCCACGCATGCCTCGTGAAGCTTTGTTTCATGAAGTCTGTCATCATCTTCTGCTCATTAAACAGCAGTCTGTTGGTCGTGCAGGTGACAGCAACAGAGGGATCCAGACACAGTGGCTCTGCTGTAGCTAAGAGCAGTTGGCTCTCAAGCTCAAGTTTTTCTTCCTGGGTCCACTGACGGTTATCACTTGTTGTTATGGACTCTACGTCACTCACTAGCGTCTGCATGGTTGGACGTAAGAGAACATGCCGAGTTTGGTAAGCAAGAGAGGGCACCGTAGACGCAGCAGCAGGCTCTGGACCAGGCTCCTCAGGAGGGTAGATGCTACCGCACTGCCTGAAGTCTCGGATTTCTGCTATGACACACCCGTGGTGAAAAACATTCACAGGAGACTTTTCCAGGACATCAATCAGAAAAGAAGGTAACTCTTCAGCATCCAAATATTCAAGCAGTTTCTGTCCTACATAAGACACTGGAAGGGGCTCTATAAGGGCTCCCTCTTTGTCCTTGAGCATGAGAGAATAGCCCTGATTTTCGGGGTACAGGTTGACCACTAAACATGGCAACGCCTCTCTCTTCATCAGCTTCTCTAGCAAGTTGACATTGCTTCGAAGGCCCTCTGCCTCAGGCTCTTTTTCACATTCTTCAACATAAATGTCATACAGTTTTTCCTGAAGAGTTTTTTCCCCATTAGATGCGGGTCTCGCTGGAGGGGGCTGCTGCTGGACATTCTCAATAATATCACTTGCCCGCTCCAAAGCCTCCTCTACATTTCGCTCCATCCTAAGAGCAAGTCAGGGCCCCTAAAGAAAAGAAGAACACGCCGCGTTCAAGAGAGGCGGAAATCACGGCTGTCAGCCGTCATGTATTCTTGTGACTCCATTACAACCCTAATTGATGTGGCCACCAAGAAACCCGCCTTCCCACCTCACACGGGCCTCACGCGGCCCGCATCCTCACTGCTGAGGTAACGGGGTCTAGAGGCTTAGGCCGCAGCCCCTTAGTTCACGGCCTATGTCCGGTAGTCACCGGGAAGCCCCCCACCTCAGAGATTAACAAAAAAAGCCTAAGAAACTGAGGAGGCCACTAACTTCTTCAGTTTCTGAGAATTCCGTACCTGTGGCTGTCACTGACACTGCCAGCCCTGAGTCCTCCGGTGGACCGGAGCGCGTGGACGAGGCCCGGACCTCAAGTTCCTCACAAAGCAGGGGCACACGCCGGGGTCCCACTTCCTTTCTGGGGCGCGCGCGCACCCCTCGCAGGGGATGATGGGGGGCCTACACTTCCGCTGGCGAGCTGAAGGTTGGGGGGAAGGGCGTGGAGCACGCCTTCCATGGCACTGGAAAAGCTATACGTACCACAGCGAAGCATAGGCAAAGCAGCAAACACGAAGACAGCTTGGTTAGGACTTGATTGTCACCAATTTGGACAGGAACGTCATGTCCACAGTTGACAGCCATGCACAGTTGTAATGTCTTGAGAGGACCTTCAAGAACTGAAGGCAGGTGTGGTGGCACACGCCTTTAGTCCCAGCACTCGGGAGGCAGAGGCAGGCAGATCTCTGTGAGTTCGAGGCCAGTCTACAGAGCGAGTTCCAGGACAGCCAGGGCTTCTTACTGAGACCCTGTCTTAAAAGCAAAAAGAATTGAACTATGTCTGGAATCTCATCTCAGATGTTTGGTTACTCCTGGTAGCCATCACAATTTAAACTTACCCAAGGAATTCCACTTTGGAAGCCCTTACAAAGACAATGATGTTGTATACTTAATGTGAACATTGCAATGCTTCATTCCATTTGCCTGTTAGCTCCTGCCCCACGATTTTCACATAGTTGGACACATAACATGGTGTTCCTATCCACAACCATTTATTTTGTGTTTCTTTATGCATTTCGGTTTTTCTTTGTTTTGATGAAGGATTTGGAGTGGTATGATTATTTGACTGTGAGACCAAAATGAGAACAAAATGCCTCCACATTAGAAATAAGGCCTAAGCTTTCTCCATTTTAGGTATAGGCCTTGAGTTACTGGAACAGGCCTTGAGTTACTGGAACCAGTCAACCCAGATTCCAGAAATTAGAAAGTGCAAAGTACAAAGTCACAAGGTATTCATTCTGTGATGACTGTTTAACCAAGGAATGTTCCAACCCTGGTTTCCATGGTAACTGAACACAGAAATGTCCCCACCTGAGGACAACCAATGACAAATGGTGACGGGCAACCACCCCCTTAGAAGTGAGATTAAGCCATGATTTCTAGAAAGTCCTTAGAAACAAGCCAATCAGAATTGTACCCATACTAGCACCCCTAAATGACGTAACCTTGTGGTTTTTGCCTTTAAAACCTGAGCTTGCAGGGGAGTGGGCACCTCCTCCAGCCTCCACTGTGTTGTATGGCTTGACAAGGTCCCTGCCGCACCGCTTGAACTGCTTCAATAAACCTTGCTTTGGCATTCCGGCATGCTCATCTTCAGTGATCTCTCTCTGGGGGTTGATCTGGGCACAACATGACTACTTAAAGGCTTTTGTCTTCTAATCCCTTTCTAGACCTGTTGTTGCCAGTCTTTTTGAACAGGTGCTTAAAAGATTCTCTAATGTTTCAATGACACATATTCACAATAAGACATGTAATGACAAGAATCCAAGATAAGTTCCTGAGACTCCTAAAGTATAGGTGACTTTAAAATAAACATTTTTTTAAATTATACAGTCTTTGGTAATTCATATATAAATACAATGTACCTAGAGCATATCAACTCCTGCTCAACTGGGTACATTCTATTCCATTGGATTAAAAGTGCTTTTATTAAGTTTTTTTTTTGAGGTCTTTAAAAAAGAATTTTTTTGAAATAACTGGATTTTTTTATGGCCAAAGGTATACCTTGCTATTCATCCCACAGAAGATTAGTCCTACAATATAGTAAAACAAAAACAAAAACAAAACCTTCAAAAATAAAACATTAAGAAAATAAATAATTCAATTAAAAATAGGCTATGGGACTAAAAAGAAGAAATGCAGATACATAGGAAACATTTTGAAAGTGCTCAACATCCTTTACCATGAGGTAAATGTAAATTAATACTACTTTAAGATTGCACTTCACCCCAATCAGAATGGCCAAGATCAATATAGCAAATGACAGGACATGCTGGCAAGGTAGCAGAGAAAGGGGAACACTTATTCATTGCTGGCAGGAGTACAAACTGGTAGAACCACTATGGAAATCAATGTGGAGGTTCCTCAAGAAGCTAAAAATGTTGCCAGGAATGATGGTGAATGCCTTTAATTCCAGCACTCAGGAGACAGAAGCAGGCAGATCTGGATGAGTTTGAGGCAGAAGTAGGCAGATCTCTGTGAGTTTGAGGCCAACTACAAAGTGAGTTCCAAGATATCCAGGACTCTGACAGAGAGAAACCTTGTATCAAAAACAAAAACAAAAACAAAGCAAAACAAAAGCTGAAAATTGATTTACCAAAATTTCCAGCTATACCACTCTAGGGCAAATACACAAAGGGCTCTGATTCTATTACAAAGATACTTGCTCATCCATGTTCATTGCTTCTCTGTTCATAAAAGCCAGAAATTGGAAACAGCCCAGATTTCCATCAAATGATGAATGGATAAATAAAATGTGGTACGTTTACACAATGGAATACTATTTAGCTGTTAAGAAAAAATGAAATTATGAAGTTTTCAGGTAAATGGATGAAGCTAGAAACAATCATTCTGAATGAAGTAACCTAGACCCCCAAAAGACAAATATTGAATGTTTTCTCTTATATGTAGATGTTAACTTTTAAGCTTTAGACATGTGTGTTTCAATCCAAATAAGCACAGAGGTTAGGTAGCTAGTAAGGAAGCATGGGGAAGGGTGGGCTCTTCCAAGGAAGAAGAAATAGAGTATAGTATTATAGGAAGGTAAAGAGAAACTAGAATAGGAGGATTAAATGGGCAGGAGGATGGAAAGGCAGGGAAAAGGAGGAAACATAAGGAGCGACAACTAACAGCGAAGGCCTGTTCTATGAGATAGAAACCATACTTGACACTGTTAATGAGGCCAAGAACCTAAGACTAGATAGGTAATGGGCTTACAAGAAAGCCTACTACTATTATTCTGCTAAAGAAACATAGAATAAAATGACTCCTAACAGCGTATTGCTATACCCATAAATCAGTGCATCACTCAACCCTCATCAGAGAGGCTTCTTCTTGAAGTAGATGGAAATTAATACAGAGACCCACATGTAGACAGACTTTTTTTAGTGGCCAGCCAGATGCAGAATAACCAGGATGGGCATAATGGAGATGAGGTAATGAGTGTGTGTGGAAGAACATAGATTTAAAAATATGGGTTAATCTAAGTTATAAGCACTAGTTAGAAACAAGCTTAAGCTAAGGCTGAGCTTTCATAATTAATAATCTGGTTTTTTTTTGTGTGTGTGTGTGTGTGTGAGCTGGTAGCCCAAAAAGAGAAGTCTATCTACATAAAGTGCAAGTTGGACCTTCACTTCAAGTTACAGTGTATAACATTTCCCATGTTCATGGTAACACCTCAGATTATCTTTAGAATTTTGAGTCTTTTGTAATAACTTCCTCTTTGCATCATGGTCATGAAAATGCCCAAACCAGTTGTAAGAACATTGCTTTAAGTCCTGAGAGCATTAGCTAGTATCTTTTGAGATAGGAGAAAGATGGATGCCCCAACATTGCAGAGGAACTTGGGTGACTGTCCAGGCAGCCAGCTATTTCTGTCATTTCTATAGTTTTAGAAGTTGTTTGCTCTGCATCTCCTGGCATCTCTATCTTTCTTCTTCCCAGAGTCCTCTCTGTCCGTGGAAGTCTTGCTTCTACTTCCTGCATAGCTATTGGTCATTCAGCTCTTTATTACACCAATCACAGCAACACATCTTCACACAGTGTACAAATATTCTGAAACGCCCACAACTGGACAATGTGCAAAAAGTGAGAGACTTCAGCACACTCAACCCTAACATAAGAACTAATGAACATTTTGAAGAGGGAAAGTAAGATTTCTTTAGCATGAGAACTCTAGAAATGGTAAGCGCAACGGACTGAAATGGAGTTAGATCAGTGGCAAGAAACAGGCAAGGAAGTGATTACAATGGATTACTAGGATTAGTGGCAACTGATGAGGTCAGTGTTAGAGGTGATGTTAAGGAAGTACTTGAATCCTTCCCAGGCTGATTGAACAGGACTTGAAAACTGATTATCAGAGTTGAAAGCAAGAAAAGAGCCAAGTTTGACATGGAGTTGGTAGCTTAAGTTGGCTTCTGGTGCTGTCACATATAACTGACAGACTTTTTGGAGAACAGAGGTCAAGATTGTAAGTGGTTAGAACACAGTGACATCTATTAGACTTCCTTCAGAACAAGGAGTGCTATTATTTGTTCACTACTAGTTACTCATACCACAATGACTTCCATATGGGCAAAATCCTATGAGAAACAGAATCATGACCCTCAAAGACATCAACCTTCTAATCCTCAAAACCTGTGAATATATAACCTTCTGCCTTAGTTAGAGCTACTATTGCTGTGATGAAATGCCATGACAAGTGATATCCCTGGGAGACTTGCTCTTTTCTGAATGGAAATGGAGGAGGAGTGGATTTAGGGGAGAGGGGAGTGGAGGAGTACTGGGACTGGGAGGAGTGGAGGGAGGGGAAACTGGTTGAGATGTATTGAAAAACCAAAAAATTAATTATTTAAACAAAGGAAATAAATAAATACCATGACCAAAAGCAAACTGGAGAGGAAAGGACTTATTTGGATTGGGCTTATACTTCCAAATCTCTGTTCATCAGTGAAGTGTAGCTGGAGTTTTCTCCAGTCCTGCCCAGGCCTGCAGCCGCTCAGACCCAAATAAACGCACCGACGCTTATATTAATTAAAACTGTTTGGCCTAATGGCTCAGGCTTCTTGCTAGCTAGATCTTACACTTAAATTAACCCATAATTCTTATTTATGTTTAGCCACGTGGCTTGGTACATTTTCCCAGTTCTGCCTTCACATCTTGCTTCCTCTATGTCTGGCTGGCAACTCCTGACTCAGCCCTCCTGTTCCCAGAATTCTCCTCTCTCTTTGTCCCACCTATACTTCCTGCCTGGCTACTGGCCAATCAGCACTTTTTTTATCAACCAATCAGAGCAACACATTCGCAGCATACAGAGTGATATCCACAGCAGTGAAGGACATCAGGACAGGAACTCAAACAGGGCAGGAACCTGGAGGCAGGAGATGATGCAGAGGCCATGGAGGGGTGCCGCTTACTGGGTTGCTCCTCATGGTTTGCTCAGCTTGCTTTCTTATAGAACCCAGGACCACCAGCCCAGGGATGGCCCTACTCACAAAGGACTGGACCCTCCTCCATCAATCACTAATTAAGAAAATGCCCTACAGACTTACTTATAGTCTGACCTTATAGGAGGCATTTTCTTAATTGAGGTTCCTTCCTCTCTGATGACTTTAGTTTTTTATCAAGGTAGCATGAAACTGTCCAGAACACCTTCCAATGGGAAAAAGACTTCTTAGACAAGAGTAAGTGTGAGGCTTGAGATGGGGATTTTCTTAGTTAGGCCAAAAGCAACTTGAGGAGGAAAGGGATTATTTCAGTTTACAACTCTCAGTTCAGAGTCTAACACTGAAGGAAGTCAGAGTGAGAACCTGGAGGCAGGAGCTGATGCAGAGGCCATGGAAGAATGTTGCTTACTGGTTTGCCCCTCATGGCTTACTCAGCTTGCTTTCTTGCACAACTCAGGACCACCAGCCCAGGGGTGGCATGACCCACAGTCAGCTGGGCCCTTCCACATTAATCATCAGTCAAAAAGTGCACCACAAGCCATTCTGGTCCAGACATTTTCTCAATTGAGGTTCCCTCTTCCAAAACTGCTCTAGCTTGTGTTAAACTGACACAAAACTATCCAGCACAGGGATGTTCTTCCCTGATTTCTGGGTTGGCTCAATGGACTGACTCACAAGGATCCTTATTAAAAAAAAAAGAGGGAAGTAGAAGAGAGAGTGTTAGAGTAAGAGAAAAAGAAAGACATCTGAAGAGGCTATGCTGCTGGCTTTGAAAATGGAAGGCAGGGCTGTGGGTCAAGGAGTGCTGACGGCCTCTAAATGCTGGAACATCTAAGCAGATTCTCCTCTGGCACATCCAGGACAGAATGCAGCCTTGTCAACACCTTTGTGTTTTGATTAGTGAGATCTATTTCAGACTCTAATCTCCATAACTGGAAGTAATCAATTTGTTTTGGTTTAAGTCACTACATTTGTGGTAATTTGTTATAGCAGCACTGGTATCTTAATCCAGTGAGGCTACTCTGACAAAAATACCTTCGATGGGCTCTTTTATAAACAATAAAACTTTCTTTCTCACGGTTCTGGTGGCTAGTTTAGCTGTGCCTTCCCAAGGTGGAAGGGGCAAACAAGATCCTCTTTTTCAAGGGGCAATAATCCTGTTCTCAGGAGTGAGGTCCTCATGAGCTAACCACCTCTCCAAAGTCCCATCTCTTAGTACCATCGTCCCAGAAGTAGATTTTAACCTATGGCTTTTGAAGGGAGCAAAACATTCAAACCAGAGCAACTGACAAATAAATACGCATTTTATGTGATGGATGGAGCTGAGAGATGGAAGAGACCTGTGTCCTGCCACCCACAGTTCACTGGATCTACACTTGCAAAAACCTATTAGCAAGAGAGTGCTATATAGTTATCTGATTTTATTGAAACTGAGAGAAAGGAGATATGACTCAGCTTTTCCAGAATGCCTAGTATCATCGACTTTAATTTGATTTGATCAAATGCCCTGTTTCCAGGATCATAAAAGTTAAAAACAAGTCAGCGAGAGGTACCAATGCTTTTGAAGAATACAAAACAACATGCAAAGAAGACTGTTGCTACAGGAACTCAGGCTCTGAGAGCAGAGAGACCTGTTTCACATTCCTGGATTTGCTCTAATTGTGTGAATTTGCTGCACTTTACAACTTTTCTGAGTCTATTTCCTGTCCTGAGAAAGGCAGATTATAGCAGACTCAGAACTAAGGCATAGAAGCAGGCAGTATGGTAAGCACTCAAAGACTAGTAGCCACTGTTATTCTACAGAGTTAAGTGGAATTGAAGAACAGATCAGCTCAGGTCATATCTAAGTCTCAGTTCATACAATCTCACTTTTCACGGTGGAATCATCCCTGCCTTTGGCATACATACAGGGAAGATAGGCAGAGTGTAACCTGTGACTTGAGGGCAGAGAGGAATTAGCAGAGATGCTGGAGAAGAGAACAGCACAAAAGGTCAGAAAAAGCAGGACCTCTGAGAAGGAAATGAGCCTCCTCCATCCAATCAACAATGGCCTTGGAGATGTATTCACATAAACAACCCTGCTGGAAATAGATGCATCTTGGTGTGATGGTTCCCCTGGAAGACAAACTTTGTCTTTCCCTTTAAATTAAAAATGATACATAGAAACTTTTAGGCTTCTGTGGTAGTTTAAATGAGAACGGACCCCATAGGCTCAGATGTTTGACTTCTTGGTCCCCAGTTAGTAGACCTGTTTGGGAAGGATTAGGAGGTGTAGACTTGTTGGAGGAGGTGTGTCACAGGGGTTGGACTCTGAGGTTTCAAAAGCCCACGGCAGGCCAGTCTTTCTTACTCTCTCTGCCTGCCTGCCTACCTGCAGATCAGGATGTAAGCTCTCAACCTCATGCCTGCCTCCATGCTTCCTGCCATGATGATCACGGACTAGCCCTCTAAAACTGTAAGCAAGGCCCCAATCAAATGCTTTCTCTTATAAGAGTTGTGGTGGTCATGGTGTCTCTTCACAGCAATATTAACAGTGATTCCGACAGAAGTTAGTATCAGGGACTGGGATATTACTCTAATAAGTCTGACCACACTGTTTGTTGGAGGAATATGGAAGACTTTGGGACTTTGGGCTAGAAAAACTTAGCAGGGTTTAATGACACCCTAGTAGGAGCATGGAAGATATTAGTGCTGAGGGTGATATGGACTGTAGGGGCCCAGCCCAAGAGGTTTCAGAGGAGAAGAATATTATTGGCTGGCCTAGTAACCATTCTTGTGACATTTTGGCAAAGAATGTTGCTGATCTTTGCCCTTGTCCTAAAAGTTTGCTGAAGGCTAAATTGAAGAATTTTTGCAGAGGAGATTCCAAGACAGCCTGGTCATGTGGCTATTTATGATCACTCTTATGCAGATCAACAGTGAAAAGGAGTAAGCAGGGCAACGAGAAACACAAAATCTACAGTTTAAGAAGAAAGAGAGAAGCAAGAAATGGAAAGTTGACTCTAAGTCCTGTGCTCAAGCAGATGAGAAGCTAAAAGAAAGGCCTGATGCTGAATGGAATAAAGGGAGTGGTAACCTCAGGACAAGACCCCACCCAGCTAATCCTGCAACCTATGAAAGGAAAAGGCCTGAGAGATTTCCTAGGCCTAAACAAAAGCGGAAAGCTTATGTGAACGTAAATCTAAGAGGGGACAGGCTTCAACCCCTGCATGCAGAAGAACTTGGCAGTTTGGGCCACATGGTTCTGCTTTAAAGTCAAAAAGGATACAAGAAAGGGGTTATGAAATATTCCTCTCAGTTTAAGAAGAGCCACTGAGGCCAGGCATGTGGCAGGGGTGTCCCTGCACAGAGGTCCAAAGAGGCCATTGTGTGAAGCTGTGAAGGTGAAGGCTGGATTGCCTTGGAGACCCCAAGATGTTGGAGATGCCAGAGCTGTGGAGCCAAGCAGAGCTGCAGACAGTGTATGGAACCAGGATAGAGAAGTGTGTTGCAGTCAGCAAAACTAGAAGGGAAGAACCATTGTGGCAGTTTGCATGTAATTGGCGCCCATAAGCTCATAGGAAGTGGCACTATTAGGAGGTGTGGCTTTGTTGGAGTAGGTATGACCTTGTTGAAGGAAGTATGTCACTGTGAGGGTGGGCTGAGGTCTCATATATGGCCAGTGCTTCAGTCCAGTTCCTGTTGCCTTCTGATTAAGATGTAGCCACCCCCATGTTGCCTGCATGCTGCCATGCTCCTTGCCATAATAATTGACTGAACTTCTGAACTGTAAACTGCCAGCTCAGTTCAATGTTTTCTTTTATAAGAGTTGCTGTGGTCATGGTGTCTTTTCACAGCAATAAAAACCCTAACTAAGACAGCCATCTAAATCCTTTGCCATCAGACAGAGGAATATAGGGTTTTTAATTTCCCCTACTGTTTTTCAATCTTGCTTTGGTCCAGTATTTCTTCACTATGCTCCCTTTCCTCCCTTTTGGAATGATAATGTATATTCTGTGTTATAGAATATTATTTTAAGGTGTGTTACTTTTGTTTATGTTATATTTGTTTAACTCTGTGAAGCTGTATTAGTGTGCCTGTCTAAAACAGAGCTAATAAATGGTCTAATAAAGAGCTGAACAGCCAATGGAGAGGCAGGAGAAAGGCTAGGCAGGGCTGGCAGGCAGAGAGAATATATAGAAGGAGAAATCTGGGAGGATGAAGGAATAGACAGAGAAGGAGAAGGACTCCAGGGGCCAGCCACCCAGCTACACATCAAGCCACTGAGTAAAAGTAAGATTTACAGAAGTAAGAGAATGGGAAAAGCCCAGAGGCAAAGGGTAAATGGGATAATTTAAGTTAAGAAAAGCTGGCTAGAAACAAGTTGAGCTAAAGCAGAGCATTCATAACTAATAATAAGCCTCTGTGTGTGATTTATTTGGGAGCCCCCCAAAAAAGAACATAAAACAAACGACAATTATGTGCCTTTGTATGTTGGAAGTATGTGATTGGCTTTTTGCCTTTGCTTTTACATGAGGTTACAATTAAAAGATTGCCTTGAGTCTCAGAAGAGACATGGACTTTGGACTTTGAAACATTGTTGAGATTGTGATAGACTATGGGGACTTTTGAAGTTGGACTAAATGCATTTTGCATTATGATCTGACTACAAGCCTATGGGGGCCAGAGAGTGGAATGTGGTGGTTTGAATGAGAATGGCCCTCATATAGTCTCATATGTTTGAATGCCTGGCCCCCAGTTAGTAGAACTGTTTGGGAAGGATTAGTAGGTACAGCCTTATTGCAGGAGGTGTGTCATTATGGGTAGGTTTTGAAGTTTCAAAAGCCCATACCAGGCTCAGTATCTCTCTGCCTGCTGCTTATGGATCAGGATATAAAGCTCTCAGCTACTGCTCCAGCACCATGTCTGTCTACTTCCTGTGTGATTGTCATAGATTAATCCTCTGAAACTGTTAGCAAGTCCCCAATTAAATGCTTTCTTTTTATAAGAGTTGCCTTGGTCTGTCGGTACTCGACATTGGTCATGGTGTCTCTTCACAGCAATAGAACAGCTACTAAGAAAGCTTCCTAACATTTCTATGAAAAAGTGTAGCTATTCTAACATGAATATTGGAAATCACAGATACTCTATCCTCCACCCCACCCCCACCTCCCATTTCTAATTATTCCCAAAATTAAATGCTTTACTTGGGTGAGGCTTCCAGTACATGAAAACCTCAATTAGTGGACCCTTAAAACACAGGAAAGAAGAAAACCACAAGATAATAAGCAGTTCAAAAATGTGTCCATACATATCTATGAGACATAATGAAAAGAGCACTCCTCAGGAGCCATAACAAACAAAACCAACATTGCTATGGATGATCACTATGGACACACACTATGTGTGTCCTTCCAAAATATCTATTGAAATCCTGGCCACCAGTGTGGTAGTATTAAGGAATGGACCTTTGGGATGTAGTTAGCCACAAGGGTGGAGCCCTAATGAATGGGTTAGTGTTCTTATTAAATAAATCCTGAAGAGCTTCTTCCTCTATCTGTCATATAGAGACACATAGGAGATGCTATCTATGAGCAAGGGGGCTTTCCTCAGACCTGAATCTGGCAGTGTCTGGATCCTTAACTTCCTAACCACCACAGCCCTTAGACATTTTGTTGTTTATAAGCTACACAAGGGAGTTGGTTAGAGTAGCCCAAATGGTCTAAGATGAATGTAATTATTTAAAGATATAATTACAGAGTGGGATGTTACAGCACACGCTGTAATCTCAACACCGGAGGCTGAGGCAGGAGGTTTGCCACAAGTTCAAGGCCAGCCTGAGCTAATAATTATGATCCTATCTCAGAAAATAAATCTACAAATAAGTAAATGTAGAGAGAAGGAGGACAGCAACGGTTGGTTTCCACTTGCAGTTTATGGGTCATACAGGATATGAGAGGTTCTTACAGGAGCAGACACCTTCATCCTTTAGTCCACATGACCACTTACAAAGGTTTCCAAGAACAATGACGGGGAACAATCATACTTTAATGCTTAAGCCAGTCCAGATAGCACATGTTTTCACAAGAACTATCCCATGTAATTTAGAAAATTGAAATTATACTTAGTGGTCAGTGTGGCTGCATTCCTGCTGCACTCCTGGCCTGGCTCCCGAGAGTAGCACCTAGCCCTAATCCATCCTTTGTTTAACTAACACCTTTTGTTTCCCTTATCACTCTATGTGAATCTTGTCTGAGAGTCTCCCAAGGATCAAAGGCCTGTGCAAAACTTGGTTCAGGAAACCCGGAAATCCATGGTACCTGAAAAATCAAGGAATTAGCACTTGGCATTTTATCTTTGGGAGTTCCTTTCAGATTGCTTTGACAATATGGAAACTAACTGGCTAAATAGAGAGAAAATAAAAATGCCCTGGGTGAAGGGAAAGGGCTTCAGTCCTTCGAGGCTGGACAACCCCTGCAACCATGTAAGGCTAGATTAATACTTAAGAGTCTTCTTTCCACGAATCTGCGTGAACCCACACACCCGTGCCACGACAAACCGTGATAGTTCAGAAAAAAGAAAATTGTATTCATACATGTTTCTGTGTATAATTTTGTAGATAAACACTAAAATTATGTGTGATTATTTTAAATGGTAAATATAAATGTATTAGCCAAATATGAACATATTATAAATATAAAACGAAGTAGCAGAGTTCAAATATACTTTAAACATTTATAGATTTATTTATTAAATTATATGTATATTAAGGCTCACTATTTTACCTTGCTCAAAGAAATTCACATAGAAAAATATCTCTTATTCTATTTAGTCACCCTACATTTTCAAAAAAGTTAAAAACTTAAAATATTTTTAAAAGAAAAAAATCATGTCATCAGATCCATTTTAATAAGGCTGACTAATGTTACTAAGTATATAACACTGTCTAATACCAAATTACAGTCAAAATAAATTGCTAAGAAAAGATGATAACCCCAACTATAATTTTAGTTTTGTCAGATATAAAAGCTGAATATGACTCGCAGCCTGCATTTTTCTGGAAAGATTGTTCATTACCCATTCATCTGGCTTAGAGAGTTAATGCCTGGTGCCATCACCATTTCGATAACAATTTGGTCTTCACAAGGCCAAAGGATGAAGGTGTCAGCTCTTGTAAAAACCTCTCATATCCGGGATGACATTTAAACTGTAAGTGGAAACCAACCATTACCTCCCCGCTTCTCTTTTCACAGGTACCTTTTTCTCTATTGTCTGTGCAGAAAGGGGGCCTGTCATCTGTCTGTTTCGGAGTCATGTGCATGACTTTTTCTTTCTGCTTTGTGAGCTCCTGCTGTGGTCCATCACCTGTGACTATGTCCTCCTCCATGTGTCACTTTGCTGGCACAGGGCAGAGGAGGGTGATACAGGGTATACCAACACCCCATGCCCTCAACACCCCTGCAAACACAACTTATAATGTATTGAAGACTACTGGCAAGCAGGGGGTATCTCAATGGCATTGCAAGGTGGGAAATATTTCTTAGTGCTAAATGTGACTCCGTAGTCCAAAGGAAAAGAGACATCAAACACTTCATTTAGGAGGGTGGGGTCCCTTTGAAGTCACACTCCAGTTCTCAGCCTCACTCCCTAGTCTCCAAATTCGCTCTTATCTCCCGCTTCCAGAGACACAGCATCCCTTTCTTCAAATTTGCTTAATACACATTTCATTCATCTTAGAAAAGACCTTGGGGTTAGCATTACACCAGAGATCCATAGTGAACTGCCCCCACTCAGCCCCCTTAGAATCCTTTTTTGTTGTTGTTGTTCTGCTCTTCTATCCCTTGGCTTCTATGTGCTTTTTTCTAATAGTCTGTACCAGAGCATCTTTTGGGAAGACTGATCTACAGCTACTTGAGGTACATTGAGGAGCTATGGACTGGTGTATGAAAGCCTAGCTTTATGGCTTGAAGTCAAGTCAACCAGAATCCTAAATCATACTCAAGCTCCTAGCAGCATCATTGAGGCTAGGTCTTTTGTCTGAATCTTACCCGTATCTTCTTGCTCTTCCCGGTCCAATTTCCTTAAGCACCAACTTTTTAAAATCCACTTGCCTACAAATCCTCATCTCCAGAGCTTCTGGAAAGGAGATCTAAAATGTCTTTCCACCAATTTTTAGTATGGACAAAGGTTCTCTAGCTCCTAAGCAATTCATTCCCCAAATGAGTGGAATAGTCCAGGGTGTATCTCTAGTGTAATCTATCAAATCCTGAGTTTTCTCTCCATTGGAGTGGTATGAACTACACACTATTACTCTAGTCTGCAACTGGATAAATTCTGGACAAAATAAACACTTGTCCCAGAACAAAAATAATAATAGATTTAAATCTTATTAAAGAGGACACACTTTCCATAGAGGCAATACAACTTGCGAAGATGTATTCTACCCCAAATGCCCAAATACTTAGGGCATTCCAATTCTGCTCCCCATTTCTTTTTGTTTTGTTTTGTTTTGTTTTGTTTTGTTTTTTTCAACACAGAGTTTCTCTGTGTAGCTTTGTGCCTTTCCTGGAACTCGCTTTGGAGACCAGGCTGGCCTCGAACTCACAGAGCTCCGCCTGGCTCTGCCTCCTGAGTGCTGGGATTAAAGGCGTGCGCCGCCGCCGCCGCCGCCGCCGCCGCCGCCACCACCGCCGCCACCACCCGGCAATACTGCTCCCCATTTCTATCTCCTGTCAAGATGTCACAGGAAAGTAACCCTTTACATGCCCTTAAGGGAACAAGCCAACTACTTTGAAGGCTGTCTTCAGTAGTGCAGAGTTTCAAGAGGGACTTTTTTAGCACTGGCCCTGACTCTGATCTAGCAGTTCACCACCTGTGATCTGTAGACCAGTAGCTTTAGCATTTGCCTGGGAACCGATTCCAAATGCAAATGCTCAGGTCCCATCCCAGACTTGCACTCATTAGAAATCTTGGGGTCCAGGGCTGGAGATATAGTTCAGTGGTTAAGAGCACTGGCTGCTCTTGCAGAGGACCTGGGTTCAGTTCCCAGCCCCTACATGGTGGCTCACAGCCATCTGTAACTCCAGTTCCAAGGGATCTGATGTACTATTCTGACCTCTGAGGGCATCAGCCATGCATGTGGTACACATACATACATGCAGACAAAACACTCACACCCATAAATCTAAAAATAAAAAAAGAAATCTTGGGGTCAGGGGTGGACCCAGCAGGCTGCAATTTAACAAGCCCCCCCCCAAGGATGCCTTTAATCTCTGTTTTTAGTTTCTATTAACGTGAAGGAGGCCTCAAAAATAATGTTGCCAACTAGAGTAAAGGTCTCCAACTGGTATTAGGAGTTAAAGGGTGGTTGTTCTTGTATTTACATAAACAATTCAAGGCAGCTGTAACCAAACCCAAATACATCTGAAAGCTCACTCTTTTGTGTTCTTTGGTAGGGGACAGTGGCGACCACGGAAAGGGCCTTAACTAGAATCTTATTGCTTCTTGTCTCACAAAGGAGAAGTCTGGTAGCTTCTCAGGCCCCAGAAAATCATATTTTAACCATAAATGACTACTATTTTATGGAAAGGAGTTTATGCTGTCTGCTGGGCTCTTAAACTTGGTGAGGTTCCAAAGGGCTGGAAGACAAGGTGCATTTTAAATGGTAATGTACAGTAAAGGATGGAATTCACCTCTGGTAGGAGACACGGCACTATCTCCTCCCTTAGGCTTCAATTCAGTTGAGTAGATCAAGCACCAGGCCAAGAGACTGCTCCTTGGGAAGGCAGGTCCACCTTAAGCTTTGCTATAAAGATATGAGGAATAATTAGCCCTTTGATGAGGTAATGTACTTTTCCTTCCCAGAATTCCTTTCCCCTACTCCGTAGAACAGTCTGTATGAACTGTCATGAGGTTCTGTTGGGTCCGCCTGCCTTTCCAAGTCCTGGCCCAGAAAGGTGTAACTTTTCCCTTCTCTTCTTTTTCTTTCAGATGCTGGCTAGAATCTAAAGATGCTTTCTCTGGAACTTTCTCTAACGTTCCCCTCCTCCTTGTGTGGCTTAACTCAAAATGCATGGCTTCCTCTCATCTCCATCTTCCTCCTCCAGGCAGCTGCTGAGATTTACAGCTTGTCTGACATGGGATTTTTCTTTAAATGCTAATAAAATTGCCTTTGAGTTTTCCTTTGAACCCATTCCTAATGTAATAATGAGACTAAGAACCACAAGAGGGGACTCCAATTTTCCAGTAACATGTAGTGTCTCTGATGGGACTCCCCAAATTTTTGTTAACAGTAGAAGATGAATTTTTTTCCTGTTTTGTGCTTTCAGTATTTTTTAATTTTTATTGATTCTTTGTGGCTTTCACATCATGCCTCCCAATCCCACTTATCTCCCTGTCCCCTAACTTCTGCTCTTTTCCCATGTAACGTCCCCCACAAAACAAATAAAATTTAAAAGAAAAACAAAACAAAAAAAAAGGAAAAGGAAAAAAAAGGAGAAGACTCTCGTCCTGGAAGCTGTACTGTGGCCCAGTAGGTCACACAGTGTACCCTTTAGTCCATTCATCTTTCCTTGCAAGTGTTCCTTGCCAGGAGTCATTGGTCGGTTTGAGGCCTCTGACTTCTGCTACACTATCAATGCTGGGCTCTCACTGGGGATCCTCTTGGATAGCCTGTTGTTGTCCTGTGTCATGGGGATCCTGTAACTTTGGATCTGCAGGGCCGGCCCCTTCACATGCTCCTGAAGTTCATAGATGAGGTGGATGTTGGGGTGGGCTAACTCACAGCCCTGGTTCTGGGCCTGGGTGGTAGCTGGGTCAGTCAGCCTGCCCGCTTTCCCTCATCATCACCACCCAGGCAAGCTCTCCAGCACTGCCCTGGCTAGCTCACCCAATGCAGCCTGTAGCAAGAAGCAGGGCCAGTTCTCCTGTTTTTGGGTCCTCAGATCAGGGTCACCCACATTCACACCACCAGACTCAGCTCTACTGTTTTGCACAGGCAAGGTGCAGGGCCCTCTCTCCTGATTGCTGTAGGGGGATTGGGGGCGATGGCAGAAGCAGATTTCCTGCTTTCACGCCCTCAGGGCTGGCTCACCTGCGCCCTAACAACAGGGTCAGCTCCACTGTGCTGTCCAGGTGGGGTGCAGAACTCGCTCTCCTGTGTACTGCAGCTGGTGAGGGGCAGGGCTAGTTCTCCCACTTTTGTGACCCTGGGGGATCGGGGTCAGCTCTCCTGCTCTCACTCCCTCAGAGTCGCCTGCCTCTGGACAATAGGGTAAGCTCTAATGTGCTGCCCAAGTGAGTTGCATGCCCATGGTGAGGGGTGGAGACATCGTTCTAGAGTGCCCCTGAGGGGTACAGCCAGCTCTCCTGCTGCAGTATCCAGTGAAGGACAGGGCCAGTTATCTCAGAGCCAGTGAAGAGCAGGGCTGGCTCAGCGGCAGCCCTCAGATTCCCACATGTGTGGTTCCTATGACCCTCTGTGTTAACACCAGCCATAGAGAGCATCACAGACCCCAGCTGCAGCAGGACCACGGACCCAGACATGGCCCATAGCGGCAACTCTGGCCCAGATGTCACCATGGTGGTGATGTCACCCAGGTCAGTATGGCCCTGGTGGCAGCATGGCCCTCGGACACCAAGGTGGTCTCAGGTGGCTGACCAGACCCTGGTCATCCTCACGGCTCTTGGTAGTAATAGTAGCCATGGACATCAGCTCAGACCCTGGCTGCCATAGGACCCCGGAATAAGACATGGCTTTCAGCACCAGCCCTGGTCCAGACGATACCGTAGCCCTGGGTGACAGCTCAGGCCACTTCAATCAGCATGGCCCTGGCAGCAGCATAGTCCTCAGACACCCACCTGGCCACAGGTTGTAGCCCAGAGCACAGGCATCTGTGTGGTCTCTGGTGGTAACATGGACCATGGACA
Source organism: Peromyscus eremicus (assembly GCF_949786415.1). Lineage (NCBI taxonomy): Eukaryota > Metazoa > Chordata > Mammalia > Rodentia > Cricetidae > Peromyscus > Peromyscus eremicus. The sequence goes on from NC_081439.1 coordinate 48,914,460, forward strand.
TCAATACAGACCCCAGCTGAGGTAAGACCATGAACCCAGACATGGTCCTAGGCAGCAGCCTGGGCTCAGATGTCACCATGGTCTCAGGTGGCAGCACAGACCACACAGATCTGCATGGCCCCCATGCCAGTATGGCCCTGGGACACTAACATGGCCCCAGGTGGCGGCCCAGACCCCGGGCATCAGCATGGCCTTTGATGGTATCAGGAGCTACAGACATCGACACAGACCCTGGCTGCGGTAGGGTCACGGACCCAGACATGGCCCCTTGGCAGCAGCCCTGACCCAGATGACACCATGGCCCCAGGTGACAGCACTGGCCACCCAAACCAGCACGGCCCCAAAGTCAGCACAGCCCTTGGACACTAACATGCTCACAGGCTGGTGCCTAGACCCTGGCAATCTGAGTGGCCTCTGGTGGCAACATGGGCCACCAGACATCAACACAGACCCCAGCGTAGGACCACAAGAAGATGAATTTTCAAGATAGGGTATATGAATGAATTTAGACGAAGCAGAAAAAAACCGGAAAAGATGTGGTCAGGTGCCAAACAAATGCATTGAGACTACAGAGATTGGGGTTGAATTCAAGTTTTTAAAAAGGATATTTTAAGTTACTACTCATTTATTTTAAGAGATAAGATTTAAATATCTTCTGTTAGTGGAAGCAGAAGACTAATTCATAAACAGAAAGACTCAAAATGTTTTTTTAGTCTTAGGAAAATGTTTGGAGTTTTGTGTTTTGTTTTGGTTTGGTTGGGTTTTGGTTTCAATGTGGCAAAGGACACCTTACACCTTTAGCTTTTTCACAAAAGTTCTGGATTTTGTTTCATTTTTCTTTGCAGTCTGTGTTCATCTTGGTTGTTTTCTGGAATTTTTTTTCTAGTCAGTGACATCCACATGATTTAGGTGTCCTTATCTACAACCTTTGAGGTCACTACTAATATAGGAAGCATAAGTATTTGGGACTTGATAAATGTTGAGGTGAGGTGAGTCTACTTATGGACAAGATTAGGAAAAGCCTGTGGGTTAGGGTCCTCAAGCTAACTGTCAAGGATTACTTCACAGACTATAGGAGTACAGCCATCCCTTCCCTCAGTATAAAATGGATATTGGTTACAGCACTTGTGGGTACTCAAGTCTCTCATATAAAATCCCAAAGCATCTGCACAGAATTTACACATGTCTTTCCATATACTTTAAGTCATCTCTTCTTATTTAGAATGCCTGACACAAAGTGAAAATTGTATAAATAGACGTTATACTGTATTGTTTAAGGAATAATGACCAGGGGAAGTTTGCAATGTTCAATGCAGACAGAATTTTTCCAAATATTTTCTATCTATGGTTGATAGAATCCATGAATGTGGAACCCACAGATACAGAAGGATGACTGTATTGGGAAGTTCCTGGCATTGGGAGAATACACAAGGGAGAACAGCCCCCTTTGGAGACTCTCTCAGACCAAAAGCAAGGGTATGATTTATACCAGCAAAATTGGAGCATTTCCCAGAGTGGCTGCTTAAACAAGGCCGAGTTCAGTGGATAGTTCAAGATCAACTCCTGGTAGTGAAGCTGGGTGCAGTGGAATAATTCTTTTGTACACTGGGAAGATGTGTTCCTCTCATTGTTTTTGTTGTTGTTGTTGTTGTTGTTGTTGTTGTTGTTTGTTTGTTTTGTTTTTTTCAAGTCAGGGTTTCTCTGTGTAATTTTGGTGCCTGTCCTGGATCTCACTTAGACCATGCTGGCCTCGAACTCACAGAGATCTGCCTGGTTCTGACTCCTGAGTCCTAAGATTAAAGGTATGCACCACCACCACCCAGCTTGTTACTCTCATTGTTAATAAAGAGCTGACTGCCCAATAGCCAGGTAGGAAGAGGTTAGGCAGGAAAGCCAGACTGAGAGAACGTTGGGAAGAAGAAGGACAAAGTCACCAGCCAAATGCAGAGGAAGCAGGAGATGAACATGCCATGCTGAAAAAAGGTATTGCCACGTGGTAGAGGGTAGATAAGAAATATGGGTTAATTTAAGATGTAAGAGCTAGTTAGTAACAAGCCTAAGCTATCAGCCAATCATTTATAATTAATATTAAGTCTCTGTGTGGTTATTTGGGGGCTGGCTGGCAGGACAGAGCTGACTAGTGGGACAGAAAATCTCTGCCTACAGCTGGGCACAAGTGATTTACTGAACCCTGTGCCCAGCTGTGGATTTTAGGAATTGTGTTGGCCCATCAAGTCTGTTGAGTTGGCTCCAGATATACAGGCTGCAAGTAGCCATATTTCTATCAACAAGCTCCCTCTCCACTTTTTAAAACCAATTTGGGCCTATTTTCAAAGTAAGTGGTTTCTCACTTCTTCATCCATTTTCTTGGATGTTGCTCATTCCTAGAAGCACTGACTGTAGGTAGAGTTTTTCTGCCTGGCCCACAGTCAGGACAAATCTCTCTCACCTGCCAGTCCCACAGCCACTCAGACCCGACCAAGTAAACACAGAGACTTATATTGGTTACAAACTGTATGACCGTGGCAGGCTTCTTGCTAACTGTTCTTACAGCTTAAATTAATTCATTTCTATAAATCTATACCTTGCCACATGGCTTGTGGCTTACCGGCATCTTCACATGCTGTTTGTCATTGTGGCGGCTGGCAGTGTCTCTCTGACTCAGCCTTCCACTTCCCAGCTTTATTCTCCTCCTTGTCCCGCCCATACTTCCTGCCTAGCTAACGGCCAATCAGTGTTTTATTTATTGACTAATTAGCAATACATTTGCCATACAGAACATCCCACAGCACCTGACCACATTTTTTCTTGCAGACTTGCAAATCTTCTGTTATATTAAACCAAGTTTTGTCAAGAATAGTTATATACTTGAAAGTTGATGGTTTGTGTCTTAAGAGAAGGGGACAAGGTGGAAAATACTTTATTCCATGTCAGATGAGTAGCTAAAAGGACTCACAGGATTCAGCATGTAGTCACACTTATAGCTATGGCTTCTAAAGCAGATACCAAATACAACCAGCAATGGAGAAAGAAGTCAGAATCTGGCACTTGCTTCCAAGGATTCTCTCTCAGCAGAATCACACGGGAAATGCTTAATCCTCCCACTAATGAGCTGTGATTACACATGTGAAATGTTGTCAGCCAGGCAAACTCATTAAGGATCCAGTAGTCATGATTCTTACTCCAGGGGATGAACACATAGGTGATCTCTATTAGCAAATCCCAAAATTCCAGGCTCTCAGAGGGAAGCACAATATTGCTTGTATAGTTTAGAGACAGTGTCTTAGTTACTTTTCCATCACTGTGAAGAAACACCATGACCAAGGCAACTTATAGGAGAAAGAGTTTATTAGGGTTTATAGTTCTACAGAGTTAGAGTCTATGGCCATCATGGCAAAGACCATGGCAGCAAGGAGGAAGGCATAGCACTGAAGCCATAGCTGAGAGCTTACATCCCTGAGATAACAACTACAAGACAGAGAGAGAGCTAAATGGGAATGGTATGGACTTTAGAAACCTCAAAGCCCATCCCCAGTGGCATGTCTCCTCCAACAAGGCCACACCTCCCAGTCCTTCCCAGACAGTTCCACCAACTGGGGACCAAGCATTCAAATATATGGGTCTATGGGGGCCATCCTCATTTGAACTCCTACAGTCAGCCACTCTTAGTAAAGGCTGGAAACCCTCTCTAAATCTCAGTCTCCAGATACCAGTCAGTGTCCAACTTAAAGCAGGAGTTTCAAAGGTAAAGATTAAACATGGGATGTTAATGCTTATCTGCACGTATTCCAATCAGAAAACATTCATTGTCATGTTTGTCTTTAGTTAGGACACCATAGGGACAATGGATATGTCTATAAATGATTTAGCAATTTGAGGGGAATTGTTTATTTCTCCTCTGATCTTATATAGAGCTTTTGCTCCTTGAATTAATTTTTATCTTTTTTTGGAAAAGGGATTGTCAAAATATGGTCTGTAGATTAAACACAGTCTGTGCCTTATTTTGGAAATAAAGTTTTATTGGAATATATTACCGAAACATATACATTCGTTCTCATATTTTTATACCTGTTTTAACTTTTTAAAGTGCAGATTTGAAGTTGCAACAGAGACTATATGGCTCTCAACCTAATGTATTTACTATCTGACTCATTAAAGGAAAAGTTTGGCAATCTGTATTTTGGACTACAAAAAGTGCAAATAACCCATTTTCTTATAATGCTTTCATATGTATTCTTCCAAACACATGTTTTTCTTATCAAATATAATATTCATTCAATAAAATAAAAAAAACATTGAGTATAAGGTCAGTTAATTGATAATTAACTCTTCAGTTGGGTTATTCATGTAAATGATTTACCTATGTCCAGTACACAATATCGTCACTCTGAGAAAAAGTACCCTCCAATAAAACAAAAAGCTGTTTCTTCTGTGAGGGAATGTAAAGATGTTTCTACCTTCCTAAGCTCTTAACTGGGTTCTTTGTCTGCATGAAGGAATCCAACTAATTCAGGAGCTCATTAACCAGAGAAAAGCATGAAAATTGTATTGATTTTACATGTATGCCAGGATCTTCACGAGAGAGTGAAGTCTGAAGAAATGACCAATGCTTGATGCTTTTATACTTTTTTTCCTGAAGCTGAGGATCGAAGCCAGGGCCTTGCGCTTGCTAGGCAAGTGCTCTAATACTGAGCTAAATTCTTAACCCTGCTTTTATACTTTTTAAATAAAGAATAATTAATTTGTGAGGGAATGAGAGGGAAAAAATGGATAGCCAGGCTAGGGAAGTGAATTTTAGGAATGCTGCTGAGAGATACAGGCAAGGAAGTGGGAGATAAAGATTGCTTTGCAGTTTGTTTATTCAGCTTGATTGCAGCTCAAGTTACTAGTCGTTGGTGACCAAGGCTACTTTCCAGACTTGATATTTGAAGACATGTCTCCCTAAAGAATTTTTATGGCCCCGGGAATAGCACACCAATTGGTTATCCAATACCAGATGAACAGTCCTGAAAACATATACATACAAGTAACATTATATGGACAAAGCATGTTACATTTACGTATTTAGGAAAAAACATACACACATGAATTAAAGAAAAAGAGGCCTTGAAATTTAAAGAGAGCAAGGCATGGGAGGGGTACATGGGTGTGTTTGGAGGGAAAAAGGGAAGGTGAAAACAATAGAATTATAATATAATCTCAAAAAAATAACAATTTTTTGACAAAGAATTTTTATGGCTCATGCATGCAAGTCAAATGCCCCCTTTGAAGTTAAGGTTCTTCAAGTGATTTTAACTCAAAGACTCGACATATTTTGAGATGGCACATCCTTATCTCTACTTTTTTCTACTAGAGTACCAGGCTTTCAAGATAGTAGAAGAAATTGTAATCTTGGGGAAATTTGCCACTTCTCTTGGTTCTGGAAATTTTCTAGTGATCACTTCTGACCTCTAAGACTATCAGTTTAGACTAATAACTTTCAAAGCAAATTTCCAAGGGTAGAGAGTGTCACTCATTGGTAAAGTACTTGCCTAGCATGTGCCAGGCCCTCGGTTCCATCCCAGCACCTCCAGAAAGCATAAAAGATGGTAGGGGGCTGTGACAGGCAGTGAGGGTGTGTCTGAGGAAATTCCCATAATCAAGGTAAACAAAAGGAAGATATAGAATCTTCTAAGGCGTTCTAACAACCTAAGCAAAATCACTGCACTGTAGAAGCAAGCACATCTCATTTTTATTCATTTATTTGTCATTCATTGACTCCAGAAAAATCTATTAACATGTTATATACAAATATCTATTGGTATGTTCTAGCTGTTATGGCAAAGGAAGTGGATATTGTTGTGGTTTGAATGCGTGCATTCAAGCATTTGACCTCCAGTGGGAGGTGCTGTATGAGGGAGACTATGAAATCTTTAGGAGGTTCAGCTTTGCTGGAGGAAGTATGTCATGTAGGGTGGGCTTTGAATGTTTGTAGCTTTTGCCTCGCTTCCAGCTCAGTCTCTCTGCTTCGTGTGTGTGAATAAAGATGTGACCAGCCAGCTTTCTGCTCCTACTGCTGTGCCTTGCCTTTCCTACCATGATGGACTATAGCCCTCTAGAACCATTAAGACAAAAAATAAACTTTTTTCTATAAGTTGCTTTGGTCGTGATATTTCATCACAGAAAAAATAGAATGCAGATATTAAGTTAACAGCAATCAGGAACAAAGTAGCATCGTGGTTAACAGAGTAGTCAGAATGTTAAATATGCAGAGTTGTCTCCTCAACAGGACATGTTTACCTGTTTTCCACCCAGAAAGCTGGGAATGGATGTACTCATGGTTTGAGAGGATCTTAGTCCATCGTGGCAAAAGAGCTTAGTTTATGGTGGCAGGAGCTTGTAGCTGAGGCTGTCCACATTATATATATATATGATATATATCATATATATGCTATATATGTGCGTTACATTTATGTTATACATACATACATACACACACACACACACACACACACACACACACACACACATATCCCTGGTGACCTACTTCTGGCAACTACACAATACTTGCTTAATGTTCCATAGCCCCCTACTGTAACACCATCAGCTAGAGACCAAGCATTACAGACATGAGCCTCTGGGGGATATTTCAGATCCAAACCACAGCAGAAGCCAGAGAGCTAAAAAGTAACAATTTCAGATTCTTAGAAGTCTAATTTTCCACTCCCTACCCTGTTAGCTCAGGAATGGTAGAGGTAGAGTAGTAAGTACAGCTGTTGAGACTCTGAATAGTACATGCAATGGGAAAACATCTCCAAACTGCAGCCCCCAGGACTTGAAAAATATCAAGAATGCCCTAAAGATCTTAATAGCCCAATGTACAGGACACACGGTGCTTGTGCTCACAAATAAGCGCTATGGAAACAAGGAATGTTAAATATGCAGAGTTGTCTCCTCAACAGGACATGTTTACCTGTTTTCCACCCAGAAAGCTGGGAATGGATGTACTTAGTAGCCTGGTGAACTGTGCTATCTACAGGGTCAAGCCACACCAGAATCCCCTAGACTATTATGTTTGTTTATCCTAAACTTTCCCACCCTAGACCTTTATCTTGAACATTGTGTCTCAGTTCATTAAAAGCCATCCTTATGAGAAATGTCACTTGTACTTTACAACAGCTTAGGTAACCTCTGTGTCATCCTTAGGGTCAGACCACTCCTGACTCCCACAGGCTATTACGTTTGTCTTTGTGATTCTGAGTCAACAGTACCCATCTTTACGGAAGAGGCCGTCTGCACTTTGTAAAGAGTTTCAATGTAAACATGGCTTAAACTTTGTTGTACACATGGGATTGAGTTAAATACCATCAGAAAACTTTTTCCCAGAATTGTACTGTGCTTAAATATGCCTAAAATAAACTACCCGTGTTCAGACTCTAGAAGTTTGACCCAACATTAACTGATTAAGTCATGTTGAACCAGATTTCTTTCTTGCTTCTCACAGATTGTTACTCTGCCAGCCTTGATGTTTGCAGAGACCACCACAGACCAAACTAAGGGAGAGGCAGCCCAAAGGGTTAGTTTCAGAAAGGGGGAGGATGATTCCACTGAGAGATATTTGGGTCTAGATAGTTACTGGTTCCTGAAACAAGGTCTTAGCTCTAGAAAACATAGAGAACTGCTTTTCACTACTACTCAAACCCAAACCCTTGTTCATCTTCTAAATTTGCTGGTGGTAATTTATTTTACTGAGTATCATTTGGTAGAAAATGAAAGAAGAAATCCTTCAGAAGGCTTTCTATCACAACCCACCTCTTCTGCCAACATTTCCAACTACCCTAATTGATTTCAATTACTCTAATCCATAACTGGTTCCTAGGGAGACCCTGAGACACTATTTACAGCCTTTCCTTTGCCATAAGTAAGCCCATGTACACACAAGCGTGGCCCAGTACTGTCTCAATAATAAATACTCAAACTACCAGGCAAATGCATTATTCACCCACAAGCTCTTCTTGCTGATGCAGGAAAAGCAGATCCACAGGAAGTCATCCCATCATAGCCAGGAGGTTCATGATGGCTCATGCAAAATTGCATCCCCCTTTCTCCTCCCTCCAATATACAAATTTTTAAAAAATTTTCTCAATAACTCCACAGAGTATAATCTTCTGTGGGAGATTCCTGGTTCATTCTCTCTCCTTAGATGTAACCTATCTGCAGAAAGAATGCTTTTGCTCTGGTTGAGAATTAGGTTTCTACTATCAACTCTAAGTTGTCATATGAAAGTGAGGTCTTCTGACTTCATCATCTTGGGATGTTTCAGAGTAAGATAGGGCTGACTGTAGCCAATCAGAAGAAATTGAAGAAAACTAAGTGCTTTCTGGTGGTCATGGCTTTAGTCATGCAGCCTTAATAAAATATTCCCCTGGTCAATATGTAGAGCATGCTGTGTTCTCCCTTACTTGTACAATTAGGTCCTGTCTATTTGGCTAATGAGAGGCAAAGTGTGCCTTTAGATCTCCCATTATTTTCTTTCTCTCCCTGTCATTCCCTTCCCCTCATAAAAGTATCCATTCTCTGGATGTCACAGTCCCTCATCTACATTTTTAAAAATCCTTTGCAATGTCCAGAAGTTCTCTGTTTGGTAAGAGCATTTCCAAAAATGCAAAGCATCTACTTCATTCATTCGTTTGTTCACGAAACTTCATTGGGCATTGTTTTATGTCAGGGATGTGCATACCTGGGGACATGAAGATGGACAAGGAAATGTCTTCCCTTCCTTCATCCATAACCACTTACCTGATCATCGTAAAACCATGTTTCTTTAAGATCCCCTTAAAGATCTCTTGTGGGCTAATGAGGAGAAACAACAGAAACAAATTTTGGTTTTGGTTTTGTTTGTTTTTACATAAATACCATAATGGAGCTCAGTGGTTAAGAGCACTTGCTGCTCTTCCAGAGAATCCAGGTTTGATTCCCAGTGCCCACATCAGGTGGCTTGCAAACACTTGTAACTCTAGTTCCAGGGGATCTGAGACCCTCTTCTGGCCTCATTGGACACCCACACATATGGGACATACACTTACACAGACACAGACACATAAATAAATATTTTTTAAATCTTTATTTTAAAATGCCATAATACCACTGGGTGTGGTTATTGCCAGCACTCGGGAGGCAGAGCCAGGCAGATCTCTGAGTTTGAGGCCACCCTGGTCTACAGGACAGCCAGGACTACACAGAGAAACCCTGTCTCAATAATAATAATAATAATAATAATAATAATAATAATAAATAAATGAAATGCCATAACAAAACCTAATTATTTATAAGCTAATAAAACATATTTTACATCTCTTGTAAACCAGGCATGGTGGTGTAGGCCTGTAATCCCAACACTTAGCAAATGGAAGCAGAAGAATAGTGAGTTCAAGGCCAACCACCTTCATTCTGGCTCAGACTTCATCAGTCAACATTAGGAATATTGAAATCCTAGTACCCTGGAGGCTAAGGCAGAAGGATTATGAGTTCAAGACCTGCCTAGGCCACATAGGAAGACTGTCTCAAAGAAGCAAAGAATCATCTTGGCTTAGTCATTCTCTTCTCTCTGAGTCCTTACTGCTCCCAAACAGAACTAATCACCATCTCCTTTGGAGCACTCCTGTGTGCTCTGCAGAACTTACCATGTCCTGTTTTCCAACTGCTAATTTCCACACCATTGACTTTGAGTTTGGTCATGTAACTTGGCCCGTGACTAACATTTGAACAATTGACCATCTTGGTAATGAATGTGCCCTTTAACTCACAAAATCTACATTAATTCTTGATAGCTAATGCTAAAATTGTATTGCAGCATACCAGTTGGTGTCAGAGTAGTACCAAGTTACTTAAAATGAAGAGACGGTGTACAAGTAACCTCATCTTGGAACGGCTAGGAGGGCAAACATGGAAGAATGAATAGAAAGAGAAGAGCATCAATAGGAAAGAAAGGATAACAGAGGAGTTTCTGGTGGGGACATGAAACAGCAGACCAAATCTCTACCACTTAAGAAGTAAGAAAGAGGTCACAAGGGAATCTTTGGACCTAGTATATTGTCCCAGAATTATACAACAAGAAATCCAATCTCAGCTCCCATCCAAACACTGTTTTCCATCATCCTTAACAACTCATTAAGGAAATCTGACTGGAAACTCACAATATCCAGAACATTTAATAGAATGCCCTGTTGTTCAAATGCTCAAGATACTGACAAAGGGGGAAACTCTTCAACTATTCATTACATTAGTGAAAGCCAATGTCTTCCCGAATGCTTCTGACGTTTCTGTGACTGTCTTACATAGTGCAAGAATGCAAATGTTCATTATAGTATGGATTAAGAATCCCATGTGTTTCAATAATCTACATATCACAAGAATAAATTGTGCAAAGTCTAGCTTTAGTGGGAACTTAAAGTATCATTCATGTCGGCAGAAATTAGCAATTATATTAAAGTACCATATCATAAAAGAAGTGTCTTATGATGGGTTTTTACCCAGCACCTCATGCGTGCTAAGCAAGCACTGTGGAACTATGATGATTTTTATATGCCAGATGTTATCCTTCAAATCCCACTGTGGTTTGGTGCAGATCCAGGTAAGAGAACTAAAAGAAATATTTAGGGGCTAGAAAGATGGTTGTATAAAGTACTTGTGGCACAAGCATACATTTGGAACCCTAGCATCTGAATTTTTGTAAGCTAAGCATAGCAACCCACACCTAATATCCTAACACTGGAAAGAGGAGGGAAGGAGAGTCCAGGGCTTATTGACCAGCCAGCCCAAATCAGCAATCCTCAGGTTCAGTGAGAGACCCAGCCTCAAATAATGATTAGTAATAATACTAATACTAATACTAATACTAATACTACTACTAATAATAATAATAATAACGTGAAGAGCAATAGAGCAAGACACCTGATGTCAACCTCTGGACTCTACACATGCAAACACACACACAAACCCATGCACACCATACACATGGGAGAATAGGGGGCATTGGTATTGAGAAAATGCTTAATGCATAAAGTGTGTCACAAAAGATCCCCAGCACCCATATACAAAGTCAGAGTTGGTGTCCCTGGAATCTCAGCACCAGGAGGCAGAGACCAGAAGATGTTAGGAACTCACTGGCTAAACAGTCTAACCCATCAGTGAGCTCCAGGTTCAGAGAGAGACTGTGTCTCAAAAAAATAAGGTGGAGAGTTATAGAGAAAAATACTTGACATTGACCTCTGACCTCTACAGGTACACGCACAGGCACACACACACACACACACACACACACACACACACACACACACACACTTTTAATGAACTACTTTAGAAAATTAAATGTTTAAACCAGATGTGGTAGCTTAAGCATGTAAACTGTACTCTTCAGAGGCTGAGGCAGGAGTATTGCTGGAGTTTGAAGCCACGCTGAACTCAATAGAAAAGAAGAGGAGGAGGAAAAATGAGAAAGAAGAGAAGGCAGAGGAGGAGAAGGAAGAATAATGCTTAGTAAATTGAACCTTGACTGTCAGAAAGATGAAATGCTCCCCCCATTCTCAATTGTTCAGTATTACTGAGTATTTTTCTGGTAGTGTTGGCAAATATAGAATGGTTTGTGTTTAAAACATAAAATTAGGTCAGGTGATGGTGGCCCACACCTTTAATCCCAGCACTTGGGAAGCAGAGGCAGACGGATCTCTGAATCGCCTGGTCTAAAAAGCGAGTTCCAGGACAGGCTCCAAAGCTACACAGAGAAACTCTGTCACAAACAAAACAAAAACATAAAACTAGAAACCGTCTTAAGATTTTTTGGCTAGCGCAGAGCTTTTCAACCTTGGCACCGCGACATCTTGGGCCAGATAGTTTTTTTTGGGGGGGGGGGGGGGGACTATGTTGTGCATTGCAGATGCTTAGCAGCATCCCTGTCCTTCACCCACTAGATGTCAGTAGTGCCGCCCACTCTCCCCCAGCTGTAGCAACTGAAATGGCTCCAGACATCCATAATAGGGATCTGTACCTAAAAGGTTTAACTACAAAATGGTGACTCAAGAAAAGGCAGTTTTGTCTGCCAGAGAACATGTGCTGCCCCGCTCCACCCACCCCCTACCCCCACCCCACCCACACACACAGAGCAAAATCAAAATCTGCCTCAAATGCTAAGAATGTCAAGGCTGGCAAACTCGCTGTATAGGAACAAGACTCTGGTAAATGTGGGAGAGATAAGATGATGTTGTTATTACTGGATTATATCCACAGTTAACCTTTGAAAGTATTTTATTGATTTAATTGGTTATGCTGCTGGTATCAATTCATACTCCACAATCTACCTCCCTTGTAATGTTTCAGGGATGTAGCATTTGAGGAAAGCTAAGATAGTGTATTTCATTCCCCCCCCCCCATGTAATTCATACTTAGAGGCAGTTATGATGTATGATCCAAGACAATCAAAACCAAAGTCAGGATTTTTTGTTAGGAAACCAGCCAATATCCTTTTTCCAACTAGAAATGAAGAAGAGAAAACCCTGCCTATTGCCAGAAGTCGTAGTGAGGTTGCAAGGGAATGTGTCTTTTGTTTGAACAATTCTGAACAAAGCCAAATGAAAATACAGGGTCCTTGGTGATGTCTTTAGGCTACCAGATCAAGCCTCTCCAAAAGCTATTGCTAAAGTTTTTACTTTCTGTAGTTATAAATTCCCTTTATTGTTTAAGCTACTGTGAGTTATATTTTTCTGATTTTGATACTAGAAGATTGACATAAGAATCTGCTAATGTTCTTTTAACTTTGGCACAGTGGTTGTGCCCTAATCTATTGCGATCTCAGGCAGTAATTGAAACTTCACAATTACCAGCCTGCTTCTCTAGCAGCAGCCTGGCCGCTCAGGCCACACAGCCTGGTGGGAATTCTGTTCCCACAGGCACCAGCTCTGTCGCTGCCACTAAAGGTAGCTTTCACTAAATCTCTATCATTCTAATTATAAATAAGACTCAAGATTCAAAGGCTGGGGTGAAAACCTATGAGCTCAGAGAGGCCGAGTAGGAAAAAAAATCTAACCTTCTCTCCTTGCTGGCCCCTTCTTCAAAAGCCCTGTACTTCCTTCCACTCTGCCAAAACAGAAAATTCTGCACCATTCCAAATCCCCTCCCAACTATTTTCTCTGTCTCTCTTTCGGGTGCCTCCTGATGCTCTATAATTACTTTCTGTCAACTAATTGCTAACTCAGCCTCCTGACCCATGGTTAACTTTAATCAATGCAAATGTAAACTCAAGGATCACAGTATGATCGAATATCCCCTAACATGCTAACGTGTTTCTAGCCACAGAACCTTTCTAAACCAATCAAATATGTGGGATTTTTCTCTCATCAACCATCAGCTCTCCATCTTCCTGGATACCCTACAATTCAACTCAAGTCTGATCCTACAGATTCCAAAATTTGAGGACTCAGTCCCTCAAGACTGCTCCCACTCGAAATGTTAATTGCAAGTCCTAACCCTCCTAAATCTGGGATTTCTGATCAACTAGCTAGAAATTTGGGAGATTCTCACCGTGCCCTTCCCCTGTTTGATAGCCTGCTACAGTTGCTCACAGAACTTCATTATATAACCAACTTACCACTTGGTTATAGAGGCTAGTGTGAGGTGTCCTGGTGAAAAGGTACATGTTCTGTTTTTGTTTTCTTTTGTTTTGTTTACTCTTTACTCTTTGGTCTTTTGGAGGCCTGCCACTCAGTTCCCAAATAATCACATGGATAATTATTCTTTCTTATGTATGCCCAACCTTACCTTGGCTTGTTTCTAGCCAGTTTTTCTTAACTTCAATTATGCAGTCTACTTTTTACCCCGGGGCTTTTATCTTTCTCTATTCTATACACTTTTCTTTACTTCTTGCTCCGGGGCTTACTGTGTAGCTGGGTGGCTGGCCCTGGGAGTCTCCCTCTCCTCCTTTTCTTGCTCCTCTATCTTCTCTTTTCTTCCTTTTTATTCTCTCTGCCTGGCAGCCCTGCCTATCCTTTCTCCTGCCTTGCTATTGGCCGTTCAGCTCTTTATTAGACCAATCAGGTATTTTAGACAGGCAAAGTAACACAGCTTCACAGTTTAACATATGCAACATAAAAGAATGCAACACATCTTTACATCATTAAACAAGTGTTCCACAGCATAAACAAATGTAACACATCTTCAAACTAATCTTCCACAATAGGCACACAGAGTGACATCCAGGAGCTTATGCCTCAATATATTAGGATGTTCTACCCTCCCAGCACACAGATGCATTCACCAACCTCTCTGAATCTGGGCATTTAGGGACTCATCAGAGAGACAACCTATTCTCCAGGTCATCTCTCCACCCCCAGAAGTTGAGGGAGTGGACCTAGAAGTTCTAAGCCTCTGCTACTCAAAGTTCGACTGTTTTGCAATCAGCTCTCATCTTGAAGTGCTGAGAGTACTCTCAGTAGAAGGGGGGGGCTCCTACCATTCAAGGGATGGAAGAGCTCTATGTGAGCAACAAGAATCTTCTATCACCCTCATCGCTCAGGGTATTACAGGGGATTTAGAGCCCGCATTCGGCAATGATGCCAAAGGCCAAACGTTAGAACAAAAAATGTTGCAGCATCTTATCACTCAGGAAATCATACAGGTTCTGGGAGCCCTTTGTCAGGAACTTGGAACAAAGGTTAAACATACAGTTCCTTGTGAGTGGAGGACAGAGGAACTTCCTCAGTCTGTCAAAGCCTACAACGCACCGAACTATCTTCACCCAGAAGCCCAAAGGGCAGCCATCTTGCTTTGCTTGTCTATGTATGCCACAGTGTCTGGTATGTAACAAGTGCTCATTCAATGCTTGAAGAATGACCCGGTAGACTGACGTGATGGTCCTGACCCCATTAATAGAGCACTTTAACAGGACACACACTAGACATGGCTATCTCGTTGTTAAGTGTAAACTCCACTGTTCCTAGTTTCTCCTTTCCCCGCTGGAAAGGCACAAATAGTACATCCCTTCTGCAGCAGGTACCTGGAGGGAAAGGGAGGTTTCTCAAAGCCAGGGGCTCTTGGCAGCTTTCTGGAGCTATATTTGGCCCCAGTGGGAGCCCAACAAGACCATAAAGTTCTTTAACACACGATAGCTGCAGTGTGCAAGCTACAGGAGAGATGAGACCAAGCGCTATACCCTCTCTATTGTTTAAAACAGCTAAACAAAAGCATTGCGTTCCCCAGTGGAGGGGTGCTGCCCCGAGAACACCATCAATACAGGGAAGGTAGGCAGCAAAGAAGGAAGTCCGTATATTCAACACCAGCCCTCCCTGGAAAACATACTGAGTTGGCTCCTAGGATCACTCTCGTAACTTGTGTCGATGGAACCATAAGGAAGAAAAGTGTCATTTACAAACAACTGTTTCCATTCTTTAGGGTTTACTACTGCATCGGGCATTGCATTGATGCCTCAGTGTGTGTTGTTTAATTCCTCATAACCAGTCGGGGAGATTCCATTATTATTATCCCCATTTTACGTATGAGTAAACGGAAGCATGGTGAGGTCAAGCAGCTTGCTTAGTGTTACCTAAGGAAAGGGCCAGGATTTAAGCCCTGACAGTCCAACTCCAGAATCTGTGTCCTCAACCACTCCTCCGCATTGTCTCCCATTCATAAAAATACCAAGGAATCTGCAGCCCTGGCTCCTTCGGAGACAACAAACAGGACAACCAGGAACTGACGCGAACTTCAAAAGAAGGGCAGAAACGTGGCTGATGAGATCAAGATGGGCTCAAGGGTCAGCTGATGCTGGGAATCACTGGTAACATGGTGGGGGAAGTAGGATCAGGGTGAAGTGCAGCGTGCTGTGTTGAGATGCTGCCATATATGTGGAGAGAAAGCAGAGTCTGGGCAGAAAACTATGCAAGCCACTTTCTTCTGAGGAGAGCAAGGTCACTAAGCTGCTTCAGAAAACAGGCATTCATGGTCCAAGATGACTACTGTAGCTCCAACCATCACATCTACACTTCAGCCAGGAGTGGAACACAGTTTTACTACAGCCTTGGCTCTAATTGCATCATTCCATGTTACCCAGTGCTGAGTGCAAGATTTGGTTCAGTGTTAAAAAGACACTAAAGAACTAGGAAAAATGGGGAATGTCGCACAAGCCTTACTTCTGGCACTCAGAAGGTAGAGAGACATGGAGGATCAGAAGTTCAAGGTCATAGCTCCTAACCTTTGCTACCTAAAGAATACGAGGCCATCCTGGGCTACCTGAGACCCTATCAAACAAACCAGAAGGGCTGGCTACATGGCTCAGTGGGTAAAGGGTCTTGCCACCAAACCTAACCACCTAATGCCAACCTTTGAGAGCCACGTGATAGAAGAAAACAGACTCCCAAAAGTTGTCCTCTGACCTCCATACATATGTGTACTGTGGCATGTACATGCCCTTCCCGTCAAAAAAGTTAATAAATATAACTTTTAAAAATAAACAAAAAGAAAATGGGCAAATGACTCCAGCAGTTCTCATGGCCCTCTGTGTCCCTGTCCCCTTCCTAACTAGAAGCATGATAATAACGTCTTCCCTGATGGCCAATTCTTAGCTGACATAAAAAGTTTTCTTTTATTTAGCTGTGAAAACAGTATACTAATAAAGTGTTTTCTTTCCTTTTGCATTTTCTTTCTTGTTCTGGAGATTGAATTCAGTGTCCCAGTCATGGGAGGCAAGTGTTGTATCATTGAGCTGCAACTTTCCATTTTTTCTTAAATTTTGAGGCAAGGTTTCTGTGCTGGTTACTTTTGTTTGTTTATTTGTTTGGGTTTGGGTATTTTTTTTGGTTTGGTTTTTATCAACTTAACATAAACCAGAGTCATCTGGGAAGAGGGAGCCTCAATTGAGGAAATGCCTCCCTCAGATTGGCCTATAGACAAGTCTATAGGGTATTTTCTTCTTTTTTTTTAAGATTTATTTATTTATTTATGTATACAGTGTTCTGCCTGCATGTATGTCTGCAGGCCAGAAAAGGGCACCAGATCTCATTACAGATGGTTGTGAGCCACCACGTGGTTGCTGGGAATTGAACTCAGGACCTCTGGAAGAGCAGCCAGTGGGCCATCTCTCCAACCCCCAGGGCATTTTCTGGATTGATGATTGATGTGGAAGGGCACATCCCACTTGGGTGGTGCCACCCCTGGGCAGGTGGTCCTGGGGAAAGAAGGCTGAGCCAGCCATGGAGAGCAAGCCAGTAAGCAGCACCCCTCCATGGCTTCTCTTTCAGCCTCCGCCTCGAGGTTCCTACCCTGACTTCCTTGGATGATGAACTTAAAATGAGCCCTTTCCTCCTCGGGTTGCTTATCAGAGCGCTACGGTGTTTATTACAGCAATAGAAACCTAACTAAGACAGTCTCAAAGCTTTTTGATATGCTCCCTCCCTGGGTAGTCCTTGAGACCCTTAATGTCAGTCACTGTTCTGCTGAGGTCTTCACTATTATTACCCTGTGAGCAGTTGCAATTGTTTTTCTGCATAAGGTGACCTTCAGCTGTAAGAAAAAAAAACTCTTAAGTTTACACTATGTTAAGATGACAAAGTTCTCTTTCTGGAACGGTCGATATTCAGTCTTAAAGAGAATGGTGGTGTAACACAATAAGAACTATGATTTGGGGGCTAGAGAGAAGGTTCAGTGGTTAAGAGTATTTGTTGCTCTTGCAGAGGACCCTGGTTCGTTTCTAGAACCCACATAGTAGCTCACAACCATTTTCCAACTCAGTTCAAGGTGATCTGAAAGGACCAAGCAGATGTCATAACAGGCTGCTCAGTCTTCTCTCAGAGATCAGGCCTCAATTTCAGTTTCCTGAGACTTGAGCAAGCAGTTTCTGGGAGGGCCATGAACAAAAGACAATATCACTGATATCCCTGTCAGCAGGGACAGGGAGATAGGACACACCAAGCCTGGGCCACTGAGCCAGCCCCCACAGTCAGTATGTGCTAGGCCAGCCAGCCTCCACAGCAGCTCAAGGACAAAGCCTGGGACTTGTCCAGGCTTGCCCCCAAAATGGATAACTGTAATCCCCAACTAACCCTAGCCAATTAAAAGTTACTAACATGATTGCCACCCACATAAACCAATCCTGTGTCTGTTTCTTTGTAGTCTGTAGACCCCAAGACCCTTTTCCTTTAAAAACCCTGCCCCCTTGCTACTCAGGGTCTCTCCTGCTCTGCTGCCGCATCAGATGGACAGAGAGTCCTGAGTTAACACACCACAGTAAAAAGACTCGGCTTTTGTATCGCATTTGGTCTCTTGGTGGTCTTTGGGGGACTCCAGATACAACAACCCCATATCTCTTCTGGCCTTCAAGGACACCAGGCAGTCATATGATGCACAGGCATACATGCAGACAAAACAGCCATACACAAAAAATAAAAATAATCTTTTTTAAAAGAAGAAGAAGAACTATGTATTTAGACTTTGTTCCCAGCTCCTGACAAAGAGCTCACAGAGCCCTTGTAATTTCCTGAGTGATAAAGGTTGTGGGAGCATTTTTTGTTCGTGTTCTAAGTTGTCCAGGCTGGCTTGGAATGCAATCTGCTGATCCTCCTGCCCCAGCCTCCAAAGTAGCTAGAATTACAGGCCTGTACCACCAGGCTTAGCAAATATGGTTCCTATTATATTCTTTGTGTGCATTATTTCTATTCATTCACTCATTTTTCATTCAAAATTCCTTAAATTTATAGTGTTTTTTAAGTGGTCCTTTTATACTGTAAAAGATACTCAATAAATATGAGTATCTACTTATAGGACGGAGTTTGGAGTTATAACTTATACATGCCTATAAGACAATCTAAGATCAGTTCTTGCATTTTGTCCTTTGAAATACTCACTTCATAAGATGGTGAAAAACACGTCTCAGTCAAGATCAATGTTCCTCAGCCTTGGAGTACTGTGTGGAAACCACCCAGGGAACTTCAAAAGCTGCTGACAGCCAAGCCACTTCCAGACATTCTGATTTGATTTCCTGGCCGTGAGATTTTTATTTATCAATTATTATTATCACTATCCTCCTCGTCATTATTGTAAGCCACATAAGGCCGTTGTTTTGCTGTTGTGTTGTTGTTGTTTTGTTGTTGTTGTTTTGCACAAGTGTGTACTTTACTTTGAGCATCCTCCCCTTACACCTTGCTACCCTCTCCTTCCCACCCCATCGTTAGTCCCCTTTGTTCCCTAGGCAGTTTCAGTTCTACCGTCATAAGATGTCTGAAGCTCCCACTATGACTCTAATGGAGCCAGAGCTGAGGACCACTGGGCTTGATGCAGTGCGAAGTCCGATCCAAGCCATTAGCATCTTATTTCCTCCCCAGGCAAGCCTTGCTGCTTTGAGTCACTGAGTTTATTTTGATTTGGGAACTTTGAAAGTTTCTGAATCATACATTTTCACTAATTATGGATGGAACTGAATTTCATGATATCATAAAATAAAATAAAAAAAATTCGAGACAGAGTCTCACTGTGTAGCCCTGGCTGTCCTTGAACCGATGAGTAGACCAGGCTGGCCATGAACTTCTAGAGATCCTCCTGTCTCTGCCTCCCAATAGCTGGGATTAAAGGTGGGCACCACCATGCCAGGGTCTAAAAAATAAAATTAAACAAGCATATAGAACTAAGAAATGTTTTCAATTATGGAAGATCTAACACGGAAAGAGAAGGTTCATATTAAAGCAAATAAACAGACCACGAGGCAGAAGAATGTTCAATTAATACTTCTCAGACACCTCAGAAAGAGGGGTAAGCTTCAGAGCTCTGTCTATGGCCATACCCCCCTGAATGTGCCGGCTCTCATCTGATCATGGAAGCTAAGCAGGATTGGCCTTGGTTAGCACTTGGATGGGAGACAGAAGATTCAATACAAATGCAGTGCCAAAAATGTCCTCGTTTTGATCGAATTTGTTCCTGAATATCAGAAATGAGAATTGCTCATTTGCTTGACAATCTACAATACTTCCTCCACCAACTCTTTCAGTATCAAATGTTAGAGTCTTCTTACGTGCACCACAAACCTCAAGCTCCCCAAAGAAGTTCTATTTGTCATCTTAACAGTAGTTAGGCTCACTCAGTGTAGAAAACTAACTGCAACTGGTCACAGAGTGATAGCAGGCCCAGGCGTCCCCAACCTAGAGGGAACATGTGGACATACTGAAATCTGGCCTACTTCAGGATTCTTGGGTTCACCTTGACCTGTCCTTCCTCACTGCAACTAGGAACAAGTCCTCCTGTCACCGATTGCCTTATACTAAGACCATCTACTTCTGCCTTGCACAGTAAGTCAGACTTTTCCAAACACTTAGAAAGGCTCTAGACTATTAATTTAATCAATAGGAACATCAACTAGGGGGACTGGCAAAAGCCTATATCATTTCAGCACTCTAGACGCAGCGGCAGGAGGCTTGTATATTTGCAGTCAGCCAGAACTACATAGTGAGACTATCCTATCTCAAAATAAAAATGTAAAAAATATATACAGGGGCTAAAGAGATGGTTTGATGCTTCAGAGCACTTGCTGCAGAAAACCAGAGTGCAGCTGCCTGCAGAGCTAGAAGAGGCTCTCATATCCCCTGGAGCTGCAGTGACAGCTGGCTGGGCAGCTCACAATGCACTTGCACAAACCCACACAGAAACACACACTCATACACGTCATTTTTCTTCATTTTTTTGTTAAGAAATTTTCTAGGGCTGGAGAGATGGCTCACTGGTTAAGAGCACTGGCTGTTCCTCCAGAGGACCTGGGTTCAATTCCCAGCACCCACATGGCAGTTCACAACTGTCTGTAACTCCACATAAACATACATGCAGGCAAAATACCAATCAACACTCATAAAATAAAAATAAATAAATTATTTTTAAAAAAGAAATTTTCTATTCACTTTACATACCAACTACAGATCCCCCTCTTCCCTCTTCCCACCCCCAGCCTTCCCCCCTAATCCACTCCCCATCCCCACATTTTCCAAATCAAGGTCTCCCATGGGGAGTCAGCAGAGCCTGGCACACTCAGCTGAGGCAGGTCCAAGCCCTTGTCCCCTGCACCAAGGCTGAGCAAGGATACATGTAATTTTAAAAAATAAAAATGAAAAAAAAAAAAAACAGGAACACCAGATCAGAAGAAAGGATATTTGAAATTTTCTCACTTAAGCAAAATACAGGAAATGATTACTAATTAAAGGATTTCCAAATGTCCATCATGATTACAAAGAGCTATTAGTTAAATTTCTCCCCTTTTTTTGCAATTATCTGCCTTTGCAAGTGCCCTCTCAGAGGCTATTTTCTATTCTGTGTAACAGTTGGTAATTAAAAGTTATAGACTTTTCCCACAGCTAGATTGAGCACCACCATAACATGATCTAAATAGAACAAATTATGTGTTTCTGAAATACAAGAAGCATTAAACGTATTCATATTAACTTGAACTATTAATAATTTCAGTCTAACAGTTGAAAAACTGAAAACAGTGCAAAGAAATCTGTATTAACATTGCTCCACATTCACTTATTCAGTACTCCTCCCCTTTTGCAAATCCCACAGACCACAGTCCTTGAGGCCTGAACATTTCAGCCTGTTTCCTAAGAACAGAGATAGCCTCACATAATCACCACAGTCAGTGATGGGATGCAGACACTGGGCCATTGTTCCATGCTGGGTCTTTCTGCTTAAATAAAAAGGGCTTCTTTAGCATTTTGTAACTAAATCTTCTCTAGGATGAAGTTATATGGAAACAGTTTGGTTCCCTCAAGGCTTGTTTTTCAGCTTTGTGAGGCTAGCTCAGATAAGAACGGCCTTCAGTCACTATTGAGGGAACACTCTTCTACATAGTCTACCAAATGCTTGACTATTACAACGCTTGTCCATTCTGGCTCTGGGGAAGAGGAACTCTTTCCAGGCCTATGTGATACCCAAGAACTTCCCTGGCTTCGTGACACACACAGATCAGCATGGGGCTGCAGATGTCTGGACCACCTCTGCAGATCTCCAGACTTAAATCTTGATGTAGTATTGCCTTCTCCAGTCTCCTCCCTGCAAGTTTTAGCCACACTGATCTTTCCAAATCCTTTTTTAAATTGTCTTCTTAAAATGATCATACAAATATATTAATATAAAAACTGAAACTGCTGGAGGGAAACATACAGAAACCACTTCAAGAACTCTCCCAGAAGGACCCCAATAGCACAGGAAATAACTTCAAGAGTTGACAAATGGGATTATCCACAATTAAAGGGCCTCTGCACAGCAAAGGAAATTATTGTCAGACTGAAGAGACAGCCTACAAAATGGTCATAAATCTTGGCCAGCTATACTGCAGACAGGCAGCTAACATTTAAATACATAAAGATCTAGTCAAGCACAGTGGCACAGGTCTTTAAATCCCAGCGCTCAGGAGGACCTCTGTGAGTTGAGGTCAGTCTGGTCTACATAGAGAGTTCCAGGACAGTCAGGGCAACATAGTGGGACTCTGTCTCAAAAACAGGGAGTGGTTCAAAAGTGATCAATAAGACACTAGATGTCAATCTATGGCCTCCACATTCATGCACGTATACACACATGCATACATGTGCCCCCCCAACACACATACACATACACACAAGACTGGTAGAAGGATACAACCAATTGTGGGTGTCAAAGGTTTATCAGAGGTTTGTTTGATCTGGCTGCTTTCTGGGACAGATCACAGTAGATATAAGATGAGCATAGAATATTTTGATGTGGTGGGAGGAGGGAGGCGATGGGATCTGTGGGTGGTATGTAGAGTGAGTAGAAAATTTCTTAATAAAGAAAAATGAAAAAAAGAATGAAAAAAGAGTATTTTGATGTGCGAGGAAGGAAGGAAGTGATTGGGGAAAAGATGGTCACATGCTTCAAGGACAGAGGAGGCAAATCATAGCACCAAAACAAACTAATGAAGCTCAGTAATAAGTTATAAACCCACAGAAATATAGGAGCATATGTCCACTCTGATGAGCCAGACAAGTAGATAAATGGGGGAAGGAAGAGCACTTGCTTTTAGCTTAATGCCTAGGGCTAACAAGTAGTTAAGGTGGAAGGTCAGAAAGGAGGAACTTGGAAAATGATCATTCTACAACCATCATAGCCAAGAGCAATCAAGCAGACAAGAATTGTCAGTAGATACTAACTCTAGGGGAGATTTTAATAAGCATCAGGGCATTGCCATGATCGTTAACTGTTTATCCTTGGGTTCTTGGTTAGTTGTATTGGGAAAAGAATAATATTGGTGTCTCACAAAAGAACACATGAACAAAGCTACCACCTTATTTTTTTGAGAGTCTCTCATTGAACCCAGACCTCACTCATTAGCTAGACTGCAAGTCCCAGGGACCCTCCTGTCTCTGTCACCACGACTCTGAGATTACAGATACACATGCATCCAGCGGTGTGGGTGTTAGGGATTCAATGAAACTCAGGTCGTCTTGCTCACATGACAAGCTCACATGACTAAGCCATCTTCTCAGCTCCTAATAATCTTGATGATTTTTTATTCCACAGTATCAGTCACGGAGTACAATAAATTATGGTGGCTCTGTAATTTCACCCAATCCCATTTGTCAACTCCTGAAGAGATTTCCTGTACTATTGGGGTCATTTTCAGAAAGATTTTGCCTATGCTTATATCTTGAACTGTTTTCCCTATATTTTCATCTGGCAGTTCCAATGTTTACGGTTTTATACTAGGATCTTTTATCCATTTTGAATTCCTTTTTTGTGCAGAGTAAGAGATACATGTCTAACTTTATTCTTCTATACATGGGCATCCAGTCTTCCCATCACTGTTAGACAAAAAGGAAACATTCTTTCCCAATTAATGATTTTTTTCAAAGACTAGGATTATACATGACATGAAATTGTCAAACAATAAATAAAATATTTTAAAGCAGTTGTAAAGATCAACAAAAAGTATGTATGAAAATTCCACAGCGACACCCATTACTTTTCGTACTAACTCAAAAATAATACTTTATGAAGACACTTCCTGTAACCGTTCCTAAAAACCACTGAAGCTGGG
The DNA here is from genome assembly GCF_949786415.1 of Peromyscus eremicus. Taxonomy (NCBI): domain Eukaryota; kingdom Metazoa; phylum Chordata; class Mammalia; order Rodentia; family Cricetidae; genus Peromyscus; species Peromyscus eremicus. Next base: position 48,938,512 of record NC_081439.1, read on the forward strand.
CTGAGGAGAGGGCTCAGTGGGTAAGAGCACTGGCTGTACAAGGACGAGGATAGGAGCTCAGATTATCGACGCCCTCATGACCATCAGGTGTGACCCTGTGCACCTGCAACCCTGCTGCTGACACTTAGGATGGGGGTGAGGCAGGAGGACCTCTGGAGTTTGCTGGCCGCCAGCCTAGTCAAAGAACAGGGAGCTCCAGGTTTAGCAAAAGTCACTGTCTCAAGAGAAGAAGGCCAAGCTCAACAGACAAGGGTACCAGATATCAGGCTTCTGCAGCAAGTGACTTTACCCAGTGAGCCATCTCACTAGCCCCTTTGATCTTGTTTGACATGGGATCTCACATACCCCAGGATAGCCCTGAACTTGCTACATAACCAAAGCTGGCCTTGAATTCCTAATCCTCCTGTCCCTGTCTCCAAAATTCTGATATTACAGGCTTCTGCCAGCATGCTAGTTTAAAAAAAAAAAGAAAGAAAGAAAGAAAGAAAGAAAGAAAGAAAGGAAAAAAGAGAGAGGGGAGGGGGAAGGAAGGGAGGAAGGAAGGAAGGAAGGAAGGAAGGAAGAAGGAAGGAAGGAAGAAGGAAGGAAGGAAAGAAGGAAGGAAGGGAGGGAGGAAGGAAGGAAGGGAGGAAGGAAGGAAGGAAGGGAGGAAGGAAGGAAAGATGAAAGAGAGGTTGTCTCGTTAGTGCTGGGCACATCTGTCAAATGACTGGCTGCTTTAGTTTCGTTCGTCGCATAGATATTAAATAATAAAGATCCTCTTGGTTTCTAACCTGGCGAGCTGCCTAGGCACTTCCAATATCACTACTGTGGAAGAAAACCCAAGTTTTGTGCCACAGAAGGCTCCTGACTTCACCAGAGCCACCCTTGGTGATGTTTCCACCTCAGTGCCCACCCACCCCTATGGCTGTTAACCAACTCAAGGTCCTATGTTGATAGTAATTGTTTTTAAAATGGGAGGCCTCTCTCCTTAGCTAGGTGGGATGAGTTTCATTGTTCCCTCTGTGCAGCTGTGGACGTGAGACTCACAATGACTCTCTCACAGTTGTGCAGCAAGCAGATGAAGGAGCAGGATTTCAGGCCTGAGGTTTAGGGATTCCTTCCAAGGCTTTTCAACACCATCCCTGAGCAAAGCTGCCTTAGAGGGTGGAGTTTAAAAGCATGCCTATGTGAGTCACGGGCTCAGTCAGGGGTTTTGAGACAAGGGAGCTGCACTTCAGCTGGGTCACCTACGTCTTTGGTGCTTTCACTCTCCCCCCTAAAAATTCCACACCTGGGCTAGACAGCACAATGACTGTGAGCTAGGCTGCATGTCACTGTTAGAACGCAAAATGACAAAATAAAAGGTGTGTCCACGGTTTCTCTGGGAGAGCCTCATTTAAAACACTAATCAAACAAAATAAGAAATACAGGATTGCAATTCAGGCCTACATTTTGATAAAACAGGGTTGACATCGTTTTTTTTATTGTTGTCTGTCCCTCAGAAGAAAAATAATTTAAAGGAAATATCAATTTTCCTTTGTACTGCCATTAAAGAACTCATATTTCCTCTAACTTATGACATATCAACAATCATTTTATTTCAGAATTAGAAAATTGTGCAGATCATATTAATCAGTGGACTACTTTAAAATTACAGATCCCAAGTGCCTCCACTGACCTACCCAATGATAATGTTCAGGTGCGGAACCTAGGAATGTTCATTTGAATAAGCCATCGGATGATTCTTATGCCCAGCCAAGTTTGCAATTAGCTGGTGCAGAGGAAAAGAAGAATTATGTATGAGACAGCTTTACAACAAAATCCCTGATCCAGGGTACTTAGGAAGTAAAGAGAGTTTTATTTTGGCTCACGGTTCTGGAGATTCGGGTCTAAGAATGGGCAGCTCCAGCGACGACAGTGACAGAAGCACAGATCCAGAGAAAGGGTGGTCCTACCGTGATCCAGGATGCAAAGGGCCTGATAGATTGTAGACTCATTTTTGCCTTCAAAGGCATGCCCTCAATAACCTAAAGCTCTTCCATTTGGTTCTACAGGGATGCTTAAAGATTCACAGGGACTGCGCAATAAATAGCACCCTGGGGACCCAACTTTCACATATGGACCCTTGAGGGGTACTCATCCAAACTGTAGGAGTTTACGTTTTCCTTTGAAAATTACTGAGAGCTGGCAGCAGGCCGGCCCGGAGGGGGCGGGTCCATGCGGGCCTCAGAACCTCCTCCCTCCAGGCCAGAGGGAGAGGGAGGTCACAGCCTGAAGGTGTATCAGCTACAGCCACTCCCTCCAGCATTGCGAGCTGCGAGCTCCGAGCTGCTAGTTGTGAGCACCAGCGCTGAGCACCAGCACCCAGAGCTACCATGGCCTACTGCGGGCAGGAAGGGAAGGATCAAATCGTATTTGTGACCAGAGACGACCACGAAAGTCCCAGCAATGAAAGCAACGAAGAGCTGGTGATTGACGACCCCAGTGATCCCGATGAGGAGTACGGGTTGATAATGCCAGATGGAGAAATTAACTGGAATTGCCCGTGCCTTGGGGCAACAGCCAGCAGCCCCTGTGAAGAATACTTCAAGTCTGCCTTCCCCTGCTTCCACTACAGCACCGAGGAACTCGAGGAATCCGACTGCATAGACGAGTTCCAGGCCATGCAGGAGTGCATGCAGAAATACCCAGATGTCTATGCCCAAGAAGGGGAGGATGAGGACGACTTCTACGAAGAGGACGAGGAGGACGATGAGGAGGACGAGGATGAGTACTATGTGGAGGAGGAAGAGGAGGAGGAGGATGACTACTATGTGGAGGGTGAGGAGGAGGAGGATGACTACGAAGGGGCTGAAGAGGAGGAGGAAGACTACTACGTGGAGGAGGAAGAGGAGGATGACTACGAAGGGGCTGAAGAGGAGGAGGAGGACTACTACGTGGAGGGGGAGGAGGAGGATGACTACTACGAAGGGGCTGAAGAGGAGGAGGATGACTACTATGATGAAGGCTACTATTACGAGGAGAGCGACTACTATGAAGACGATGACGACTACTATGAAGAGAGGGAAGAAGACAAGGAAGTCTACTACGAGGTTGACTACTACGAGGAGGATGAGGAAGAAGAGGACGAGGACGTTTACTACAATGTTGACGACTACGAGGAGAAGGAGGAAGAGGAGGAGGAAGAGGAGCCAGCAAAACCGGTGGAGGATGCAGTTGCCACCGAGGCCTCTGCTGCCAAAAAGCAGGAGCCAAGTGCCTGAAGGCCACAGGCCCCAGGCGCCGCCCATTTGCTTAGCCACCGGACTTTCTACACAATGGACGCTTTTCAGTAGCCCTCCACTAACGCTTCTTTCCCTCTGCTGTTCTATGCACTGTAATATAGCAAATAACTTCTTTTGATGATCAGGGGTCTTGGCGGCTTGCCATATACCCTGAAGAAAAGAGATGTGTATACGTGCCTGCCCCCTACATACGAAGCCTGGCCCCCTGCACTAGGCCACTGCTGAACTGTCTTCTTTCCTGTCCTGGATTTTGCTACCTTGAAATAATATGAAGTTTCTCAACAGTCAAAAGCCGTTATTCAAGAAAATCTCTTGTGAGTAAACTGATTTATGTTGACCTATTGTATCCCTTTTGGTAGATTTTAGACCTCTTTGGGAAATTAAGTAGAGGCCAAAATACCTTCCTTGAAGAATGCTGGTGGGAGGCCATTCCTACGGGAAGAGGCCCGCAATCAGATAGATCCTTGCTCGCTCTGGAGTGTGCGGGGACTGCTGTGCTTCATTTCTGATATGCTAGGTTTGGGTGTTTGCAGTGCATCCAGGCTCTTGGGTGTCTACAATTGGAAGGTGGAATTTGGATCCTTTAACTCCCAGTCCCTTGCTAAGTGAAAGGAGAGGCTGGTTTGGGGGTTTTGCTGCTTGTTGTTTTACTGTTTCGAAAGGCCTGGTTTGGGGCTCCTGTTCACTCAGTACAGTCAGCTGTAACATTCTTGAGAAGTGGGGACTAAACTGTTGCCAGAGAAGCAGCCAAAAGAGGATGTAATCTGAATGAAATACTCCATTAAGAAGAAATGATTTCTTTAAAAGAGAGAGAGAGAGAGAGAGAGAGAGAGAGAGAGAGAGAGAGAGAGAGAGAGAGAGAGAGAGTTCTAAGATTTGGGGGAGGGAATATGTGGGAGAAAGACAGACTATGTTGGGGTTGGAGAGGGGGGGGAGAGGGAGAGGGAGAGAGAGAGAGAGAGAGAGAGAGAGAGAGAGAGAGAGAGAGAGAGAGAGAGAGAAGAGAGAGAGGGGAGAGGAGAGGGAGAGGGGAGAGGGAGAGGGAGAGGGAGAGGGAGAGAGAGAGAGAGAGAGAGAGAGAGAGAGAGAGAGAGAGAGAGAGAATTGTAGGCTCGTGTATAGCACAGCATCCATGTGGAGGTCAGAGAGCATTCCTTGGGTGTTAGTCTCTGCTTTCCACCTTGCTTGAGACAGGGCGTCTGTTGTTTTTCTGTTGCATATGCCAGGCTAGCTGGCCCTCAAGCTTCTGGGAGTTCTTTCTCTGCCTCTCATCACCCTTTAGGAGTACAGGGGTCACAGGTGTTCCTGTTACCATGTCTTGCTTATCTATGGATTCTGGAGATTCGAACTCGGGTCCTCATGCTTGCATGGCAAGCATTTTTAGGCACTGCACCATCTCCCAGTCTTTTTTTTTTTTTGAAATGAAGTCTTGCTGTGTGGCCCAGGATAGCCTTGAACTCTTGATCTTCCGACCTCAGTTTTCCCAAGTGCTGGGATTACAAGTTTTGCTGCCACACCCTGCCATTAGATCTAGTTTTCGCACCTAAGAAAATCGTTTAGGCTGGTGAGATAGCTCAGCAATATACGCACTTGCCACATGATAACCTGAGTTCAATCCCTGGACCCACATTGGAAGGAGAGAACCTCTGAACTCTACACACAAACAGTGGCACATGAAGACCCAACACACACACACACACACACACACGCACGCACGCACGCACGCACGCACGCACGCACACGCACTGAATAAATAAATGTGCTCTTATCTGTAATATAGAGAAACTGGACTAGCTTGGTATAGAAGAGGCAAACAGAACTAGGAAAACAACTAAACTATTCAGGTTGTTTCTCTCACCCAAGCACTAAACCAGGGCTAACCCTGGTTAGCTTTCAAGATCAGACAAGACTGGACATGTTCATGGTATGGCTGATAGCTCAGGTAGATTTTCAATTGTGTTAGCACATCAGATAGACTCCCCTGGGAAGGTTTTGAAAGTGAACATTATCTAGTCACCAGCACAGGTTTATGAAGCAGAATTTCTGGAGACTACATGCTGCTATTTTTTTTAAACCTCCCCAGATGACTTCAGTGAATAGCCTCTGCTTCAGAGGCTGATGCCAAGCATCATCAAACAGAAGGATTTTGATTAGTCTTTCTGCAAGGAGGCAGTACCCATCTTATGTGACATACAGCTTCTATTTATGGAGGACCTACTGTTATGAGTTTAAGGCCCTTACTGACAGTAAATCATCTGCTGTGACTCAGGAGAAAATTCTGATGAATAAAAAAAATTCCAATCTCCCCCTCAGTGACAACACTGATGTCACCCTTCAGGATCACAAGGACCCATAAACACGAATGAGGTAAAAATACAAATAGGCAGGGATGGATATGCTCACTGAAGGGATCACCCCTCAAAAGCAGTTCTTTCTGAAATGAATTCCAGGACATTTTTCACCACCCCGGATGCTAAGGCTCTGAATTTCCAAAGGAAACTTGCCTGTTTACTGGGTCGCTGGGCAGACTGAACTGTAGCAACGGTGACCTGTGCGGATCCTGAATTGCCCTGTTTGGATGGGCTAACCTGTCACCTGACCTTTTCATTCTTTAATCATCCACAGGTCCTTGGAGTATCACACCATCAGAAAAACTACAGAAGGAAATGGCTGGAACATGGCATCTGATCTTCAGACTTGAGGAAGCAGCTTTAATGACCTGATTTCCTGTTCATTTGATGGTTTCCCAGGAGTTGCCATTTTGCCATAGACTGTGGACTGGCCGGCTGACTTATTTTGTTCCACCATCCCACATTCCACATGGCACACGGCCTTTTCCTGGGTGGCGGTTTTTCCTCCATTTAATGAGAAAGTAGTGAGGTAAGTGAAATGTGTCTTCCTGCCTCCACAGGGTCTGTTTTGTGTCTCTCAGTGGGGTTCTCTTTCTTCCTCTCCTCAGATACCCTGTGGTTTCTCACCTCCTGCCCTGTGCACTCATAAAACAAAGTAATTAAAACCCCAAGATCTCAAAAAAGACCTTCTGGAATCTGTTCACAGAGCCCCTAGTTGAAAACTTCTGACTCCACCTCTCATATATCAAGCCAGAGAAGAGGTGCTGTTGGAGCAAGGCCCCTGGAATCAGGCAAGAAGCTGTTGCCTAAGACCTGTATTCAGACTGGCCTGTGCGGATGCCCTTTGCATGTTTTTGGAATTTCAGCCTTTCCCCCTAGGGTGTTCACTTTGCTCTTAGACCTGTTAAAACAGGAAGAGCCCTGGAGGACTGTCCAACAGGTGAGGTCCCAAGGGCATCCTCAGGCTCTGTCTGCAAAACTGATTGTTTTGTTGATAGGGCACGTAGGCAGGACAACTGAGCTAAGAAAGTAGCATGAGCTGAGGTACCAAGTCTGAGGTAGGTCTCCTGCTGCTGGCCTTCCACTTGGACGTGAGAAATGACAAGACTCCTCCTGGTCATGCTCTTTGGTTTTGAGGCATGCTAAACAGATGTTAGGAAGTACACAGCAAGCTAGGAACTTGTAGTTTTGTATACCTGGATGATACAAGCACAAGAGCATTCCTGTAGCATCCCTCGAGATAATCTCTGCAAGTCTGACAACGCTTCTGAGGACGTCTCTGTGTAACTCTAGACAATTCTATTTCTCCCATGTTAACCTCCATGCTCTCGAGCCCTCCCGGAGACAACCCTTGCCTCCCCAGTTTCCCATAAGTCTCAAAATTTTGGCTAGCTACCCGTCCCCATGGAGTTTTCTCATCTGGATCTCTCTCTACTAGGGCTGTGGGAAAAACAAAGTAATTCATTCCCCAATAGTCTCCTTTTTTTTAGATTTAAAGATTTGTCTCTATTTTGTGTGTCAGTGTGTGTCTGTGTCTACCACACGTAATGTGGAGTGTGGGTGCCCACGGAGTTCAGGAGAGGGTAGGATCTCTTGGAGCTATAGTTACAGGTTGCCTGAGGGCTGGGAATCAAACCCTGGTCCTCTGGAAGAGCAGCAAGGGCTCTTAACCACTGAGCTCTCTCTCCAGCCCCATCCTTCCTTACCTTGTATTTCATTCAAGCAAAAACCACTTACATGACAAATGAACATTTTTTTTGCCCTTAGCAACCACCAGAAAATAGTTTCAAATTTTTCAGGAAATCTTGAGAGAGAAAATAAATGAGCCATAGTCATCTGTCTTCACTGATATAAAGATGACTTCTTTGAGGAGTAAATCCCACCCAGAGCCCAACATGACAGCTTCATTTGGCCCTTCCATCATGGAGAGGGCCTCCACCCTCTTGTGTCCACCACCATCATTACAGATGTGGGTCCTACAGATGACCTGTCAGAAACTGTTGGCAATAGTAGTGACCATTCAAGACCTCACAAGTTCAAAGGTACCTTCATATGGGATTCACAGATGAAACTCCTAAACTATGTCTTGAATGATTCTTTTCTTTTTTCTTTTTCTTTTTTTTAAACAGGAAAAACCAACTCAGGCCATGAGCTCAACTTTCAATCCTCCATGGAAAGCTTCAAAACAGGAAATGCATACCTCCGATCAAGAAAAGGGTGAACATGTTTTGTAAAACTGATTTCCTTTGGGTCCATCTTCCTTTTCTGGGACAGAAAATGACTAAAATGATTTATGGAGCAGCCAAATATCTTCTTTCACCTTTGAGTTCTTAGAGAAATGTATTTTTCTCATGAGACAAGAAAATTTCATTTTCTTATACATGTTCTGTTTTATGACCTAATATTTCCCATCAAACAAAAGGATCTTAGAGAAAACCAAGGGACCAAAACTAATAACACTATTACTGGTGACTAGGAGTGCCAATACCTTAAGGAAACAACCCTGGGCAAAATCAGTTCTCAGCCAGTATGGTCATCTGTAAATGACGTGAATTTGCTTATTTTTTTTGCAGAGTATTCTTTTTGTTTAAAGTTGTATAAAGAAAATAACTTTGATATTAGCTGACTTACCATCGGTCCCCTGTAAAAATCAAAATTCTGTTTGACTAATTTGGTTACCTCCATAGCTGGAAGGGTACTTGCAAATGAACAAATTTATTTTTGTTTAATGTTTAGAATACCTACCATTCAGAGGTTTTGACAAAATGAACAGGGACCTTCACTGACGAAGGACTGTTATTCCCAATATACAACCAGCTATTATAGTTCAACTATAAGAAAATGAACAATCTGATTTAAAATGAACAAAATTCATGAACAGACACTTTACTAAATAAGATCGCTGACTCCTAGCTTTTTGACCTGAGCAACTAGCATGATGGCCTTGCCATTTCCTGAGATGGGGATACTCCTTGGGCAATTGTATACTACGTTACCTTACACAGGACCATTTCCTTATTTCCTTTCCTCTAGATCTGCCCACTGATGTATGGACTGATAGACAGCCTCAGAGTGTGCTATAGTTCTAGGTTAGGGGTGCTCAGAATAAACACCGATGAGATCTGGAGAGCAGAACTGGAGCATCAGCCATTACACCTTAAAGGTGTGTGTCAGGCGTCAGGCACCACTGCAGCTCACACACATTGCTGCTGACCTGGTACCTCACCCTGTTAACAGTCTCCAGTGATGATATGGGGCAGGGGTAAGCAATAGCTGGAACCTCAGCCCCCACTGGATCTCTTCTCTCAGCTTTCCTGAATCCAGGGCCAGGCTTCGGTACAGCTCAATGAGAAGGGAGTTCGACCCTTCTATAGATTACCTCTATCATCAAGGTTCAAGGCAGTGAGAGCAGACAGGCTTGTCCTCACTGGTCCCGGTTAAACCTTGTATGCTCCTGGTGATTCTTCATTTCTTCTGCTTCATGCCCCACTTTTCTTTCAGATTGCTTGCACTGCTAACCTGCCATGGAATCAGGTTCACTCTCTGAGAAAGAAGCAACAGCCTTCCATAGATTCCAGTAGCTTCCCTTAGTGATTCCTGGTGGATAATGACTCTGTTCTTAGCCTCCAACTGTTTTCTCCCACACCTCACTTGCCTAGCTTCTCCCGTGATTGTATGGAGCCTGATTCCTATAAATAAATATGTTATTCCACAGCACACACAGTGGTTCCAATCCTTGTGGAAACATCGCCGATGCACTACCAAAGGAGCAAGTTGTGGTCAGGAGTTCAGTTTCAATGGGTGAAATTTAGACTTCCTATTCAGCATCCAGGTGAAGAGTTTGAATAGGAATCTTGATGCTGTGAGTAGTATGTGGTCCAGGCTAGAGATGGAAATTGGCAAGCCATAACTGTACAGGGAAAGCCTTGCATAAGACTAATGACAACATCAAAGTTATCAACATATAGATTAAGCCGGGCGGTGGTGGCGCACGCCTTTAATCCCAGCACTCGGGAGGCAGAGGCTGGCGGATCTCTGTGAGTTCGAGGCCAGCCTGGGCTACCAAGTGAGTTCCAGGAAAGGCTCAAAGCTACACAGAGAAACCCTGTCTCGAAAAACCAAAAAAAAAAAAAAAAAAAAAAAACATATAGATTAATATTAATGTATAGGTGATCTTCAAGCCATGAGAGGAAATGAAGCATTAAGGGCTAGCAGAGAAAAATCAGTAAAAATACTGGATAAAGAATGTTCTAATATTAAAAATAAAAAGTGCCAGATGTGCTGTCTCACATTTGTAATCCCAGCATTTGGAGGCCGAGGCTAGAGAATTGCCTGAGTTCCAGGCCAGCCTGGGCTACACTGTGAAAGTCTGTCTCAAACAACCCAGAAAGAAGAAAAGAAGACAGGGAGAGAAAGTGCAAGTAGGCATGAAGGTGCAGGCCAATGATCCAAGCACTCTTGAGTCTGAAGCAGGAGACTCAGAAACCCCAGGCCAGCCTGGGCACCCTGTCTCAAGGGGAAAAAACAGTACTTACGGTAGGAAGTCATCAATTAAAAACTGGCTGAATAATGAAAGGGGTAGGGACATAACAAGCCTCCACTTCTATGGACGGTTGATGGCTGCTGGGGGAGGGGGAACCTTTTCTTCAAGGGTGTGGCCCCTGATAGGTCAATCATGCCTCAATGGATGGGCCCACACTCAGGTGTATATCGGCAGCTCAAATGGACTCAGCAGGTCATTTAAGAAAAAAGACATGAAGTTGGAAGGAGGAGGGGGTGATCTAGGAGGAGTTAGGGGGTGACAAGGGTTATTGATATGATCAAAATAAATTGTATTACATTCTCAACAAATTGGTAAAAATGTTATATATTTTAAAGCTGATTTAATACGTAAATTTTAAAGCACTGAAAACTGGCACAGGATTTTTAAGAAGAACCCATGGGAAATTTTGTTTTACACTGAAAGAGCAAACACTGAGCGAAGAGTAAAGAAAAGTACTGAAAGGAACAAACGATCTCAGTTGCTGGATAAACCTGGAAAATTTGGGGACGGTTCTAGATTGGTTCCAAAGCAGATAAATCAAACATTTTGCTAGTCTACTTTTAATACACTTTCTAAAGATTTGGTGATGTTTGTGTTTCCATCTGACCAAAGACTCCAGTAATTAAGAAAAATGGTAAGTCTTAGAACATTAGCAAGAACAATTGGAATAAAAATAAATAAATAAAATAGGAATCACACCTATCATTTTAACTATGCTCAGTTTGTAAAGGGTTACGTGGCTGGGGCCTACTGTCTTGGTTGCCAAAGCTAGATTTGTTATATTAGAGGGGTGATTCACAGCCACAGATGATTTTTGTCCCCCAGGAACATTTGGAAATGTCTATAAATACGTTTGGCTGTCATAAAAACGCAGGAGGCTGCTACTGACATCCATTGGGTAGAGATTAAGCATGCTCATAAACATCACACAAAGCATAGGGCAGCTCCTATGGTGGGTGGAGATAATGCAGAGTGAGAAATTATGACCTTGGGTATGGCTACTTATCACAAGAAGCAGAGCAATTTTTTTTATTTTTATTTGTGTGTGTGTGTGTGTGTGTGTGTGTGTGTGTGTGTGTGTGTGTGCTATGACATGCATGTAGAGGTCAAGGAACAACTTTGTGGAGTCAGCTCTCTCCTTCCATCTTTATATGGATTCTGAGGGTTGAACTCAGGGCATCATTAGGCTTGTGTGGCATCTTGATGACCCCATCTCTTTTTTTTAAACATTTTATTGATTTTTTTATGGATTTCATATCATGCATCTATCCCACTCATCTCCGTGTCCCCTCGCTTCTGCCCTCTGCTCTTGCAACCCACCCCCCTCCAACAAAACAAAATTTAAAAGTAAAACCCAAAAACACCAAAACAAGCAAACAAATCCCATATGGAATCTGTACTGTGGCCCGGTGAGTCACACAGTTTACCCTTTAGTCCACATATCTTTGCTTGCAAGTGTTCATTGCTATGAGTCATTGGTCTGGCTTAAGGCCTCTGGCTTCTGTTACACCATCTATACTGGGTTCTCCCTGGGGATCCTCTTGGATATCCTGTTGTTTGCTGTCCTGTGTCATGGAGATCCCCCATCTTTGGATCTGCAGGGCCGGCCCCTTCACATGCTCCAGCAGTTCATAGATGAGGTGGATGTGAGGTGGGCTAACTCACAGCCCTGGTTCTGGGCCTGGGTAGTAGCTGGGTTGGTCAGCTCGCCAGCTTTTCCTCATGGTAACTACCTGGAGAAGTTCTCCAGCACTGCCCTGGCTAGCTCACCCAACGAAGCAGGCAGCAAGGAGAGAGGTCAGTTCTCCTGCTCTTGGGCCCTCAAATCTGGGTCACCCACATTCACACCACCAGGGCCAGCTCTACTGTTCTTCCCAAGCAAGGTGCAGGGTCCTCTCTCCAGATTGCTGTAGGGCATGGGGGGCGGCAGGATCAGCTCTTCTGCTCTCACACCCTCAGGGATGGCTCACCTGTGCATCCCACACACACACAGACACCCACAGCATTGTCAACTCTAGTGTGCTCAAAAACTTTCAATCCAGCCGGGCGCTGGTGGCGCACGCCTTTAATCCCAGCACTCGGGAGGCAGAGCCAGGCGGATCTCTGTGAGTTCGAGGCCAGCCTGGACTACCAAGTGAGTTCCAGGAAAAGGTGCAAAGCTACACAGAGAAACCCTGTCTCGAAAAACCAAAAAAAAAAAAAAAAAAAAAAAAAAAAAAAAAAAACTTTCAATCCAACCAAATATATTTATGATGAGATGTAACAATCACAATTACTACTGATATTTTTTAAAGCCTTTATCTGAACCTGGTAGCACAGAACTCAGTAGACAGTGATAAGCAGATCTCTGAGTTTGAGGTCAGCCTGATCTACATATTGAGTTCCAGGCCAGCCAGGACTGCACAGTGAGTCCCTGCCTCACAAACAAAACAAAACAAATGAACAGAAAGCATTTATTACAAATCTGTGTACCTCTGGGGCTTCACAAACCTATCTTGGATTCTTGTCATTATAAGTAATCACTGTGAATATTGGTGTCTTTGCTGTATGTAAATCTAAACATTGGAGAATCTTCTAAATGGCTGTCAAAAGAAGACTGGAAAATTTCAATGCAACAAAAGGACTGGAAAATATTCTATAAATAGTCCAAGAAATTCATCATCAAAAAAAGAAAAGAAAAGAAAACCTGGGGCTGGAGAGATGGCTTAGTGATTAAGAGCCCTGGTTGCTCTTCCAGAGGACCCAGGTTCAATTCCCAGCACCCACACGGCAGCTCACATCTGTCTGTAACTCCAGTTCCAGGGGATCTGACACCCTCACACAGACATACATGCAGACAAAACACCAATGCACATACAATTTAAAAAAAAAATTTAAAAAGACAAAAAACGGTGAGAGGAGCACCAGCACATCTGACGAATTTCTAAAAACGCCAATTCAGGGCTGGAGAGACGGCACAGTGGGAAAGAGGGCACAGTGGAAAAGAGCACTTGCTTCCCTTCTGGGGGAGTAGAGTTCCGGTCCTAGTACCATGTCAGGAGACTCACAGCTGCCTGTAACTCCAGCGCCAAAGCATCGGCTCCCCCTCTATCCTCCGAAGGCATGTGTTTGTATGTGTGAATGAACAAATAATAAAGTAAATCTGTTTTTAAAGAGAATAGGGGTGGAGTGATGGCTCGGAAGTTACGAGCACTGCTTGCTCTTCCGGAGGACCTGGGTTCCATTACCAGCACCCACATGACCACTCACAACCCTCTGGAACTCCACTCCCACGGGGATCTGATGCTTTCTTCTGGCCTCTGAGGGTACTGCACCTGCGTCGTACAAAAACAAACACGTGGGCAAAACACCAGTACAAAAATGAATAATAAAAAGCAAAGAAAAATTAGAAACACATAGGGAAATAAAAGGTAAGTAGTTGTGAATAGGAACGTTATGTTACTGCCGGGTGGTGGTTGGTGGCGCACCCCTTTAATCCCAGCACTCGGGAGGCTGAGACAGGTGGATCTCTGTGAGTTTGAGGCCAGCCTGGGCTACAGAGTGAGTTCCAGGACAGGCACCAAAGCTACACAGAGAAACCCTGTCTCGAAAAACCCCAAAAAAAAGGGGGGGCGGGGAGAATGCCCTGTTATGTGTCTAACTATATGAAAACCTGGCGCAGGCAGTACCTAGACAATGGGAAGAAGCCTTGTGATACGCCAAGCATACAGAGTCTCCACATGTATAAGGGTTAGCTATCAAAGTGGACTCTCTTGGGTGTGCCAATTAGTGATGGGCACCAGGAACAGCCTAAACACTGGAGACAAGAGATTCCGAATACAGATTTTTTTTTTAACAGACACAGTCTCACTGAGTGGTGTTATTGGCACATGCCTTTAGTCCCTGCACTCCAGAGGTAGATGCAGGTGGATCTCTGAGTTCGAGGCCAGCCTGAACTACAGAATGAGTTCCAAGACAGCCAGAGCTACACAGAGAAACCCCGTCTCAAAAAGCAAAAACAAAAAGGAGGAGAGAAAAGAGAAAAAAGAAAAAAGAAAAGAAAAGACACAATCTCACTATATATAGCCCCGGCTGGCTTCAACTGGCTATATAGGCCAGGCTGGCCTCAAACTGGCTATGTCAGCCAGATTGGCCTCGAACTCCCAGAGTTCTGCCTGCCTCTGCCTCCCCTAGATCAGTTTTTGAAGGATCCACCCAGACAAATAAAATGGTGAACGATGACTCTGCAGGCTGAACTCCGGTGTAAAATGGTGGATACTGAAACTACGTAACAAAAAACTTGCTACTTGCTCAGGCTTCTGCACGCGGGTCTTTCAAGTTAGGTACACAGCAGGAGACCGCCCCCAAAATCTTCCCGCCTCTCCAGCGGAAGTGGGGTGTCCCCTGGAAAGGAAGTTTGAAAAGGGACCCTCCTCCCCCAGAAGGCTTTATAAGGAGCGTGAGCCTCGAGCAAGCGGCACACGAAGACGACACGGACAACGACGACGATGAGGACGACGTGCAAGAGCAAGGCAGCCCCTCAGCCCTGCACGTCCACTTCCAGCACAGGGCGCACCAGGCCGACACAGCAGCAGTGAGCTCCAAAGGTATGGGTGTTTTTAAAAGTCGGCCATTTGGGGTTTTTAAAAGCCGACCGACCGACCGTTAGGGTGTTTGTTTTTAAAAGTCGCGCCGTTTGGGTGTTTTTAAAAGTCGCGCCATTTGGGTGTTTTTAAAAGTCGGGCCGTTTGGGTGTTTTTAAAAGCCGGGGGCCGTTAGGGTGTTTTTAAAAGCCGGGGGCCGTTAGGGTGTTTTTAAAAGCCGGGGGCTGTTTGAGCCGGGCGGTGGTTGTGCGCGACTTTAATCCCAGCACTCGGGAGGCAGAGCCAGGAGGATCTCTGTGAGTTCGAGGCCAGCCTGGGCTACCAAGTGAGTTCCAGGAAAGGCGCAAAGCTACACAGAGAAACCCTGTCTCAAAAAAAAAAAAAAAAAAAAAAAAAAGCCGGGCCCTATGGGTGCTTTTATTTATTTATTTTTTTATTTTTATTTTTTATGTTTTTTATGCTTTTAAAAATTTAAAATTTTAAAAATTTAAAAATCGGGCCGTATGGGCGTTTTTTAAAATTGGGCGGTACGGGTGTTTTTAAAAGTCAGGCAGTAAGGGTGCTATTAAAAGCTGGGCCGTATGGGTGCTTTTATTTTTTTTATTTATTTGTTATGTTTTTTATGAGTGCTTTTAAAAGTCGGGCGGTATGGGTGCTTTTAAAAATCAGGCCGTATGGGCGTTTTTAAAAATTGGGCTGTATGGGTGCTTTTAAAAGTCGGGCAGTAAGGGTGCTATTAAAAGCTGGGCCGTATGGGTGCTTTTATTTTTTTTTATTTATTTTTTATGTTTTTTATGAGTGCTTTTAAAAGTCGGGCGGTATGGGTGCTTTTAAAAATCAGGCCGTATGGGCGTTTTTAAAAATTGGGCTGTATGGGTGCTTTTAAAAGTCGGGCGGTAAGGGTGCTATTAAAAGCTGGGCCGTATGGGTGCTTTTATTTTTTTTTATTTATTTTTTATGTTTTTTATGAGTGCTTTTAAAAGTCGGGCGGTATGGGTGCTTTTAAAAATCAGGCCGTATGGGCGTTTTTAAAAATTGGGCTGTATGGGTGCTTTTAAAAGTCGGGCGGTATGGGTGCTTTTAAAAGCCAGGAGGTATGGATGCTATTAAAAGCCGGGCAGTGGTAGCGTACGGCTGTAATCCCAGCACCCGGGAGGCAGAGACAGGCAAATCTCTGTGAGTTCGAGGCCAGCCTGGTCTACAGAGTGAGATCCAGGACAGGAACCAAAACTACACAGAGAAACCCTGTCTCAAAATATCAAAAAGAAAAAAAAAAACTTTGAAAATTTTAATGTAGCTCTTGGTTGCTTTGGCTTGTCTTTGCTGTTACGTCGGAATCTCATGGTGCAACCTAGACTGGCTTTGCAGGTGCCTAAGCGCCGAGAGTACAATGTAGGAATTGGGGGCGACCGTCTTACCTGCGGAAAGCGGGTTTCTTGGGGTCCTTATTAAATTCAGGCCCATATGCTCCTATACAGAGTTGTAGAGTTTTGCAGGACAGTTAATAGAACTGTCATGATTTCTACCTCTCCACCAACACGTTTTGTTTTTCTTTAAGGGCTCCGGTTTTCTTTTACGATGGAACAAACTTTACAGGAAGCTTTGGAGTGGGCAGATGATATTATTGAGAATGTCCAGCAGCAGCCCCCTCCAGAGAGACCCGCATCTAATGGGGAAAAAACTCTTCAGGAAAAACTGTATGACATTTATGTTGAAGAATGTGAAAAAGAGCCTGAGGCAGAGGGCCTTCGAAGCAATGTCAACTTGCTAGAGAAGCTGATGAAGAGAGAGGCGTTGCCATGTTTAGTGGTCAACCTGTACCCCGAAAATCAGGGCTATTCTCTCATGCTCAAGGACAAAAGTGGGTCATTTTCAGAGACCTTTCAGTTGCCTTATGAAGTAGAGAAACTGCTTGAATATTTGGATGCTGAAGCGTTACCTTCTTTTCTGATTGATGTCCTGGAAAAGTCTCCTGTGAATGTTTTTCACCACGGGTGTGTCATAGCAGAAATCCGAGACTTCAGGCAGTGCGGTAGCATCTACCCTCCTGAGGAGCCTGGTCCAGAGCCTGCTGCTGCGTCTACGGTGCCCTCTCTTGCTTACCAAACTCGGCATGTTCTCTTACGTCCAACCATGCAGACGCTAGTGAGTGACGTAGAGTCCATAACAACAAGTGATAACCGTCAGTGGACCCAGGAAGAAAAACTTGAGCTTGAGAGCCAACTGCTCTTAGCTACAGCAGAGCCACTGTGTCTGGATCCCTCTGTTGCTGTCACCTGCTCGACCAACAGACTGTTGTTTAATGAGCAGAAGATGAACACTGACCCCATGAAACAAAGCTTCAAGAGGCATGCGTCCCCCTTTCTGGATCAACAGGAGGTACCATCTGGATGTACATGTCCCCCTGACCTCACAACAATGACTCCTTTCCAAAAACAGGCAAAAATAATTCCAGATGACCCATCTGACCTGGAGATTGATGGAGCAGACACCTGGAAGCAGAGACTCTGTGAACTGACTGTGCCTTCAGAGATGGATATGCAGACGTATGTTGATGAGATGCCATCTCTGCCCTTTGATGAGGCAGAACCAACTGTCTCAGCAGCTTCTGAGGTAAAATATGATTGTATGTTTGATTATGAGGATGATGATCTGCTATGGGATATGAACTCAAGTATCATGACATCCCTTAATGATCCACTTTTCTCTGATGACATATTTCTACCTCCAGAGGACAGAAGTGATAGCCACATGTATCTCCCTCCCATGCCCCTGGGTGACTATTCAGATGATTTCATGGCTGGGGTAAACACTGAGCCTAGGAAAACATTGGATGTGTGCCAAGAGCCTGTCCAGAGCAAAGCCAGCTGTTCAGGCATGATGCCACAGGGATCTAGTAGCTCAGTCTGTCTTCCTCAGCCCTCCCCGGGGAAGAAGCCCACAACCAGTTTAGTGCCATCCTCAGTCTTAGAGAAGGAAATCGGAACTCTTCTACCAGTTCCACTTGCCCCCATCACAGCACAGGGCTCCTCAGCTGTCGGCTCCATCAGACCACAGGCTAGCCGAGACACACCCCCTGCTCCTGTGGCAGCCACTGTGGCAGCCACTGTGGCAGCCCCTGTGGTTCAGCAGACCACTGTAGGAGGGAACAGAGTTAGCACCCTTCCTCCACCTGTCCAAGCCAAAGCTAAGTCATCAGAAAACAACCCAAAGATCCAGCCCCCCACCAGCAGCACTGGTGTGAATGTGATCCATGTGGTAAGGTCTTTGTCAAACCTTTCCGGTTTGGTGGGTAGTTCAACCAAGGCCCTAGGCTGCCCCACCAGTGCCCCAGCTGCTGAGGGAAACACTCAAACTAGCCTACCGACCAGAGAGCAGCTACCTGGGCCATCGCAGCGTCCTGTGAAGCCCCCTATGCAGCTCATTATAAATAATACAGCAAATCCCTTAACAGTAAAGCTTCCCCCTGGCTCTGTCATTTTGCGCCCAGAGCCTCAGAAGCCATCCCAGGGACAGGCACGGCAGCCACAGCAGATATACGTATTGATTCCAAAACAGCATCAGCCACCCAGGGCCCCTGCCCCCCCACAGCCACAGCCAGTGCCACCAGCTTCCTCCCAAGGGTCTAACCAACAGCCGTTGTCCTTGCCAGCTCAGCAAACCAGTCACCTTAACATTGAGCAAACTGGTCGCCCTAACACCGAGGGGACCAGAGTGATTCGACAGACCCATACATCTGTGGTATGTCAGGTGGGCTCCACCCAGCAGAGTCACAGGCAGAATATTCATTCCCAGAGCTTCCAGCTCTCTGCTACTGTGGTACATCAGGGGCAGACTCAGACCCAGAATGTGCAGCTAAGAATCATACCACGCATAGTGAGAGTGTCCAGATCAGCCCCTCAGACCTCTGAGCGTGGGCATGCAGCTGGTGAACCCAGTGAGAAAGGACCAGGAGAGCCACCAACCTCCCCAAGGTCCTAAGTCTACTTCTCTTTAAAATATACCAGCATGGAGCTAAATCATTTCTCAGTTTTTATTTCATTGTTGGTGTTTGGAACGTGCCAACAGACGTTTTATGTTTGAAATGCAAAAAAAAAAAAAAAAAAAAAAAAAAAAAAAAAAAAAAAAGCTCAATGCCCAAGTTTTACATAGGAACAGGGAAGGGATTTGAAAAACTGAGGCTGTTTTGCTTTATGCTTTTGATGAAGTCATGTTTATTGTAGTGTCCCAGTGTGAATCCACATCCAAATTTTGTTGGCTTCAGTAATTCCAGATTGTCATCTAGATAAACATTAAAACCGCAGTAACATGGGGCTGGACAAATGGTTCAATGGTTAAGAGCACTTGCTGCCCTTTCAAGGACTGGAGTTTGGTTTCCAGCACCCATTTCAAGCAGCTTACAGCTGTCTATACCTCCAGCTCCAGAAAGTCTGACACTCTTCTGGCCTCTTCAGGGTTAGACTTGTATGTGTTCCTCCCGCACAAATATAAATAAAGTAGGAGCTGGGGCGACACTTACGGGTTAAGGACATTTGTCGCTTTCGCAGAGGAACCTAGTTCAGTCCCCAGCACCCACATGGTGGCTCATGGCCATCTGTAACTCCAGTTCCAGGGGACCTGACACCCTCTTCTGACCTGCACGGGCGCCAGGTACCCCCATGGTGCACATACATATATACGTGCAGGCAAAACTCCCAAGCACATAAAATAAACTTAATGTCTTTTTTTATTGCAGTAATACACTTTTAAGTTAATAGTTTACCAATAATTGAGAGGCTTATTTGTAAATGGTGATTAAAAACAAACACACATTTTGGTGTTTTAACAATTTTAAGGACACAGCTCAGTATTAATACAATCCCAACGTTGTGCGACATAGTTCTAGAACTTCATATTTTCAGGATTGAAACTGTACTGTTAAGTATCAAATCACCCATTTCCTGTCCCCGCGCCTGGCTGCCACCCTTTACTACGGTTCCAGGAGTCTGAGTGCTCCCAGTACCTCCCATGCGTGGAAACATGAGGTGGCCATTATATCAGGCAGCCTTTTCACTTGGCATGATGTCCTCAAGGTTCGTGCATGTTGTGCCTTGTGACAGAAGGTCAAGGTTGGTGTTAAATACATAAGGAATTGACTTGTGAACCAGAGAAATGTCTTTCAGGGGAATTTAGTTTAAAAGGCCTGTGCGCAGCGTGTGACATGCAATTGCTGCAAGTACACTGTGAAAAACTAAGACCAAAGGAGACCAGAGCAGAGGAAGGTGGTCACACTGAAATTGAGTACCCCCTGGACACGCACCCCTGTGCGAGGGAGTCGGTAGCACATTTGTTTAGGACCGGCCCAGCCCTTGGAAGGTTTCCCTGCACTCGGTGCTCAGGCAGACCCCAGCTCTCCTCCAGACCCTCCCTGCCACTGGCCTTAAGGAGGCAATCTGGGATGGCTTGCTGTGGCTCTCCCTTTACATGTTTTAGAACGTTCTAGGTTACTTGGACGAAGGAAATAAGCACTTGGAAACTCAGGTTTCTGGTCTGCTTGTGCAGCGCCCACAGCCTTCTGAGGCTGCTAGGTGAGATGCCCTCCTCCTCTGCCCTTCCCCTGACTCTGTTTATTCCTCATCAGTTGTTCAACACCCTCTGCCAGATCACCCCACTCCAGTTTTCCTTGTTTCAATGGACTGAACTGTTCTGTCCATTTTTCTTTATTCCCTTAGAGAGTCGAGGTGTGTTGGGCTGGAGAGATGGCTCAGCCGGTAAAGGCTAGGCTCACAACCAAAATATGAGAGAGCCGAGGTGTGATGAGTTCCGTAACAAACGTTTACCTGTGCCAAGGTAACACTGACGTTCCCATAAATACCTTAGCACTTACGACGGTGGCGGTGCTGTGCGGCCAGCCCCTCTGTCTGTTTCCAAGACACGCTCAGCACTTCCAAAGAAGTCCTGGACCTGTTAAGCACTGCGGAGGAAAGCATCCTCCCCCTGCCCTCAGCCACTGGCAACCACCAGTTTGCTCTGTGGCCCTATGGATTTAATAGTTGTCGGTGTTGATATTAGGTGAATTGTACAGTGTTTTGTACAACTTTGTACATTTTGTGTCTACATTTTTGCCTGGCATGTGTTTGATGTTTATTCATCTTGTACTATGTTCCAGCACTTGGAGCCTGTTCGGCACAGTCACATTGCCTTGTCTGTGTATGGCCTGATCTGTTTATCTGTGTTTGGGCTGTTTCCACCTTTGGCTACTGTGGGTAGTGGTGCTGCCCACATTCATGTACAGGTGTCATTTTACTGGTTATGTTTTGTTCTTTAGTAACTCTTAAGGATAATCTGCCTACATGACATTTGCCTTTGTAAGTGCACATGTATGTTTAGTTGCCTTTTGCCCTAAGAAGTGGAAACTCGGCCTGTCGGTTCTGAAAGAGATTAGCAAAGGGACAGTGACCGTGATGTCACCGGCATAAACCTATACCGAGGTCCTGCTGGTGCTCTTCAACAAAGATTTGGCCTCCTTCAAGCCAGCTGGTCCCCTCGGCCACCAGAGGGACAGAGAGCTGACTGGAGCATCCTGGACATCGCTGGGAGTGGAGCCTGCACTTGGAAGAAGTGAACTGGTCCAGTGAGCAGTTGCAAAGAACTTGAGCTCAGCCTTCAGAGCCAAGCAGATCTCAGCGTGTGGCCGGATTTCCTGTCCTTCCTCCCTTTGCTCTGTAACTGGTCCATTCAGGTACAATAAGCAGAATGTTTTGTTTGAGAGATGTGCCCTTTCTTTTCAGACAGGCAAGTAAATTCATCTTTGTTTCCAATTACCAGTTAGTGGCATCTGTTTATTTCCCTCCAATGATCCTCATTGTGGTGACAGTTTGTCTCTCTCCAGGGTCCTATTCCCGTATTTCTTACCTCCCAACTGACAGCAATATAGTTATTTGTCTTTGCTGAATGAAGCTGACATCACTGGAATGTTACCAGGTCACCCTGTTGGTTAGAGAAAGATGAGTCTTACCAGTAATGGACAAAATGGCCTTTGCAGTCCTTTTTTTTTTTTGAGATTATAATATAGTTACATCATTTCCTCCTTCCCTTTCCTCCCTTCAAAGCTTCCCATATACCCCTCTCTGCTCTCTTTCAAATTCATGGCCTCTTTTTTCATTAATTGTAATTACATACATGTATATGCATGTATATTCTTTTTTTTTTTTTTTTTTTTTTTTGGTTTTTCGAGACAGGGTTTCTCTGTGTAGCTTTGCGCCTTTCCTGGAACTCACTTGGTAGCCCAGGCTGGCCTCAAACTCACAGAGATTCGCCTGCCTCTGCCTCCCGAGTGCTGGGATTAAAGGCATGCGCCACTACCGCCCGGCTGCATGTATATTCTTAAATACATAAATACAAACTGCTCAGTCTATATAATGTATATAATATTGCTTACATGTATGTTTTCATGGCTGACCCTTTGCTAATGGATAACCAATTAGTGTTTTCTTTCCTGGGAAAGACTGTTCCCCCCACTTCAGCATTCCTTAGTTTCCTGTAGTTCTTTGTGTATGGTTGAGACCTTATGTGTTAATAGTGGGGGGGGGGGGGTAGTACATTTTCTATTTGCGTGTGTGTGTTCACATGTATATGTGTGTGCGCATGTGTGTGTGTGTGTGTGTGTGTGTGTGTACCAGCCACAGTGAACAGGGGGCAGTCAGAGGACAGCATATGGGAGTCAGTTCTCTCCCTCCCCTGGTGTGTTCCCAGGACCAAACTCAGATCATCAGCTTTGGCAGCAAGTACCTTCCCTGCTGAGCTACTTCACCAGTCCCATGGTGGTGTTTTAAATAAATATTTAAATATTTACCTGTTCCGTAAAACTGAATGCAACAATCCTCCATATCAAGGATGTCCGTATATCCCCTGAAAGAAACTGTACTCAGCTGCTTGAAACACCTAGGGCATCCATCCCTTTGCCCATTCTCAGTATGTGGAAGGCACAGTTCTGTTTAACGTGTTTTCACCTCATCCTTGCAAGAACCCCGTAAAATTAAGAGGGAGCAAGGTGGCAGCCCAAATCATGTGCTCAGGGTTACCCAGCTAAGAAGAGCCAGAGCCCAGATTTGGACTCAAGCCTCCTGGGGCCACATTGCGTTCCTTCCCCCACCATTCTTTCCACTGCTTCACTGACGGCAAGTCCGGCCCCTTGGGCAGGTGGGCAGATTTACACAGCAAAGATACGGCCAGAAGTGGTTTGTTCGTCTCAACACTGCTCCACAAAACAGAACAAAACAGGAAGGGTCTAAGATCTTTATCCTGCTTATAAGACAAGGTGGCCTGCTGTCGTTTCGTTTATGCTGGAAGAAGACACAAGAATATCGGGTCTAGACAGGGCTTTATTATTTACAGCGTGGCAAGCAGCATGAGATGTGGGTTTACACTGATCCTTGCTTCCTCAAGCCCCTGAAGGCAGCAGGAATGTGAGCCCAGGTAAACGCTGCACATGCATTGGGTGTGTGTCACAGCTGAGGAACCCAAGCACAGGAAATAGCAGTATTTTAGTTATTTTTTAGATGGATTTATTTTACATGTTTGAGCATTTGCCTGAATGTGTATCTGCGCCACATGTGTGCCTGCAGAGGTCAGAAGGTGGCATCTGATCCCCTGAAACTAAAGTTACATGGATGGTGGTGAGCCACTCTGTGGATGCTTGGAACTGAACCCCAGGCCCTCTTCAAAAGCAAAACCATCTCTTAACCACTGGGCCATCTCCATAGTACCAGGAACTAGCAGTGTTTTAGAAGAGGCTGCAAAATGGCCTAACCCTGCTCTTGAAGGAGATATTTCAGCCCTGAGCTCCATAAGGTCATAGTACCTCTGTCTGCTAAGGCTTTCCACTATACAAACTTCGGGAAAAGGAGGTTTAGGGACCTGGAGATGGCTCTGTACTGGGACCTCCTTCAGGCCTCCTCTGCCACCAAGCATGCATATTTCTGGGGGATGTCTTTCTGTACGCTGTGAATATATGATGTTCCCATTGGTTAATAAATAAGCTGCTTTGGCTTATGGCAAGGCAGCTTAGAGGCAGGCGGAAAATCCAAAGAGAAAGACAAAAAGAAAAAAGGCAAAGGCCAGAGAGACGTGAGCTGGCTGCAACATGTAATGGGATGCAGGTAAAGCCACAGAACACGTGACGATGCATAGATTAATAGTAATGGGTTAATTTAAGATATAAGAGCTAGCCAGCAAGAGGCCTGCCATAGGCCATACAGTTTGTCAATAATATTAAGCCTCTGAATGATTATTTTATAAGTGGCTGAGGCAGGACCAGAGAAACCTTCCAGCTACATTCATATGGTGTACATTCATACATGATGCAGACAAACATTCATGTACAGGAAACAAAAGTCATTTTTTTTTTTTTAGGCTGGAGAAATGGTTCAGTGGTTTAAGAGCCCTGCTGCTCTGGCAGAAGACCCGAGTTTGGTTTCCAGCACCTTGGCTGGACAGCTCACATCTGCCTATCACTCCAGCTCCACAGGATCCTCTTTTGGACTCTGTGGTCACCCCAGGCACATACACACATACGCATACACACACATACACACACACACACACACACACACACACACACACACACACACACACATACACTCACACAAAACACCTCGGGAATATTAAAATGTAATTTGAAAAAAGAATGATGGAAGGGCTGGGGATATAGCTCAGTGGTAGAGCACTTCCCTAACTTGTGGGAAGCCCTGAGGAAGCTCCCCAGCGCTAAAATAAAAGCAGCCAAACAACACCATGATGGAAGGAGGGGCACGGGAGATAGGAGCTCACTCGGTAAAAGGCTTGCCTCCTCGCAAACATGAGGACCTGAGTTCAATCCCTAGCACCCACATCAAAAGACAAACGACGACGACAACAGGTTGCTGCTGCACACGTGTAATCCCAGCATTGGAGAGGTAAAAACAGGAACACCCATGGGGCTCCTTGGCCGCCAGCCTATCTGGAAAGCTCTGGGCCAGCGAGAGACCCTGTCAAAAAGTGAGGGGGAATGGGTCTAGAATTGTGATTCTCAACATGTGGGTCGCGACCCCCTTGGCAAACTTCTGTCTCCAAAAATATATTATGATTCATCATAGTAGCAAAATTACAGTTATGGAGTATCAACGAAAAATAACTTCATGGTTGCGGGTCACCACAACATGAGGAGCTGTATTAAAGGGCCACAGCATTAGGAAGGTTGAGAACCGCTGACACAGAGGAATGGCAAAGTTGTCCCCTGGCCTCTACATGTGTATGTGCACACTGGAGAGCGCGCGCAGCGCGCGCGCGCGCGCACACACACACACACACACACACACACACACCAACACACACGTAAAACAATGACAGAAGGAACCAAGGTGGGTGGCACAGGTCTATAATCCCAGCGTTGGAGGCAGGAGGATCAGGAGGTCAAGGCCAGTCTGGTCTACATGCAATCTTGCCTTAAAAAATTAAAAGATAAAAAGCACAATGAAAGAGCGTGTGCCTAGCATGCATGATGTTTTGACTCCCCAGTAGCTTAAAAGACGGACAGAGGTGCAGTTTAAGGAAAGAAGGGATTCTGTCTTTAATAATGGCCGCTAAGCATATAGAGAGTATAAAAAAGGAAATCTAGGATCTAGTCTTTGAGGATTTACAGGTTGGGAAGAATGTACGCTGGGAAAGACGACTGAGAAAGAGTGACGAATGGAAGGGTGGGGGAAGGGTGGGAGGCTGGAGAGATTGTTCCCGGGTCAAAACGCTTCCTTGCAAACCTGAAGACCACAGTTCAAAGGATCCACAGAACCCACACACATACGGGGTGGGCGTCGCAGCCCGCTTAAAATTCCTGCAAAAACAAAACTCGCCAGAGGAAGCTGGCGAGCCATATGGAAGAGCTCTGGGTTTGATTGAGAGACCCTGCCTGGATGAATGAGGTGAGAAAATGACCGAGAATGATATCCAATCTCAACCTCGGGTCTCCACATGCACGTGTACACATGTGCATGCACGAACACACATATACATGTGCACACCACACAAGAGTGAAAAATGTAAAAAGGAGATGGGGAAATGGTAATAAAATTCCCCGTGTCCCCGAAAGCAACTCTCCCCACCCCCACCCCCGCACGCGCACGCCCTGCCGCCCCATCTACAGGTAAAAATAAGCTGAGCAACAGAACTCATACTGAGTTTCCAATCAGACCCAGCTCTGGTCAAAAAGGACAGACCCTGGGTGACGGTTCCTTTGCCTGTGGGGGGTTTTGCTGCAGTGCGTTTTTGCTATTCTCCAACATCTGCAATTTGCAACAGATTGTAAATGAGATGCACAGGGCTGAATGGGGTTCTTTTATCTAAATGGGAATTTTGTAGGCTTGGAGTGTGGTTAAGAAAAGAACAGCTGCCCAATGTATGGGTGACACTGTGAAACACACCAGAATGTGGAAATAAGAAGAGGGTGCCTATTATTTCCCATTAAGAGATCCTTTTAACATTCTCAGGCTTAAGATATCCACCTATGTTAAGAAAATGCAAGCCGGGTGGGCAGCGGTGGCGCACGCCTTTAATCCCAGCACTTGGGAGGCAGAGCCAGGCGGATCCCTGTGAGTTCGAGGCCAGCCTGGTCTACAGAGCGAGTTCCAGGACAGGCACCAAAACTACGCACCAAAACTACACAGAGAAACCCTGTCTCAAAAAACAAAAACAAAAGAGAGAGAGAGAGAGAGAGAGAGAGAGAGAGAGAGAGAGAGAGAGAGAAAGAAAGAAAGAGAGAAAGAAAGAAAATGCAGTGTTTCCTACCCAATACAAGTCCCCCTTTCTCTTCTATGGCCCAATCAAGAATCTGTACTTACTGTAAAATTGTAGTAATAATTTTGGAGAGTTCCCCTAATATCTATAGGAATTACAATTGTTTAATATTGGCAAATGCGGGTCCCTGGTCTGTGCCTTGAAACGTGCAGAACTTTATTTTCCAGTCATGGTATCTCTCACATTCAGTGTGTTTTGTCATGACACTCTCACTTTGCATATTGACTTTTCCCTCACCCCCCCCACACACACACACACAAAACTACCTTGTTTTCTGAAACTCAGTAAATTATGAAAGAAAAATAACATACCTAACAAAGTACATGGTAATCAAGATGTCTCCTAAGTCTCTATCCCTCCCTAGTCAAGGTTTTCCTGATGCTTTTAATTAGAGGGTAGAGGGAAATGGGATCGGAGGGTAAAATGCAGCTATCCTTGAAATGGAGCAAGAAGAAAGGTAAAGTGTAGTTGATGTCCCAGCCACCTCTTCTCTGGTTGATTGCAATTTTTTTGGAGGGAGGGTTGGGTTTTGGTTTTGGGTTTTGAGTTTTTGGTTGTTTTTTTTTTTTTTTTTTTTTTTTTTTTTTTTTTTTTTTTTTTTTTTTTTTTTTTGAGACAGGGTTTCTCTGTGTAGTCCTGGCTGCCCTGGAACTCCCTCTGTAGACCAGGCTGGCCTAGAACTCACTGAGATCTGCCTGCCTCTGCCTGGGATCCACCTCCCTCTGCCTGTGTGCTGGGATCAAAGGCGTGCACCACCATCTCCTAGCTGATTGTGCTTTTTTCACTGAGTAAAATATTTGAAAATAGCTAACAGCATTCATTTCATTCAGGAATTCTTGGGGGGGGGGGTATTTGTTTGTTTGTTTGTTTTTACTCTTTTGCTTTTTATGGGGGTTCCACCACCCAGCTTCCAAATAAATCACACATGGAGGCTTATTGTTACTTATGAATGTCTGGCCTTAGCTTGGCTTGTTTCTAGCCAGCTTTTCTTAAACTATCCTGTTTACCTTTTGCCTCTGTGCTTTTTCCTTCCTTTTCTTACTTCTATAATCATACTTTCATTCTTACTCTGTGGCTGGCCCCTTCTTTTCTCAATCTTTGATCTCTCTTGCTTCTTCCTGCCTGTAATGTTCTTCTCCTTCTATTTATTCTCTCTGCCTACCAGCCCTGCCTATATCTCTCTCCTGCCTTGAACTGGCCATTCAACTCTCTATTAGACCATCAGGTGTTTTAGACAGACACAGTGACACAGCTTCACAGAGTTAAACAAATGCAACATAAAAGAACGCAACACATCTTTGCATCATTAAACAAATATTCCACAGCACAAACAAATGTAACACATCTTAAACTAATATTGCACAACAATTCTCCTGGAAAAAATTAATACAACCCAAATCTAGCACCATGCTACCCAGTGTGGTCCTAGGACAATCTGTATTGCCTTCTCTGAGAGCTCAGAGGAGGTGTTGGTAAACTAGCTCCATAATTGTGAACATGAGAGAGGGACAGCTGTTTCATTACTCATCTGACATGTGGCTGAATGGGCAGGGGAGAGATCTCCCCCCCCCCCGGTGCCCATCAATGCTTGAGGAAAGTGGAAGAGCTGGCCCTGATGTCCTAAGAGTAGGAGAGCCTGTCCTGCCCCTCATTAGCTGCAGAACTCCCAAGAGTGGCCTCTATGCCATGCCTGGGCAACACAGTAGAGCTGACCCTGAAGGTGTAGGTATGGGAGATCTGACCCTGAGACATGAAAGCAGGAGAACTGGCCCTGCCCCTTGCTCAGAGCTGCAAGGGGTGAACTAGCCAGGACAAGGCAGGAGAGCTCACGCTGGCGGTGAGGACAGGGGAGAGCTGGCGGGCTGACCAACTCTGCAACTACCCCAGCCCAGAACCAGGGTTATGTGTTGGCCCACCCCAAAATCCACCCCATCTGTGATCTGCTGGAGCACGTGAAGGGACCAGTCCTACACACTCAAAGCTGCAGGATCTCCACAACACAGGGCAACAGCAGGATAACCAAGAGGAGTCCTAGTGAGGGGCCCAGCATCAATAGTATGGCCCTCAGCATGAATAGTGTGGCAGAAACCAGAGGCCTTGAACCAGACCAGTGACTCTTTGCAATGAACACTTGCAAGTAAAGATACATGGATAAAAGGGTTTACTGTGCGACTCACTGTGTCACACTACAGCTTCCATGATGAGATTGATTTTTCCTTCTCTCTCTTTTTTTCTTTTTTCTCTTAAATTTTATTTTATTTTATTTTGGGGGAGAGGTTGCAAGGGCAGAGTGTGGATATGAAGGGACAGGGAAATGAATGGGATGGAGATGCATGATGTGAAAGACACAGAGAATAAATAAAAAGGGGGAAAAAAGAAAAAAAGTAACTTCAGAACTAGAAAGAAAGAAAGAAAGAAAGAAAGAAAGAAAGAAAGAAAGAAAGAAAAAGAAATGCAGGCTCTGAGAGGCTAGAGAGATGGTTCAACGGTTAAGAGTATTGACTGCCCTTGCAGAGGACCGGGGTTCAATTCCCAGCACCCACGTGGTGACTCAACGATTGTTTGAAACTTCAGTCCCAGGAGTCCCAACACACATACTTCTGGTCTCAGAAGGCACTACACACAGAAGGTACACAGACATATATGCAGGCAAGACACTCATACAGAGAGAGACAGAGAGTCAAGTGAAGGCACTCTGGCTGGGAATGCTGCTCAGTTGGTAGAATGCTTACCTAGCATGCACAAAGCTGAGTTTAGTCACGGTACATTAATAGGGTGTGATGGTGCCAGGTGTGGTGGCGTACACCTTTAAACCCAGCACTCAGGAGGCAGAGGCAGGTGGATCTCTGTGAGTTTGAGATCAGCCTGGGCTACAGAGTGAGTTCCAAGACTGGCAGAGCTATGTACAGAGTCTCTCTCTCTCTCTCTCTCTCTCTCTCTCTCTCTCTCTCTCTCTCTCTCCCTCTCTCTCTCCCTCCCTCTCTCTCTCTCTCTCTCTCTCTCTCTCTCTCTCTCTCTCTCTCTCTCTCTCTCTCACACACACACACACACACACGTAAATTTTTTAAAAAACCAGGGTGTGAGAGTACATGCCTATAATCCCAGCACTTGGGAAGTAGATACAAGAAGATTAAAAATTCAAAGTCACCAGGCAGTGGTGGAATATGCCTTTAATTCCAGCATTCAGGAGGCAGAGGCAGGCTAATCTCCAAGTTCAAGGCCAGCCTGGTCTACAGAGTGAGTTCCAGGACAGCCAGGACTACACACAGAGAAACCCAGTCTCGGGGTGGCGGGGGAGAAAGAAAGAAATTCATAGTCATTCTTGGCTTTATAGTGAGTTCAAGACTACCTGTCTGGGGCGGGGGGGGGGGGGGAGTAAAGAAAGGAGAGAGGGAGAGAGAAATACAGACTTGCAGGCTACACCCCAATACCCCAGAACCTCTGAGTCAGAATGAGCATTTTGACAAGGCTCCTACATGGAGTCTGAGAAGTACTGTTATGGAAAATCTGGTAAGTGATAAAGAAGGCCTCTACCTATGCCATGCGGCCAGGTGGGCAGAACTCAGCCGAACTCGGTCTGGGGATTCTAGCCCCACCTGCCACAGGACTCCAGCACTACCTCCACACCACCAGGGGCCCACAATGGTGCTGGGCAGTTGGGCACTATAATGATCTCTCTGAGATGAGGAAGCATGGCCCCGTCCCCCATCTTGGCGAACTGAGTGGGACGAGGAGACCCACACGCAGGCCTGGGGCTGTCCACCCTGGGTTCTGAGGAGAAAACATGGGCCCATCTGACACCTTGCAGTACCAGCCAGAGGGGCACTATTAGAGTGAGCAGAGGTATGGTGTGGTATGGGAGAGAGAGAGACAGAATGGTTCGTGTCCTGTGGAGAGAGGCGTATCTGAAGAGGCGAGAGAGGAAGGGA